>NC_090930.1:1126643231-1126946239 GCF_040938575.1 Ambystoma mexicanum | reverse complement strand
TATTTATTTCCATCGCACCCAGCTATTCGCAGTAATGTTGTTCTTTCTTAAATTCATTCTAATGGTGTGCCTTTCCTTGTGGCTCAACAAAAATTCAACATTTGGATCGCTCGGGAACGAGTCCCTCTGAAAAAAACTCGATATTTTCCACTTGGATTTCCCATATATCATTAGCAATATAGAATAAAGGTATTCCCCCTATTGATACAATTGTGTCCTTCGGAACAGACATATGAAACACACTTTATTTTAACTACTTGACAACAAACGTTCCATGATTCAGATGTGTGATTGTGTAATTTTTCATAATTACTTACCAACCACCTGTTTCTAATTAGCCTAGCCTGCGATAATTCCTCACTCCTTGAATTACTAATGACCACTTGACATCCTTCTGACACCCCCGGATCAGCTTTCAACCCACAGATAGCATCTGCTGTGTCGGGAGCAAATGGTTTACTTGGACACATGTAATTTTGCTCTTTAAACCGCATACATGTATCCAAAATTGGAATCAAGTAAACATCAGGCTCCCAAGACTGAAACGGTACCACCTATGGGGTTTTGATATTTACATATTTATCATTTGGCCAAAACCCCACATTGTGTACTCGTTTAGTCTGATATATGAGCTCAGGAGCAATATATGGAACGCATAACAAAAACCCAATCTCCATTCTCTCCAAATTCACGTATAATGGCATTGCGCTCCCCATCTTAAATGCGATTTTGATTTGTACCATTTCCACTTCCCTTTGCATTATTCTCGCCATCATATGATTAATGATTTCAATTGACACAAAGTACAATGGTATATGCCCCAGAATTAGTTGTGGAATTGCAGTTTGCACCTCTCCCATATACTTTTTCCAATAACCTCTCAAGAAAATTGACTATGTTCATAATGTCACTTAACATCCGTCATGTTTAACCACAACATTTGTGCTGTGTAACATAATTTCAGCCTGCTCATTTAATATGACTGCAGTATTATTTATAAACTTCACCTGTTCATTCAGGCCACCTCTAATTTCATCTAAGGTCCTTTGGATTATGTTCAAATCATTAGTTAATTGTTTTGCCTTAGCACTCAGTGTCCCTACTGAAATTGCATTGGCTGTAGACATAGTGGTGTCCACTACAGCAATACTCCCACCAGCTTCACCCTCCTTTTTTTTTATAGCTGATGAAGTCACAAACGTTTTCTCCAACTGCATGACAATATCTCTGACTGATTGCTTGGCATCCTCTTTTTGCAGCTCCAACCATCCTTTTATCTGGTTGGAAACAATCACTTATTTATTCATAATCGCATTGACCATATTATCAGGGTTTAAATTAATGTACATGTTCTGGTATACCAGCCTTCTATTTATTTATTTATTTTATTTATTTATTTGAATTTGTAAAGCGCACAAACAGCCCGCAGACATCGAGGCGCTGGAACAGTGGTTAAGCGTGCTTACTTTAGGGTTACATTGAAGCTGCCCTAGAAAAATACTTGAAAACAATTAGGTAGTTACAGGTTACAGTGCGTTGCAGGAAGGTTTTGAGAGTTCAGACAAAGAGGTTAGTTTTGATGGCTTTGCGGAATACAGTGTGGGATTCAATGGCTCTGAGGTGCGGAGGGAGCGCACACAGGCTAAATCCAGTTGCTTCCTCCAGTGCAATTCCAAATGCTGGTCCGGGTTCAACGATGACCTGTGCTCCTGAGACTTTAATTCCTGATACGCCCACCATGAGTAGCACAGAAAGTAGCCTGATTTCAGGCTTGGTCATCATTGCCTTTCTTTCTGTAGACTTTGCCTTCACCCCCATTCTTCGGTCCCCGGGGTTCCCTGGGGTCTCCTCCCATGGGCTCCGATCCCGTGGACTCCAATCCTGTGGCCTCCGTCCATCGTCTCTAGGAAATGGCCCAGGATAATATGTTAGTTGAATCTAAAGGAAATATAAAAGAAACATGTTATGTACATAGCATAAAAACATTTCTATCCCTTTTTCACTACTTGGCTTGAAGAAATGTGTCCAAAAGACCATAGTTCCCTGGATTTGCCACTTCTGGACACCTGCAATTAAACACACATTATAGAGAAACAAAACAACATCTTATACTTGGCATCCCTATGCATCACAATAATTACCAACTAAACACACTCCCCTTTATAATATTTTACATTTCCATTCCTTTTCACCATGTTTCTCTGCTTATTTGAGATCCATGTAAAAATGTTACCACACAATACATTTTTCTTTTCTGATTCAGCACCCTTCCATGAACATAACACACCATTTTTAAAGGCTACATGTGGCAATTTTTTTTTCTTTTGCTTGCTCATCAGACCATATTTTTACCACTTATGGAGTGAAATATATACTACCTCATACATGCTTTTGTGTCTCTGTTCAATGTGTCTTCCATTAGACCAAATTGCTCTGCTTTTCTGATCATCACTTTAATTGCATTGTTAACCTTGTTCTTATTGCATTTATTACATTCAACCAGTCTCTACCCACACAAGTATTTTTATCTCATGCTTTGGGTGGCAGGGCTTAATTTGGTTGGTATGAACAAAGTGCTCTGTCACCATTTCTTCTTCCGTCTTCATTATATCATATACAACAGAGGATATTTTATCCACAATCTCAAACAGCCCTTGCCATGCAGCGAGAAATTTAGAATGTTTGTGCCTGTTCTTTCCAAATGGTATTTGTACACTTGATCACCTATTTTATATTCTTTTGCAGATGTCTTTTTATCATAATAGGTCTTTGCACTTTCAGCAGCTCTTTCCAGAATCCGCTGTACAAATGCGAATGCATGTTGCAAGTGCTTTCTCAATTCTTCCACATATTTGTGAACTGTGGATGCACTCACAAGTGCTTGCTCGTGTATCCTGTCCAATAAATGTTGTGGCAGTACCATTTTTCTTCCTGTAAATACTTCATGAGGGCTGATGCCTGTTTGCTTTAGCTTGAGTCGTCCTAATGGCCATTAATACTAAAGGTAACCGTAGATCCCAACTGGAACCTGCCTCAGCTACAAACTTCTTTAGTATCTCTACTATAGATCTGTTACTTCTCTCTACGTTTCCAGAAGAAGCCGGCCTATAGGATATATGCAATTTCATTTTTACCCCTAATATCTGCCACACCTTGCTCATCAAGGCACTTGTGAAATGACTTCCCCTGTCTGGTTCTATCCTTTGGGGTAACCCAAACCTTGAAAATATATGATTTACCAATAATGTGGCTGCTGTTTGTGCACTACAGTGCACAAATTCACTCCACCCACGTCGACATTAGACATACCACCGTTAATAAATATATAATTCCTCTTGCTGATCTTTTCACAGGCCCAACATAGTCAATTTGCAAATCTGACCATGGAAGGGTTAAACCTCTTTTCATGAATGGAGCTCTATGCATTGGTGAAGCAGGTTTAAATTGTGTACATACCACACAACCTACACATCTTGGGAAATATGTGGCCAGTAAGCATAGTCCTTCAATATTTCTGAAGTTTTTTGTGAACCCCTGTGTCCTGCAGTTGTTGCATCATGTGCGTGGTGTAACATTAGTCCTCTGAATGAAAGCGGCACCACCCACTGTTTCTGACCAGTCACAGACTCCCTAATCATCAGACAATCCTGTAGTTTAATTATTTTTTTGTTCTTCAACAACACTCTCAAACTAGCACTAGATCCTCTTTTTGTGCCATAATCAGATCCTGATCTGCTGTATCATAACTCCATTGCAACACAGGTTGTTCAACTTCTTTCAGAGATTTGGAACATCTAACTGCATCCACTTGTATTTCACCAATTAGGTGTTCAATGGGTAATTATTCTCCCATTACATCCCCAATTTTGGCTAATTGATATGCTTTGTCATTTCCCTCCATATCCTCTCCTGGTGTCTTTAAATCTCCACACATTTTCCTGCAGTGTATTATTAAACCATTCTCTGACACTAATGTATCTATAGCTTGTAACATTTTCCCAAATTTGAGGGGCTTTTTGTTTTATGTGAGCATACCCTTTGCCTTCCAGCCAGGTAAATACTCTACGAAGATGTTTTGGGCGTAATCAGAATGAGTTACTAAGAACATTTCTTTGAATTTGTTTTCAACTGCAGTAGCAACTGCCTTATAAATGGCAGCTAACTCTGCTATTGGGCTACTCCTGGCACCAATTCTCATCCCTATACTAGGAATACCTTCACAGCTTATTCAGATATTTACTATCCCTGCCACCAGCTGTTTTTCAGTATCAGCTGTATGGGATGCACATCCATCTACATACATGGTTGGCAAATAGTTGCACACATTTTCAGTAAAAGCTTTGTGTGCTGATTGTTCAAATTCATTCCAACTGGGCTCTATTTCTATGTCATTAAAAGTATATACTGCTGCACAATCATTTGTTTGAATAATATTTTTTTCTCCCTGAATAATGGGATGAAAATGTTACAACGCCCAGACAGTGATCAGGAGAGCCTTTTCACATTCACAGAATTTAGCTTCAACCTGAGATAACGCCTTGCTAGCATAGGCGATATTTTTATGACCCAAATCATGCTTCTGAGATAACACAGCTGACATACACTGTTCTGTGAATCCTATTTCTACAAAATCTCTTGATTC
This sequence comes from Ambystoma mexicanum, assembly GCF_040938575.1. Classification (NCBI taxonomy): domain Eukaryota; kingdom Metazoa; phylum Chordata; class Amphibia; order Caudata; family Ambystomatidae; genus Ambystoma; species Ambystoma mexicanum. Next base: position 1,126,941,597 of record NC_090930.1, on the reverse strand, counting down.
TTTATGGGATAGGCTAAGCATGGCACCTTCATGAAACATTCTTTCAATTTCTCTACTGCCTCAGACTTCTCTTTTTCCCATTTCCAAGGTTTATTCTGCTTCAATAATTTAGTTAAAGGTTGAGTCATTTCGGCATAATTCTCAATAAACTTCTTGTTATATCCTGTCATCCCTAGTAGACTTTTTAGACCTTTCATATTAGTAGGATTTGTCAATTTCTGTATTGCTTCCACCTTTTTCTTCTGTGGATTCAATCCATGTTCAGTCACTTTATTTTTGCACCATTGGGCCTTTTGGAAGGATACTTTGGCTCTGGCCTTCTGTAATTGACCAGGTCAAAGGTCTAATGTGGTAAAAACGTTTGATCCATGAACCTGGGCAGCAAATGGGACGCTCATCTCAACAATGGTACCCTCTTGTTTAATTCCCTCAAGTCTGCACACAGACACCATTGACCATTTGGTTTAATATACCCAAAATGGGAGTGTTTGAAATACTATGAATGGGTCTGATAATTCCCCTGGATTCAACATTTTTAATTATCTCTGCCAGTGACTCCAAGCATGCCAGTGGCAACTGATATTGACACACAAATACTCAATTTCTACCATATCCCTCTGGCAATGTGGCAACATGCAAGTAAGTTAGGCCACAATCATATGCATCTGTGGCAAAAATCTCCTTAGATTTCATAAACATTTTTCTCAATTCATTCCTGTCCTCTTTACTGTCACATGCATCTGCTGACAGAATCTGCTCCTGAAAATTCCAGAACATCCTCCAATGGAGGAATCTCTGTGCTTTCCTCTAAGTGTTCATCTGTATCTCTTTGCAGAGTTGCCACTTTTATATATTTTGGAATTTCAACCTCCATTTCAATAGGCTGATTTTTGGTTTCATTTTCACTTAAATTTAAACATCCCTTTAGGTTGAAAATCCAGAGACTCTGGCAATTCACCCTGTGCATTCACCTATTCCTCAGGGATGTTCCCAATCACTGTATTGTTGAAATCTGCACTGTAATTTGATTTTTGTATTGCCATTCATAATGCAGAATTATCTTCCAAATAAATATCTTGACACCCTTTATTATGTACCATGATTGTGATGGGCCCATTCCCAATCTCCACTAATGGTGTATATTAACATTCCAGCCCTTGCTGCTTCATGGATAAATTTAAGCACAAAAATGCATCAGAAACCTTAATTTGCTGTCCATTTCTATGATATAGTGTTATAGTGTCTTTTATGGTGAATTCAAGAATGGTAACTTCCTTTTTCACCTGTAACTAAATTGCATATTTCACCAATTGCGCACAATGATAAGCTTGTCTTTTGTCTTCAAATTCAGATGCAGGTCCTCCTAGCCGGGACCACACTTTTTGGTTAAGGAAATCCAACACCATACACATTCTGTGCATAATGTCATTTCCCACTCACTATACACACATTGTGATAGATGTTTTTTTGGCCAACGGTAATTTTTATTATTCACCTTCCTGCAATTCTATTTTGAACGCCTGGATTGTCCAACCCAGAAATGTGTTGGTTTTTAATTCAGAATTTTGGGATCTCCTTCCTTTCAATTATTTGTTGGAATAGTTTCTAATTAATAAAACTCCTTTCCTGTTCAAGTGCTAACATGGCTTTTACCATTTCAGAATGGCCATATAGATCCAACCCCCATGTGTATTTCAGAGAGGTTGGTAATATGTTTTTCTGTGGTTACCTCAGGGATAGTACTCTGCTTGCACTTCCCTTCTTTTAAGTAAAATCGCAATGTATGTTCATCTATTTCAGTCTGCCATTTTATTTCTAGGATCCAAATAAATCTCCATGGATTGTTTCTCCTTTTCATTTTGCATTTCACCCTGACACATCAGGATGACAGTGCCACTAGGCACACCACCATTCTGAAGATACACCTCCACTGCATCATTTGATTTAGCAAAGGTATGCATTCGTTTACACAGCTGTTTTGTGACTTTTACTCTCTTACGCCTTAATGGTTTTTTTGGGTTTTTTTTTTGTCAGAGACCACAGAACACCATTTACTCCATCAATGAGGGGCAGCAACATTTTCAGGCAATCTGTTCCCATCAATTATGGAATTTCACTGGTAGATGTGATCAATACTTACTGTCTCATTCTGTGTTTTCCTATCTACATGTCAACCTCAGTGACACCTTCGATAGGTACCTCCTCACCATTGAAATTATGTACTGGGCCTTAAATTTGTCTCACTCTGATCTGATTGTGTGGGGGATCTTTCTTCATCAATACTTTTTACCAACTCTTTGGACATGATTGTGGCCTGTGCACCTGTGTCAATCATTGCAAACGTATTGCACTTCTCGTCCACAGTAACAGGAGCATATTACCTGTCCTCAACTTCTTCCAATACACACAGAAAGTGTGACACACACAGAAAGTGTGAATTTCTGCTGATTTCAGAACTACATTTTCTCTGGCCCTTCTCACTTTTGGCCAAGCACAAGGGCAAGTGAAAGGATATCTTACCCTCCTTTTTTCCCATCTCATTTCGGGAATATTGGTCTATCTTGTCACGTTTCAAAGTTATCTGGAGTGTAGCCACTGTTTGCCCCTCTGTTCGGGGACCATCAGCGTTCACACTGCCATTCCTCAACTGAAAAATGCACATTAACATCACATGGTAACTTGTCATTTTCTGACTCTGAGCACCTATTTGCCTCTGGCATGGTATCAGTCTTTTTAGCCTCTTGAAATATATGTGGCTCAAAGTACTCTTCAGGTGACTGGCCTGTACCCTCCTTTTTAGTACCCATTTTTTCTGTATGCATTTTATAGGCATTTTGAGTATCTAGGGAGAATGTTTTAACAGTCAAACCCACTTCTTCATCAGTTGTTTTATCATGGCATGTGATATCTTTTTTTAATTGTCTCTCTGCTCTTTTGGAAGTTCTTGTTTATTTTCTCTATTCTCCTTTTCATTTGCACACACTTTGATTGTTTTATTAAACGCTAAATTAAATCAAACTTCCTTTTTAAGTGCAGTTGTATCCCCTGCCTCATTCTCATTTGTGGTCATTGTTATGTTTAAATCAGCAAGCAACTCAGGAGTGTCACACAGTTGGTTCATGGGATTTGTTTCTTTATCATTGCAAGAATTATAAGTATTTAGTCACTTATTATCAGAAGGCACTAGATCGCTCATGCAACCTTCTGCCCCCTCATTTGATGGCAGTTTGTGAACTGCACAGAGCTTTCCTATTTGTTCAAACAGCATCTTAACTTGGGCCTTAAGGTATTTAAATCTGTCCATCTTCCTAGAATCCTCTCTATGCAGCGTAGGCCGGTACTGGTTACTATCACCCTGGTTAAATCTGTTCTGGTATCTCTCAGGAGATCAATTTCTATTTGAGGTGTTTCTGAACTCTTGATTCATGGAAGGCAGGGAACGTCTTGTGATCATTCTTTGGTTGTGATCCACTGGTGGTGGTGATTGATTATAGTGGCGTGGGGCATAGTTCAAGTTTTGTCTTTCATTTTTTGTGAACTGTCCCCTATGCTGATTTCCAATTTCAAGGAACCAATCCACATATCGTGGTCTGTCCTGATTACCATATAGCATGGTTTTGCGGTCAAACCTGATCTGCGCTCCCAATGATCTGCGCTGACATATCGGGCCGGTATCCCACCTTGGGACTGTCTCCCATGTATCTAGGACTAATGTAACTCTCTCCATTGCTCGGATCAAGTGACTGAAACATCAGTGTTTGGGATGGCAGTCTCTGTGGTGCGCCTCTCTGATCTAATGTCATATTATTTCTGACCGGAGTTTGGGCTGATTTAAGTGACATTTTAGCAGATCTTATCTCCATTACCGTTGGTGAGGAGTCTTTAGATCTTGAATTTGTTTCTTTAAATCTATCTCCCTCTCCACTTTGATAATATATGACTTCATATAGTTTAGTGCCAATCCATTCAAGGGACTTCTCGCGATCAAACCTGCAAATTAATTGGGATGTAATGTCTTTTTTTAAGCCTTAAATGTAGGAAGTCTAGAACTCAGTTGAATTAGGACTAAAGGATACATCAAAGCGAGAGAAGGCTCTTTTTAATTGGCGAGTTGACACATTTGGCTTGGCTGTCATGGTATATGCGGCTTTCTTTGCATCCTGCAGTGACTGATATGGTGAAAAATGGTGTCTAACCTCCTTTTCAAATTCTGCACATGACATTCCCTCTTGTTCATTCAAGCCCCTGATGCTGCTCGCAGTAGCAGCATCAAGAGTTAAATGAAAGTACTATCTATATTGTTCTCTGGGTATTTTTAGGGCTTTAAATATATTGTGCACTGTTTCCAGGTGGTCCTCTCTACAACACTCACCTCCCTTTTTGAATGGCTTAATCAAAGCCTTGATTGATTTCATTATTTGGATAGGGCTACTTGGTGCTATATTTGGAGTTGCATTGTTCTGTTGTTCATTCCTCTCCTCAGGTGTATGGGACTGGTGGCAACCACCAGTGGGTTTGTCAAACCCCCCAACTGTGTTACAACCAGGCCCAGTCACCGGTATAGCCATTGGGACATAATTCCCTCGTGTAGAGGTGGGGTGAACCTCAATCCCATTGAATGTGGTGCCTTGTTGTTTTTCCTGAGGTTTAAAATGACATATTTGCTGTTCCAAATCTTTGCACTTCTTATGGAGTCAGTCTGCCTCCTGACACAAGTAAGTATTCTCATCACCCATCTTATTGATTACATTCTGCATCTCACTCATCTGCATTTGGCATTGATTAAAGTCCTTGGGCCTCGTTGTGACCCGGCGGTAAGGGATTACCGGTACCGATAAGGGCACCGGTGCCGGTAATCCCTTACTGCCCTATTCCGAGGTCCCTTTGCGGGTCCTCCCTTAACGGCTGGTAAAACCAGCCGTTAAGGATGGACTCGCAAAGGGACTTTAGAGGTAATAACAGTACCGCAATTTGCAGTACCGTTATTACCGCCTTCCCCATTCCCATTGAGCCCTATGGGGGCTAAAATGGTAATTGGGAGAGGATATGGTGAATGGGGAATTACCGCCCCTGCCAACCTTGGAATGGGGCGGTAATTGCTCCATTCACCATGGCGGAACCGGTAAGGTTTTGGAGGCAACCATGGCGCTAATAGCGCCATGGTTACCTCCAGGGTAGTAATGAGGCCCCCTGTCGCTTTTGTCCCTTTCCGGGAACATTTTAGCTATCTCTTGTTCAATAGCTTGAAGCTCACTTTCTTTCTCCGTATTGTCCTTCTGGAGAGTTTGCATCTCTATGATAACTGTTAGGCGGAAACCTGTGCAGTTCCCTCTGGGACCACTGCAAAAGATTTAGGACTACAGGTGTTTGGCAGTAAACCCACTTGGTAGCAGTCTGCACCACACAGATTCACTTGGTAGCTGTGGCTGAGCAGTCAGACTTCCCTCAAGAAGAGTTAGGCAGTATGTGGAGTATACAATATAGGGCAATTTACACAGTAGAACAAGCAAACACGGAGCAAGGCTTTGGTGTAAAGATATAAAGGTATTTATTTATAACAACACATCTATAGAAAACACTCTGGCACTAATACGGCAAACAACTTCAATCACAATTACTATACGAAGAAAAAGATCAATCCCCCTAACAATAGTTCGACAAGTCTAGGTTCACCGGCATCACTTATTTGCAGACAGATGTGTATGCTTTAACCTAGATGGCACTCTAGTATTTGTTAGGTCGTGAGAGAAAAATAAGGCAGGTTATGAAATCAACTCGGTACCAATACTTTACGGACAAATGCAAGGCAGGTAAGGCAGGGTCTACTGTAGATCACAAAGTTCAGAGGCCAGGCCCACTCGCAGAGAGGCAAGGCGATATGTCCCAAAAAGTGTCTCAGTGGAAATGCGCTTCGAGTCTTTATCGCAAATTGTTATGGAAAGTTTGGACCAGTTCAGAACAGAAAGTTAAAGAACGCTTGGAGGCGACCGAATGGAAAGGTGAGGATTCAGACACCTCACTCTATCCGGCAGAAAGGGAAGCCAGGCGGACACGGTACCTTGTTTGTGGAGAGACAGCTACGGCGGGGGCAGTTGTTCCTGGTGGTGGATGCACGTCGGGTCTTTGCCAAGAGAAGAGATGATCTCGTCATCGAAGGAAAGTTGAAGATCGTTGCACCACCAGGGAAGAGACCAGCCGCGGAGTGCTCCGTCACAAGGCACCACCTTTTGGTCGCGGTACAGGGGTAGTGGCTATCCGGTTGCCGAGGTGCTCTGCACAGGCAATTCGACCACTGCGTCCTGGAGCGAAGAAAAAGCAAAGGTGACTGGTTGTTCCCACCAGTCAGGGGAAGAGACTGTAATGCTCACCTGACTCCCACAGAGGCGCTGGCCTGGTTCGCGCTGCTGTGACCTCTTCTAAGGTGATGCGCAGGGTTCGGAAGACGGACTGGACCGGGCCCCCAAATCTGGCTTGTCTGGCTCGCAGAAGTATCCTTCTGTAGGCGAAAATAGGGGATTAACTGTCTGCGGGGTAATGCAATCAGCCTCCCACTTTCCCCTCTCACCCTCCTCTAAACCCTTCTGTGATTCCTCGTAGCGTCTCACCTTAGGGTCTGGAAGGACGAGCTCTCCATCCTGCTTCTGATGCAGGGGCACGTTGGTATTCAGTTACTTCACTGGATTTTCGGATTGGTGAGAACCAAACTTGCTGGGCTTCCAGGTAAGTTTTTTGATAAGAGGTTCCCCTTGTGTCCATGAATTAATGTACTAATGCTAGTGTCTTTTTCCCCATAGTGGCCGGGGTACGGAATGCCGGGGAACAGGCACCGACCCGAGATGAGAGGTGAAATCCTTGTAGAAATCAGGCAAGTCTTTAATGAGCGTTTTTTGGTAATGTCTTTTCATTCGCTCATTAACGCTGATGTCTCTTTTCCCCTTAGGGGCCGGGGTCCGGAAATGCCAGGATGCGGCGCGGACCCGAAATGAAGAGTGAATGAATCAACAGGTAAGTCTTAACATGGAGATTTAGCTTTCCTTATTCCCTTCTCTCTCTCACCTTTTGTTCTGGTCTTTTTCTCGCTAGGCGCTGGGGCGTGACTGCGAATCCGGATGATCGCTGCTGAACATGGAGGCGCCCTGTAAAGGTGAGTGGAATGCGGCGCTGCAGCGATCGACGCGATGAGCTTTTAAATAAAAGTCTTCCTTTTCAGGATTGTCGGCGAGATGTCTCCGGGATGCGGCTTTAGCAGCTAAGGACTTTTCCTTCTTCTGTTCTCTTCTTCTCTTCCTTTGCAGGTGATCCAGGATGCTGGCAGGCGTGGCAGAAGTCAGGATGCAGGAGCAGACACGGTGAGCGTCCAGCTGCTAGATGCAGAACAACGCGAAGCACGTGTGGCTGTTCGGGTGGGGTTTAAATAGCCTTGGAAGAAGTTCCAGGTATGTATCCTTCCTCCAATCAGGTATGTACCCTTCTCCGGCCACGCCCGGATGGTAAATTAGTCCCACAGGTAAAGTAGTTCCTTTCAGGCCTCAAGGAGGCCGGGATCCTGCAGCATGGTCTGCATCAGGTAAGTGCACCCAAGCACTTCCATAATGAGCCTGGCGCCTATGGCGCCAGGACTGATGTCTTTTATGAGCCTGGCGCCATAGGCGCCAGGACACTGTCCAAAGTGCCCCTATATGGGGTTGCTGGGTCCTTCCTTGGGAACTGGATGTCCGCTTTCGGGGACGCAGTGCTTGAACCGGCTCCCCGGGAGCGGGCATCATGACAGAGACTCTCCGGCAGGGAGATCTCCTCTGTCGTCGGGGAGTGGTGAGTCGGTTCAGCAGGGCTCCACCGGAGGTGTCGTCGTTGCAGGTCGGCTCAACTTTACCCTCGTCGGATTCTTAGTTCCTGTGGCCACTTCTCAAGATCAAGTCCCAAAAGCCCTGCTTTTATGCAGAAAACCCCCATTCATTCAGCCTAGCTGTCAATCAAAACACGCTAAGTGGTGAGCGGGGAGGCTCACCACTTGGGCCAATCACACCAGAGTGCGACCGGAGTTGGCAAGGCAACTCAGTCCAGGGTGCCTAAACCCCCTCCCACACCCCTGTGGTAACCCAGACAGAATGGCACCACTTTGGAGGGTCTCTGTACAGAAGCCTGCCAAAAGTGGAACAAAGGGCTCAACCTTTGGTTTAGGAGTCACAGAGACGAACAAAGACGCCATTTTAAAAACCGAGTTCTGGCAGAAAATACCATCCGATAGACTTATTTAAGATAAGTAAACCGGTGGTATGTTAGAGATTAACGGGAAAAAGGTATTAATCTTCAACAATTTAAGAATCCCATAGGGTTATATTCGGGGTCGAATATAACAAGTAGTTTCCACTGCCACCAGCCAAAACTCGACGAGGGGGGACCGGACAGTGCCCCCTCGAATAACAGACCCAGGAGTAATCGAATTACCCCTACTAGCACGTCCACAATAGGATGGTTTGTACTAGTTCTGTTAGTAAATTTAGGTCTAGTAAAGCCAATGGTGACTTTACATGCCCGGGGAGACAGTAGTCAGTCCCTGGGTATGGAGTCTATGATGGAGGTCCGCTAGGACGCCCCAGTGTTACGGCACGGAGGGTGCGGTGTAACACACATAGAAAAACATATGAGACCCTATGGAGTAAAAGACCCAATAGCCCATAGAACACATTGACATTCAAAGGAATTACACACATTCATGTCCAAGAGTGGGAGAAAAAGAGTCTCACTCTTGGCATGATGGAAAAAAACAAACTCCAGAAATCCAGCAAAGCTGCTGGGGGACTCACTAGGTTAGGGAATTCAGCCTAAACAGAGAACTCTCCCTAACACTCGCCCCCCACCAGACTAAGGGACAGGAGGAGTTAATCCACTCCTAGATGAATCTCATACCTCTAGTCGATGACATACATCCTAGAGAGACCATCAGCATTTTGGTGGTGACACCCTGACTTATGTTCAATGGGTTCCAATGTTTTCCTTTGTAAGCTATATGACCTACAAACCTTCCTAGGAACATCAGTCTTTTTAAGTTTATAGGGGATCTGGTTGACCAGTCCCTCAGAAGTTGATACAACTACTGAACCTATGATAGGCTTTTTCACAGAGTCCTGATAAAGAAACTCCTTAGATCTAGAGGGGCCTCCAGAGGTCTTCCCTATGTCTCTGTTGAGAGAAGGTTGAGTTTTAGGCCTCTTGGTTGGAGGGGATGGAGATAAGCAAGGTACATGCTTCTCCTTCCTCTGAGATCTTACTTTACCTACTTTAGGAGTTTCCCCCTTAAGTCTAGGAATTGAGTTGGAGTCTTCCGTGGAAGGTCCAACAGTCTGAAGGTTTCTGGCCTTAGACTTTTCTTTTCTGGTTTTCCACCAGCACTGAGAATTACCAGTTCTCTTAGGCCTAGTTAGGGTTCCAGTAGGTCTATCCACCTCTTCCTCAGAAGCAGGGGGAGTCACAGACTCTATAACTGGGGGAACAATGATGGAGCTTGGTTGAGGCTCCCATTTCCCTAACATGTTAGCCGGAATTTTGCCTAGGTCAGAGGTCAACTTACCAACACCAGGGCTTGTAGTGGGGTTCTCAGTAGAGGTTCCCACAGGCTTAGAGTGGTTCCTTAAGGTGGCCTCTCTAGCCAATTTGGTTTGGTTCTGGGTCTCCATACTGGGAGGCCTGGTGGTACTGGATACTACTCCTAGAGTTCTTATATCATTCCCCAACAGGACTCTCCCAGGCACCTCCGTCTGAACACTGACATGAATCAACACTGTCATGTCATTACACTGAATGAGGGCTGGTAGAATTGGAACCATTTGGACAGGGCCTCCAGACATCTTAGCGGGACCTTTGGGTGCTTTAGCAACATCCTCAGGTCTGAAAAAGCTTTTGTCCACTACTGTTCTACTGGCCCCAGAGTCTCGCCTGGTAGGAGTATCCTGGTCATTGACAAGAACACTGTCCACATAATAACATTTAGAGTTTTCTGGTATAGAGTAATACACACTCCTATTCTGATTACTAAACAGATCCATTGACTCTACTGATACACTTGCTTGAAGAGCCCAAGGTTCTTCAGCAAAGATTTCAAAGTGAGCACTAGTCATTTGGACTTCCTCCTCAGGATTGAAGCTAAGGAGACTGTGCTGATCCCAGTAGGTTTACCCTTACATTTTGGATCTCCTTTGATATGGTCAGTGGCCCCACAGAGATAGCATGTTCCAAATGCTCTCTGGAATGGTGGCTTGTTCGGACCTCCTTCTGGTTTGTGGCCAGAAGGTACACTATTCGGCTGTGGTTTTCCTTGTGGCTTATCCTTCTGGTTTTGTTTGGGGCCCTCTTTGGAATTTGAGTTATTCGAATTCTCTTTTGAGTCTTTTTTAGGCTGTTTTCCCTCATCCTTTTTCTGAGTTGCCCCAGAATCCTTATGAGTAGCCCTGTTGGCAACCCACAAGTCAGCAGCCTTAGCCAGCCTCCGGGAATCCAATTCCTTCGAATCAGCCTAGTGCTGTCTGAGCTCAGGAGAACAGGCATCATAAATCGACTCCAACATAAAAAGATTCTTCATACCCTCATAAGTGTTCACTTTGTAACCCTTAATCCATCCCTCTAAGTTTTTCAACCCTTCACTCACCCAGGTAGCCCAAGGGGTACCATCATGCTTTTTGAGGGTTCTAAACCTCTTAAGATACTGGGAAGGGGTCTTCACAAATCTAGCTATCAAAGCTAGTTTCACACTTTCGTAATCCGTCTTATCCGCCTCCCCCAACTCCATTACCACATCAGTCGCAACAGGGGGGAGCCTAGAGAACAACCAGTGAAGTAAATCATTCCCGGTGATGTCCTGGAGCCCATGATTGTACTCAAACAGCTTTAACCAATCCAACACATCCAATCTTGGTTCAAACATACCCACTAATTCCTTCGGCATCCGGGCTCTTTTGGGACTGGAGCTCCTAGAGGAACCAGAGGAGAGAGAAGCACTTTCCACAGACAACTTTTTCATCTCTAACTCGTGATTAATTTCTATTTCCCTGAGCCTTAACTCAGCTTGCTTCTGCTCAGCCTGGGCATTCATCCGTCTGAACTCGAGCTCTTGGTTTCTTTCAGATTGAGCCAAGAACCGTTTGTATTCTAATTCGAGCTTCATTTTTTCAAGTTAAAAATAAGCAGGGTTACATGTGGGACCTGGTATGGGCCCCGTAGGTACAGCTGGTAAGGCAGGTAGAGGAGCAGGGGAGACAGTTTTGTTAGCCTCTCCTTCCTCTTCAGCCTCTTCATCACTATCATCAGAATTACGATTTAGATCAACACCATCGCTGTTATCTACATCTGCTGGAGAAGTTGGTTCCTCTGAACCAGTACTCAGACTTTGGTTTTCCAGCAATCTCGCTATCAGTTCTAACTTCTTGCCTCTTACAGAAAGATTCTCTTGCCTACAGAGAGCTCGTAAACTCTCAGTACTTTCACCTGACAAGGATTCTTGACTGTAAGCTTCCATAGTAGACATGTTTTTGAAAGTTGCTTTTTAGTGCTAAGCTTTGTGGTTAGTTATCCTAAAGTGTGGAAAAGCACTCTAAACTGTATACTCGATACAAATCCCACCGCTGTACACCAGTGTTAGGCAGAAACCTGTGCAGTTCCCTCTGGGACCACTGCAAAACATTTAGGACTACAGGTGTTTGGCAGTAAACCCACTTGGTAGCAGTCTGTACCACACAGATTCACTTGGTAGCTGTGGCTGAGCAGTCAGACTTCCCTCAAGAAGAGTTAGGCAGTATGTGGAGTATACAATATAGGGAAATTTACACAATAGAACAAGCAGGGCTTCGGTGTAAAGATATAAAGGTATTTATTTATAACAACATATCTATAGAAAACACTCTGGCACTAATACGGCAAACAACTTCAATCACAATTACTATACAAAGAAAAAGATTAATCCCCCTAACAATAGTTCAACAAGTCTAGGTTCACCGGCATCACTTATTTGCAGACAGAGTTGTATGCTTTAACCTAGATGGCACTCTAGTATTTGTTAGGTCGTGAGAGAAAAATAAGGCAGGTTATGAAATCAACTCGGTACCAATACTTTACGGACAAATGCAAGGCAGGTAAGGCAGGGTCTACTGTAGATCACAAAGTTCAGAGGCCAGGTCCACTCGGAGAGAGGCAAGGCGATATGTCCCAAAAAGTGTCTCAGTGGAAATGCGCTTCGAGTCTTCCTCGCAAATTGTTATGGAAAGTTTGGACCAGTTCAGAACAGAAAGTTAAAGAACGCTTGGAGGCGACCCAATGGAAAGGCGCGGATTCAGACACCTCACTCAATCCGGCTGAAAGGGAAGCCAGGCGGACACGGTACCTTGTTTGTGGAGAGACAGCTCCAGCGGGGGCAGTTGTTCCTGGTGGTGGATGCACGTCGGGTCTTTGCCAAGAGAAGAGATGATCTCGTCGTCGAAGGAAAGTTGGAGATCGTTGCACCACCAGGGAAGAGACCAGCCGCGGAGTGCTCCGTCACAAGGCACCACCTTTTGGTCGTGGTACAGGGGTAGTGGCTATCCGGTTGCCGAGGTGCTCTGCACAGGCAATTCGACCACTGCGCCCTGGAGCAAAGAAAAAGCAAAGGTGACTGGTTGTTCCCACCAGTCAGGGGAAGAGACTCTCCGGCAGGGAGATCTCCTCTGTCGTCGGGAAGTGGTGAGTCGGTTCAGCAGGGCTCCACCGGAGGTGTCGTCGTTGCAGGTCGGATCAGCTTTACCCTCGTCGGATTCTTAGGTCCTGTGGCGACTTCTCAAGATCCAGTTCCAAATGCCCTGCTTTTATGCAGAAAACCCCCATTCATTCAGCCTAGCTGTCAATCAAAACACGCTAAGTGGTGAGCGGGGAGGCTCACCACTTGGGCCAATCACACCAGAGTATCACCGGAGTTGGCAAGGCAACTCAGTCCAGGGTGCCTAAACCCCCTCCCACCCCCCTGTGGTAACCCAGACAGAATGGCACCACTTTGGAGGGTCTCTGTACAGAAGCCCGCCAAAAGTGGAACAAAGGGCTCAACCTTTGGTTTAGGAGTCACAGAGACGTACACAGGCGCCATTTTAAAAACCGAGTTCTGGCCGAAAATACCATCTGATAGACTTATTTAAGATAAGTAAACCGGTGGTATGTTAGAGATTAACGGGAAAAAGGTATTAATCTCCAACAATGGGAAGAATCCCATAGGGTTATATTCGGGGTCGAATATAACAAGTAGTTTCCACTGCCACCAGCCAAAACTCGACGAGGGGGGACGGGACAGTGCCCCCTCGAATAACAGACCCAGAAGTAATCCAATTACCCCTACTAGCACGTCCACAATAGGATGGTTTGTACTAGTTCTGTTAGTAAATTTAGGTCTAGTAAAGCCAATGGTGACTTTACATGCCCGGGGAGACAGTAGTCAGTCCCCGGGTATGGAGTCTATGATGGAGGTCCGCTAGGACGCCCCAGTGTTACGGCACGGAGGGTGCGGTGTAACACACATAGAAAAACATATGAGACCCTATGGAGTAAAAGACCCCATAGCCCATAGAACACATTGACATTCAAAGGAATTAGACACATTCATGTCCAAGAGTGGGAGAAAAAGAGTCTCACTCTTGGCAGGATGGAAAAAACAAACTCCAGAAATCCAGCAAAGCTGCTGTGGGACTCACTAGGTTAGGAAATTCAGCCTAAACAGAGAATTCTCCCTAACAATAACATCCTCTTTGTCTTGTCTGATGTCGCTTACCAACCCTTTCAGGTGTTTTAATTCTTGCTCATTGTCTTCAAAGTGCTTCCTTCTCTGAGACAGTTGGGTGTCAAATTCATTGCATTTTGACTGCATTTCTTTTTGACATAACTCTAGTTCTGATTTTAGCTTTTTCTCCGGTTCATTAGCTCTATCTAATTCGATTGCTAGTCTGCTAATTATCTCAACATCATTTTCCTGTATCCGTAAAGATCTATTCAAAATGAACCAGATCTTGGCACATAGCCTTATCAAGCAGTCTCTCTCAAAATGTTTGTCAGTAGGTCTAAACAATCTCAGAAGACACACCTGAATTATACTGCCCTTTTTAAAGATGCTGTTTAGTGGTTCTTTCTGCACTTCTCCACAAATGCGGTCATGCCACTGTATGGCATTGTCTGATGACCACACCCCATGCGCATATAATTTCGCCTCCAAGTATTTCACCAGTTCAGGAAATGTGGCCTCAATTTGAGACATATCGATGTGCAACACTACTCTAATCTCACATAATTAATACCCTTTAATGCACAAATGGTTGTGTGGAACACACTTGCTGCGCCCAGTAGCTGATTTAAAATCTGTTCCCACATGGCCAACGCACCACATATATAAACAGTTTTGTCTTTAGGGCTCTGACCTAATTTGGAGATATTTTAGGATTGTGGTATAGTGGCGAGCAAATTCATAACACTGGCCCATATGATTAGACACACCTTGCCCCTTTCATAACTATGATATACTTCGGGCTGACTGTAAGCATGTACCAGATTTAGTACATTTAAAATAGAACACAGTTTTTCAAGAATCACATGTAGATTATGTCAATGACTTATCTACATCAGCAGCCTATGCCCTTGGAAGACTCTATTCAGCCCATACAGGCATGGCTGAATGCATTCACACAACACACCATCTTTCTAGCTGCCTTAGTATTTCCTCTTTTGTATCTTACTTCTAACCTCTGGCGGTAAACACTTTACCACTGTGGTGTAGACACTATAGCCTCCTAGTGACTTTCCCCCACTGAAATAGTGATCATCAGACATATGAGAAAGGAGAAAAAAACAATAGACACCAACTTTGCTTCTGCTATTGCAGTATTATTTTGTACTACATCTATTTAAAAAACAAGAATCAAAACATTACTTTTCATGATGACACTGCCATGAGCTCTTACCAACATTTCAGCACAGCTGCGGTTATCTAAGAGACAAAATAAATGTGAATTGCAAAACTTTTGTTGTTTTTTACAGTTCCCTGTGTAATAAACAATGACCTTGCGCCTCATTATGAGGCGGGCGGTAAGGGATTACCGGCACCAGTAAGGGCACCGGTGCTGGTAATCCCTTACCACCCTACTACAAGTTCCCTTTGCGGGTCCTCCCTTAACACCTGGTTTTTCCAGGCGTTAAGGACGGGACCCGCAAAGGGACCTTGGAGCTAATAACGGTACCGCAATTTGCGGTACCGTTATTAGCGCCTTCCCCATTCCCATTGAGCCCTATGGGGGCTCAAATGGGAATGGGGAAGGGCCCTGGTGAATGGGGAATTACCGGTCCCGCCAACCTTGGAATGGACCGGTAATTGCTCCATTCACCAGGGAGGAGTCGGAAGGGTTTTGGAGGCAGCCATGGAGCTAATAGCTCCATGGCTGCCTCCAAACTCGTAATGAGGCCCCTTGTTGAAATGAATGACCTATTCTTGTCTAAACAGTCACAGAGATAATTGGCAGTCACCCAACGCTCCCCTCAATTCCACAAGCACTTACATAATGACTTGAAGGTGCTGTGTCTTATCTGTGCGACCCCTTTTTACTCATGTCTGTCTGTGGAGAAGTCTTCCCTGAGCTCCCACACGATCACTTGGCACTCGCGAGAAGTGGCCTTGGACTCCCAAGCAGACTAGGATTGTGGGCTTTGAATCCCTCGGCAGCCAGCAGCTAAATCAGGAGCACCCAGCAGAAGCACAGGACGGAATATCCCAGCCCTATGGTTCAGCCTGTATTTATTTAATTTGCCTGTCAATCACCATAAAATGTCTGCCCTTTCTGATGTATCTGAACACCTCCGATGCGCCTGATCCTACTGACCTATCATCTCACGAGAGCATGTATGTATTACTATATTTCCTGCACAGACAAAGAAGCTTCAGAATGCACAAAAGACAGCTATTAATTTCTCATTGTGTTGTTTTTTTTTCTAGTGCAAATTTCTCTTCCGTGAAAAAACAAAAAAAACAACATTTCCATCCGTGTTCATTGACATTGCATTGCAATGTTAATCAGGAGAACTAATTAGTTACTGGGGTGTTGTTAATAATAGTGAAATTCGTTAATTAGTATAGGTCATTTTTACAATGTAATTTTACACAGATGTGAATTCTCATAATGCATATATAGAATCCACTGTCTTTTTGCAAACATGCTGCTTTGCCATGGAAGGCCTGCACTTTGAATCCACTGTCTTTTTGCAAACATTCTGTTTTGCCATGGAAGGCCTAACTCACTTTTATAATAAACCAATGTGCCATTTCACCTGTTTCATATAGTTTACTGTCTCTTTTCTGCATTTAGACTAACCATTTGACTGGTTACTTTTAAAATGACTGTCATTTGTCATCTGCACACATTTTGCTGACTGCTCTTAAAATTACCTGCCATATATCCCTACAGTTGGAAAGTGGAAATCAATCTTGCGTGCTTCTGCTGGCCATACCCATAGAATGGGTCAGGTAGCCTGCATTACATTAGTGCAGCACCACATCTGTATTAGTACCCGGGGAGGGTCAATTATCTTGTAACAAGCAAGATCATTGGCCCTCACCAGGTTGTTACCAGTCCAACAAAGTTGGTTGTGTCTACGTCCTGGCCGCCATGGAAAGGGGAAAAAGGGCTATGGGCCTCATAACTACTTTGCAGGTAGCCATGCCCGCATGGCTGCCTCCAAAATTGTGTCCGGGTCCGGGTTCCCTGAATGGCGAAATACCGGGCCATTCCGAGTATGGAGGGCCCAGTATTTCCTCCTTCAGGGAATCCGGGCCTGGTCCTTCCCAATTCCCATTCGATCCCTCATAGGGCTCAATGGTAATGGGGAAGGAGCTAACAACGGGCCCATTACGAACAAGCCCGTTGTTAGCTCCCTGGTGCCCTTGCGGGACCCGCTATGGATATCTGGAAAAACCAGACGTCCAGAGCGGGTCCCGCAAGGGGACCTCATAATGGTGCGGTTTAATGGCGCTGGTAAAGGTGCCGGCGCCATTAAACCCATTCTGCACAACTTATAATGAGGCCCTATGTGTTATCCCATCTGCCTTTCCAAGGCAGCCATCTTTCTGTTTACTTTTTCTTCTATATTTTTTATGGCAGCCATGGTAAGGGAGCAGGGACTACACCTAGTCACTTCTCCCCGATCCTTGACAGCCATTTCTTTTTCTTTTTTTTCCCCCAAGTTGAGAGACGTTTGAAACGCTGTTTCTGAACATGAGAAAAAATGCTATTAGTACACTGGTATGACGTGTCGGGGTACTAATAGCAATAGAACCCTCAAAGGGGGGCATTACCGGTCATTAAATGTCACAGCGCGATATGTAAAAGCCCTTGCTTTGCTCAGGCATCTAACTATCGCCCCAGGGTGATTATCTTATCAGTAATGCCACTTCTGAGGATTCTATTGCTTAAAATAACACCCAGCACTGACATAGCAGCCTGGGCTGACAACAACATGACAGTCACCAGCCAGAGGCACTAAGAAAGCAAAAAGGCTACTGCCAAAGAGGGAGACCACAGTTGCTCTTTTTTCTGTGGATAAATGGTCAGTATGTACCACTTGCAGAACATGTTAATGATGATGATGTGTTTAAAGAAGCATATCAATAGTTTGCTCATTTCAAGACACAAAAATAAGTTGTTTAATGTTATGGTGATTGGTATCTGTAATACACACCTATGTCTTGGGTGAATCCATCAACCCCAATGAGGCATAGGAGATGCAGTTGTAAGCCCAAATATTTTGACATTGTGGGGAGCAGGGCAGCCATGGACTGCTAGAAATAGTCATCTAGGAGCTGCCTAGCCCGAGGTGTAGCAGCCTTGCTCAAAAATAGTTGGGCCCTGGCACTTTTGTTTTTAAATCAAACGCTGGAAAATAGAAGTAGTGAACTCTCCTTTTCTATAAAATAGGTTTCATCTGGAGGTTCCAGTAAGTATCCTACACATAATTGAAGCACACAGTTCAAAGAATGCTGAAAGAGCAGAGATATAAGAGTCACTTGGGAATGTAACAACATTTAACAGAGCATATACATTCATATGAACTACAAAGAAAGATGTCCCTATGAAGACACTCTTTAATGAGATGACATGATCGCCATGTTTAATTGGGACAAAGGCTGCCTTCATATCACTACAATTAGGGGATAGGTATAATATAGGAATATTGAATGACAATCACTAATGCCACCAGTCTATGTGTTACCTGACACTATGTAGAAGCCTCGTATGATAAGGAACTGCTGTATGAAATAGGCGTTCCAGTTCTTTATGATGTGATTACCGTGGCCCTTTTGCCTTAGGACTCATTTATTGGGATTTTACATATCCTTGGCTCATCTTCTGCAAAGTTGGTGACACATTTTGGGGTAACTGGTGCAACATGATCTTACACAATTTTTAGCATCTTCTGGGAGGCCTCCCCATAAGGCACTACATCCATCAGAGATGTACCATCTGAATTGAAGATTTCATTCCTGTCCCCATGAAAATCTGCATAGTAAGCTTTGACAAAACATTCCACCAATATTATATGGAAGTCTGTTACAGATATGTAGATTCCTGACAGTTTCTTACAGCTTGGTAGTGTGAATACTGACCATATCTACATATTATGTAGCACAAGAGAGATACGTGACTGAAGGAGAGAACAAGTAAGATAGCAAAAGTATACAAAATACACCACAGTATCTGCTCTGGCTTCCACTTGAGAACATAAGTACAAAAGTCAAGTCCCTTGCTAGCTATTATTAGACTGCCTCTCGGTACACTGAGAATGGATCTGAGATAAACTAAACTTGTCACAACCTACAAACACACCAGAGGCTGTGTGCTTTAGAGTTTGTACAATGTGATTTGACTAGGCCAGTTTTTAAATAGAAGGTGGATTGGGTGTACATGTATGTCAGCGCTTTGGTGTAAAGTGCTATATAAATACAAATAAATACAAATACAAATGTTACTATATGCACAGTATTGGTATTGTAGTGTATGGGGCCCACTCCTTTCCCACCAGATGTGTATGCTATTTAATTTTGGGCCCGAAGGTTTTCATACATGTGACCTTTGGATGTTCGTTGAGTGTGACAAAATGACTACTGCTTTGCAAGCGTACAAGGGTAAGTAGCGAAATAATCACCTACTCAGTCCTCACACTTCTACAAACCAACAGTGATCCCAATCATAAAGGTAACACAGGCACAGTCAAGACATCTGCCTCCTTCTCTTTTTGTGGTAAAGTGGGCTGGGGAAAGGCTATATACAGTTAGAAAGGTTGTGAATGTGAGACAGTACAAACCAACCAGCAAAGGTACAAAAGTTCCATAATAAAAGAATTCCCGAACTTTGGTCTATAAAATATACATACATTTAAGAATTAAATCAATCATACAACTATGAAAAACGCTACAAAAACCCACCCTTGTAAAAGACAGACAATGCAGAACAGGAATCTGTACGCACTCTGGATACTGTAGGAGGGACGAAAACAGGCAAGAATTGCAACAACGTTCACTCCAAGGATATGTTCTTCAGAAGAAAAGATGGAACAAGGGCCTCAACCCGTCACCAGGGCCACAAAAGTAGGCCAAAGAGACAGGGGATATCAATAGTACCTGATTCCAGTTCTTAGGCAATCTGACAGGGTGAGAGTTGAACCAAGATTTAAAATGCAATGCTTGTGGGTCAAACCGAGTCCACAAGTTGTGAGTCACATTGGTACCAGTCAGAGGGCCAGCACTGAGTTGTGCTCAAAGTTTTCTGTGCAGTTTGAAGGTGACGGCGAGCAATGCTAGTCAGGTTCAGTTCAGATCGACAAGTAACACAATACTCCACTGGTTCGAGTCGAGCTGCGTTGCGACGTCCTGGTTTGATGCTTGGTTCAATGATATGGCAGTTCAAAGTCATCTGCACAGTGCACATGTGCTTGAACCTGAAAGGTGACAAGGCAGAGCTGGGTGATGAAGCATCAAACTGGTTTGATGGATGCAAACAGTGCTTTTAAGTTCAAAGGTGAGTGCCAAAGGGAGCTCTGTGGGTCCTGTTGGTTGGAAAGCAGCAACCATGGTTTAAATGTGGTTCAGAGCGGTTTGAGCAGAAAAAAAAAATAATTGACTTACTTGCCCTTCTAGATGCTGTGATTCCCACTGAAAGGGACTCTTGGTCAAGGTTAGTCCTTTTTTCAGTTGCTATGGTCCCGCCCTAGGGAGTTTTGCTTGCAGAGTGGGAGGCCTTGATCGTCAGCAAAGTCACCCCAAATGTGCTCTAGGGATTGGTAGAGAGCACAGCTTTCTCTGCATTGGAACACCTGTCTTCATCTCAAGCAGAGGGCTTTGGGCAGGACTGCTCTCCCAACAGGGTGCAATTGAATTCTTCCTGGGGTCCTTGACGGTCCATAAGTGAATTAAAGAAGGGGCAGTATACCCCATCTTCTATAAGTAAAATATCACAGGGGATGGGATTAAAGCAAACCTGCTTTAAGGGGTCAAATTCCTGTCCTTGAGACAGGTGAGCCTTCCCTACTGATATCATAGACAGAGTTCCTTGATCTGCAGGATGCAGAGGACAGAAAACATCCACAAAAAAGTAAGATGGAGGAAGAAAGGCTATCCTTAGTGCTAACCCATGTTTGATATAGGCTTGTGATATTGAATTGTCTATTTGATGCCAGGCTCTTAGGAGATACACTAGACAGAGCTACTGGGCCAGGCAGGAAAGAGTTACCAATCCTCCCAGAAAGTCAATAGAGGCAGGCATTGTGTTTTGTCTCTCATTCACTGGAATAGAGATAGTTGGGATGCCTTGAACCCACATAGTCTGTCATAGATGGTCTGAGCTCACAGGGTTGAAATTGGTACAAATCTGATTCATTATGGCATTAATAATTATGTGAACTATCAATCATCAGATCACAAACCTAGATATGGCTTAGATTTAAAGATTACCCAGCCACAGGGGGTTGTGGGGGAGTGGTTATCACAATTAATAAGGTGTTTTGAATTAGAGTTGCTGAAGTTAATGCAGCCTCTACCTGGAGGGGCATTTGTTCCAATACGTTTCAAAAGTGCACATGTGACATTTGAACTTGCTCTGTGCCACTGAAGAGTGATGCTGCATCCCTGTCAGGAGACTGGCACAGCAGAGCACACATGTGCACTATGATTTTGGCAAAGAGTTTTAAGAAAGTTGGGCGTGTTAGCAGACTACATTTTCTTACATGGATTACCCACATCATGTTATGATTAATAAACATCACATAAGCTAGGCATTTCACAACCTTGCTTGATGGGAATGCTTCACAATGGGTTTCTTGCATTTCATCCTGTAAAGCTTGTTTCTTTCAAACAATGTTTTTATTAGCGGTTTGTGATGGTTTGTTGTTCAAACATCACTGTGCAGTGCTGATTTGACCATGGGCCTCATTCCGAGTTGGGCGGTAAGAGTTAACGGTCACCGGTAAGGAGACAGGCGCCGTTAAACCCTTACAGCCCAATTCCGAGGTCCCTTAGCGGGACCCGCAAATGCCGTGCAGTCTGACCACACGTCCTTTGCGGGTCCCGCTAAGGGACCAGAGCGCTAATAACAGGCCCATAATTTATGGGCCCATAGTTAACGCCTTTCCCCATTCCCATTGAGCCCTTTGGGGGCTCAAATGGGAATGGGGAATGGTTGGTTGAATGGGGACTTACTGGGTCCGCACAGGTCGGAATGTCCCAGTAAATCCCCATTCACCCAAACCGGACACGGACCCTGGTTTGGAGGCAGCCATGGTGCTAATAGCACCATGGCTACCTCCAAACTCGGAATGAGGCCCCGTGTCTTTTTTCTAGAAGCTTGTATTATTCAGCAGTCATCTCAGCACTGTGTGTTTAGAATACCATGTAGTTTGCCTTCTATCAAATGATTCTATTTTCTCGCAATCATAGTTATATGCTTTTGCCTATAGCTTGCACACGCCATGATAATAATAGTAACATAACTCCAATATTATTAATAATAATGTTATTATCAATAATAATAACAATAATACATATAAATGGATGTGGTATCACTTTCTTTTGTTTTGTTCATTTATACTTGTTTTAAATATATTTATTTTCTTTACATTAGAGTTTATGATATGTATCAGGTCCTTCATTGTGGTATTGCTGTGACTTCCTCATACTTGTTAGACCACTATTTGCACGTGTACTGTGTGTTTCTGTCTGGCTGTCTCCCTGTCTCGGCGTGTGTCTGTGTTCCTGTGTGTTTGGTGGGTCTGCAGAGAACCTTGTGTCTATCTTCGTTGCTCTGATGTTGAAAGATTGAAATGTACTATTGCCATTGTGCTTCTCTTTATTATGTTTCTGTAACTCGGTTTTGGTTTCACAGTCCATTATACATACTCTGCTCCCAATTTCGGGACTGTCAATTTGCGCTAGAGCTTTGTCTTTTCATACACCTTTTGTATCGGTTTGACATTATTGCCCATGTTTGGGCACGGGCTTAGCGGTGTGTGTATCCCAGTTAATTATGAGAATTATGAGAATTGACTTATTCTTATGGCATTGAATTAATACAAAATATTTACCCCATATATTTTTTTTTAAAAAATGTATTTCTAACTTTCTATAATCATAGCCACTTCTGGACATGCCTCAACGTTTTGTATTACTGTTCCTTTTTAGAGGAAGAACCAACCTGTCAATATGGTTTTACATTTTTATTTGGTGACCACATAGTTGCCAACTGTCTGCCAATCCCAAAATACAGTCGACTTTACTATGCCCAATAATTTTCTCTAGAATGTTCTTAAGCTCCTACTAGACATGTCCATTCAAAGCAAAACTGCGCAGGATTTGTGCACATTAATTGAATTTTTTTTGTTGTAATCGCTCACCATCTGACATTCATTTCAAGCTGTCAGTTAAATTATTAAGAGTAAACATGTTTCCTCCAAAACGTTGTCTTAATCTGACACGTTATGAAAACAACAAGAAGCAGGTACATATCGAAGATGATGGCGTCCTTCTGTGCCTACTGATGTGTTTTATAATTGATTGTATAGTTGCAAGACAATATCTTGGGAGTCACATATAATTAATGTACTGCGCCATGTAGGCTAAAATGATCGCACCTGCAAAACAAAAAACATTAAAAAACGTTTGCTACTGTTATTGGGATTTCTGTCCTAAGAAATAGATTGAATCAGTCTTCATTTCTAACTGCTAGATGGAATTCAAACGAATAAAGTAGTCAACAGCATTAAAAGCAATCAATTTACAGTGTTTGCATTGAACAGACTTATTTTCCTTTTCATCAAAAAGGATGAAATGTGCTTATTATTGTGTATACTGCAAATTATTGATATAATAAAAGCAAATGTTAAAAAAAGGACAGGCATTGATCAATGTTTTGTTTGTTCATACAGACCACTGAGAAATGGCATCACGTGTAGCTATGAACTGCTGGTCTTCCAAGCTGTAGGGCTGTGGCACCCTCCACAATGTGATGCTAATATTTGGTCTCTTTCCGCAGGACTCGTTGAAGTACACAGCAATCTCATAGACGAGGTACTACAGTGCATAATGTTGAGCAAATGGCACCATGGACTGGAAGGGAATATACATAATATGGTACAACCTCAGAACAATTTAGGATGGCAGCAGTAAAAGTTGCTGAGCAAATTTGCAAACTAAATAGGACAGCTTCTATTCTTAAATGCCCATTTTAGTTATAATTCCAAAAATGCAAAGACAAACAGGAGAGACTAAAAGCTGGAGTCCTCAAAGTTGATCAGTAGTTCCAAACTGATTAACATAACTTTTCCCCTATTGAGCCTTCATCTAAGACCTCACTGGGCAAACCCTGAATGTGTGAACCTGAGAGCTCCTTGGTTTCTCAAGGTTATTGTGCCCAAATGAACACCATTCTCCCTGCAAGTTGTTGGATGATTCAACCCACTTTTGCTCTGCCATGCCACATCACTGTGTTCTGATGGTGCCAGAAAAATCAAAATGGCCACAAAACCCTTGTGCGCGCCAAACCTCTGAAAATCGTGCTCTGCAAAGCACAAAAAGATGGCTGCCCAATCTACCACGCATGTTGTCAGTGGCAGAACAGAAATCTCACTCCTGAAATATGTCACTGGGCTCCACAACATGTGAAAATGGAGTACAGAAGGGAAAATCAGTGCTCTACTAAAGGAAACCCCAAAATCTTGCTTTAAATCCTTTTTCTTTGTTGCTGAAACTGCAGAATGTCGGTACAAAAAACCCTCAAACTTCCAAAATTCTTGCTGGGTGCTACAATTCATTTAGTTAAAGAAATCATTGTGGACGTACAATATCCTGAAAAGCTGAAAGCATCAAAGAAACATCCACAGCAAAAGTTGACTGCCTGTGGAATCTGTCAAAATCTGGGCGCAGTACCTTTGGCCGCCTGAATGACAGCTGTCAGATGCCTGCATGATAAACTTTAAACTTGTATAAACTTAAATCAAATGTTTACAATCAAAGTGGCCTGTTACTGAGAGTAACCTATGTTGTAATTTTTTGAGCCAATGGTTTAAAAACTGGAATAAGTGTTCTAGCAGCTAGTTTGAAATCGTAAGTTTGTATTATGCTAAGGAAAAATGCAACAGAATTAACATTTAAATTTAAGCCTGTCTTGAAGCCACCCAAACTGCAATAACAGCTTTCCTCACAGAGGCAAGGCCTCTCCCTCCCACTCTCTCCAGCAGGAAATCACACCTAAGTGATGATTACAGAGTGGGGAAGAAGACAATGGACATCCTCCAGCTAAAGGAAATGCGAGGCGTTAAGGGTCGTAAATGGCCTCTGCTCAGGAGAAACAGGGAGGAGATGTTCCTGGGTCCCAGGGAGAGACCAAAGGGGTGGAGCTAAAAAAACATTTGTTGATTAACCAGGACAAAAGACACATTTTAAAAAGACTGATAACTTACTATGTAAAATTGTGCAAAATATAGAAATAACAGCATTGTTAATGTAATTTCTGGATGCATGGGTGAAAAGGCGCCAGAACTCTGTGACATGTTCTGGGAAGAAACAGTGGAAAATGTGATATTACATAAAATGTATTTCTGATAGAAGTATGAAACTTTATACACATATGCCCATGTTGAAGACGCGCATTTGTAGAAATTTACTCCAAAATTGGACATTGTGTTCTGGATGAAAAGGGCAAAATTCTGTGAAAAGCAGACACAAGATCCTAAAGCGACGGGGCTTGGAGGAGTATCTGCTACAAAAAATATGTAATCTGTATATATGATTGTTATAGAGGTTGCACCTGTGGAAATATGTATTGTACCAAAAGTAGATTTTGTCTTCAAGGAGCTAGGGGTGGACTCTAGGCCCCATAAACACACACCATAAAGGTGACACCCTGTTTTTCTCCTCCTATCAAGGAAGAAAGGAGACCCTGACCAATCCATGTCAAAGGGGCGAGCTTAGGCTAAACCAGCAAACACACCCCCTTTATCATAAGCATAAATAGAGACAACTCAGCACTCAAAAAGACAGACAGATTCACCCACTATCTGAAAGGTGGCGGAGCACCCTGCTGCAGAATTATCCATCTTACTTGCTCCAGACTCCAGAAACTTGGCAAAGCAGAAAGGCCCATTGCATAGCTGAACCATTTTCAGCTAGGCCTTAAATTTCCAGAACCAGAACCAACCCCAGAACCCTAAGGGGAACCAAAAGATAGCTGGGCTGTTCCGTACTGCTTGCCTGCTGAAATAATTATCATCAGAACCCAAAGATCCAACCCAGTCCTGTGCAGTGCTGTGACCAGAGCCATTGCAGATCTGGTCCAGTCCTGTGCCGTGCTGTGAACAGACCCAGTCCAATCCGGTGTGCCCAGCTGTCTATTCCAGAAGCAGATTCCCTTCCCTGACCAGAAATCTTGACGGACCAGAATCCTGACGGTTCCGTTTCAAAACATATCTAGTGAGTATCTATAGATAGAACTGTGTCACTAGCATATGTACTGTCCATAGTTAATCCCTATCTTAAACCTGTCCTCTCTTGTCTTCAGAACCTGATATTGTTAGGAGTATTTTTGAATTGTCAGAACTTTTCTTGCGCTGAGTTTCTCTTATTTGTATTCTAAAATCATAAGTCATTTGTATTGTGAGTAACTAAAGTGAATCCCAGAAAGAAATAGCATATCCACCACATGAAGGGTTCCCTGGCCAGGAACTGTGGAGATTCATGTGTGGCATTCTCTTTTTCTATAGTCATAATCTAGTGTAAGAAATCCCATTTGTTTTTTTAAAGTGCATTCCTGTTTCCCATTCTTGCGCCTGTCTTAAAAAAAACAACCTCCACTAAAACATCCATAACTTCTTCCGTTTTTGTGCTAGGAACAACATTTCACAACTTCTGCTTATAGCTAACATCAACAGCTTTAATTCACATCTAAAACCGCATCCCTAATACCTCCGGTTCTCCCGTAATCGCGATTACCATGCATTGGAAAGTTTGCAGCAAATTTCGTTTTAGGGAAATTCTGACATGTGTAAAACAGCTTTTGATTGCTTCCGACCTTTATTTTAAGATTTCACATTGTCTCTTTGTATCAAATCATTGCTAGTGTTTGTGTGCAACTATCCAAAGAGGCTCCCATAAGAATTTAAACTATTTCAGCAATTTAAACCATTTTCAGTGTTTTTACCCAATCCATTCTCAAGATAACTTTAAACCATTCTGACCGCTTGCCAATCAAATCTGTTTTTCTCTTGTGTTGCTGGGGGGAAATGGGAATTGATATTTTGTTTGAATTCTGCCATTCCTGAATACCTGCTCTCTCCTCCTATCCCTTTACATTGCCTATTGGGGGGTTGAGGGGTGTGCAGGGGGAACTAGTATCCACACTGCTATTTGATCTGAACACACACACAAAAGTATTATTTCTGTGCTGAATTGTTTTGCTCACTATTACTCCTTGTGTATTAAAGAGATTATTTAGTGTTACATCACCCCATTGGTGATCATTGTGTACCCATTAAAACATAGTGTGATTAAATTGTAACTACATACATAAATATTTAACTTTGCAAACCAGCCTGATTCCTGGTTCAGTGTGACCAGGGTGGGGGGTTCCAAGAGAAGGGCGTGATGTGAGTGGTACATCGTTCAGAATAAAATAACTTTTAGACACAAATAAATAAGGATTTCAGTTGTGCATTACATGCTAGGTGTTGACTCAGGTGTGTGCCGGATTGAAATCACTTACAGATTGGGGGCTCGTCACAAGATCCTGAATTAGACATACCACTTGTGAAAGTCTAACACAGCGTGCTAACTGACGGGGTACATACACCTTGTTGGGCTACCACACTGTGCTACACTGTAAAAACACCCTTCAATAGAAGCACTCAAAGGAGTTGGGCCTGTTTTGCAAAGGTAAAAATAACCCAGACATAAGTCAGAAGGAAATTAATATTTCCGGAGTGGCAACCCCAGTGGAAATTAATATGGCAAAAGAACACCTACTGCGAAATTGTTTCTCAGGGGTGAATGGATTGAGCAGGATGAGAATGTTTGGCTGTAGGAAATCAAACAACAAGCCACTGCCACAGAATTAGATAAATGGCAGGACCAGGGTCCATTACACCAGGCACTTAGTGAACTGTATATGGCCCAAAGGGTAAAAGAAGAGCAATATAAAATTGCCAAAATAGCGGCATACCTGTACCTCCACATTGGAGAAATACAGGAAAAATATGCCGAAAACCTAGACCTGACAAAATCCCTAGAGAAGATCCAAACTGATCTGGACTCTGCAGAGCAAAGGCTACAAAAGAGTCAAGATTCAGAGAGTGAAACCAGACAGTACCTGACAAAAGTAAAAGAAGATCTGGATCTCCTGCAGCAAGAGAGGGTAGAGCAAGACACCAAATTACTTACACTGTAAAAAGGCTCTTTAAAACAGAGCCAACAAAAACGGGCGCAACAATTAACTTTTATAGAGTTTGCGCAGAACAGATGGTCGTCTTACAAGACCAGATAGATCAATTAAAAGAAGAAAATAATAAATTAATTCTTAAAGACCTTGAATCCCAAACAAAGTTCGATGGAGAGCACCAGAAAGCTGGTGCATTCAAAAAACAGAGGGAGGACCTGGCTGCACAGAGGGGTACTCTAATTCAGGAAAGGGAAGCCTTAGGCCAGGAAGTCAGCCATTTAAAAAGTAAGGTGGAAGAGAATCACCTGGCCCTTCAGGGACTGGGTGAACTCAAAATGGACTATGAAAAGCTGTTAGAGCACACCAGAAGGGTGGAGGATGTTCTGGCAAAGAATGACCAGGCCAATAAGGACAGAACTCAGGAGGTGAGCCTCCTGCAGCAAAAACTAGCCAAATGCTCCCAAATCAGACAGGAAGCACAGAGGGACAATGAGGCTCTCTGTGAAAAGAATGACAGGCCCCATAGACAAATAGCCATGCAGGAACAACAATAGAGACCAGTAAGGCCTTATGGAAGAACCAAAGGGTCAGATCCTTGCATGCCATCTGGGAGTAGGGGCTGAGAGAGATGAGGTTAGATGGGAGAGGGAAACTCCTGAGCATAACCTCAGGAACCCTGGCACCAGAGATTTTAATCTATTCAATCCCATGGACTCTGCCACCCCCATGTCCATTGGCTCACATGAGCCAAGGGCCACGGGGATGGTAGACTTCAACCCAATGGGGAATATGGGGCTAATAGGTTAGCGCCTCCCAGAAATGGATGGGCAGGCATGTATGTACAGGTTCCGAAGTGCTAGGGCCATCTTCTCTGATCGGTGATACTTCAGTGAAGGGAAAACCAGAGAAATGGATCCTCAGAAATATAACTTACCCAGAGATCAGACAGTAAAATTTGGTGGGGAACTCCATGAGACTAGGCCCACTAAGAGCATACTAAAAACCTCCTCCCTGCTAGAACAGTGGGGGGGGTACTCAGCCAATCCTAGGAGCAAGGAAGTGTCAGAATACTCTTCTGAGTGCCACAGGTACCTGGAAACTAGGTCCCCACATTCTGCCAGCCATTCCGAAGCTCACAGAATCCGGGAGAGCCTATAAGACCAGACAGCCACCTTTGATAGCAGTGCCTCTGAGTCAGAGGATGAGTGGACCAGGGTGAGAAGGACTAAAAAGGCCAGCCAGAGCGGGTGTCCCAACTAGAGCGCCAGGTCCAAAACATGGCACAGGATCTGGGTCGCATGCTGAGGGCTCAGCAGAACCCTCAGATGAGCATGGCGGTTCAGAACTCCTCCAATGCAGGGTCTGGTGCTCCAGAACAATGACAGGGGAAGAACACCGACAATCCACCGGTTCCCAGGGAGGAGGCACAGGGGTAAGGGGGTGTAAAGCCTTAGAGGAAGCTTCCTTCCCCACTAGTGAAAAGCCCCTGGAAACCCAGGAACCGGACCCAAAATCTCAAGCCCCCGAAAGTCTGCAACCCAAGGACCTGAGGGTGGGGAGGAGAAATAAAGAGCCTAAAAAGGCCCATTTTGTGGAGGAGGTACAAAACTTCCAGTTTGAAGGAGAGGGATCCTCAGAGGATTCTGGGAAAAGGATCTTCTCCTTCAGGGATGGGGGAACTCCTTCCAAAGAAAAATGGGTCCCAAAGGATCCAAATCCAGGCTGGGTAGATGTGGGGACGGAGTTGAAACCGCTCATCATCAGTACCCAGAATGACCAACACGAAAATCCCCTCGTTCAAAGCCACCCTGGTGACTGCCTCCAAAAAGGGGGGTGGGCAGGGCAGCCCAGAATCAGAACCAGGAGATCCCAAAATTTCCCCCATATCTAGCTGTCACCTTTTTCTTACAGGTTCCCAAGATCCCAAACAGAATCCTGACCTATGACTTCAGGAGGGATGAGGTGATCTTTCAAGTCCATGAGGACTGCCTTCCCCACCTGAAGCCACCAGTCCAAATCAGCACTCTGACCAGGGACTTCTCCACCCAGCTGGTGGAGGCCGCTGAGATAGCCAAACTGGAAGTCTTTCCAGGCTTCAGGCAGGTGGTTGAAGAGAGAGTCAACCTAGCTGATGCCTGCGAGACTCTGGAGCAAAAGCAAACATTGAAAAAAGTTTTATTCGATTTTCAAGATCTCTTTGAGGTGGACTCATATGACTGTGGTCGCACCGACATCCACACAACAACAATTCCCACGGACCTTGGCATGACTCCAGTGTTTGTGAGGCAATATCGCTTGCCTCTCGCACCAATGGAGTCCCTTACTGAAATAATTAAGAACCTTGAGTCCCATGGGATAATTTGTCCAGTCCACAGCACCTTCAATAATCCGGTGCTGGGGATTTTGAAACCTAACGGCCAGTGGAGACTATGTGCTGACCTAAGGGAGCTCAATAAACAGATCCATACTTCCTGATGGGCTCTTCCCTACATTGACCAAGGGCTGGCCCAGATCCAGGGGTCAAAGGTATTCACTGCCATTGACCTGACCAATGGGTACTGGACTGTACCTGTCAGTAGGGAGGACCAATACAAGCTGGCCTTTACCTTCGGGGGGCAGCAGTACACGTTGACCCGGACTCGCTTCAGATACATCAACTCCGGCAATTAATTTAACATCTTTCTACACAAGGCCTTGCCCAACTAGGGTGAAATGGGTAACCAGCCTATGTAGACGATGTGGTCAACAGCTCAACTGTGTAGGAACACATAGCGAGATCCGTTATGCCCTGACACAGTTGAGGGCTGCTGGAGCCAAACTCTTCTTTCAAAAGGCACAGTGGTGCAGAACCTGTGTCAATTTCTTGGGGCATGAGATAACTCCACAGGGTCTCTGTCCCCAGGAAAAGAAAGTAGAAGCCCTCCAGAAACTAAAGACCCGACAACTCTGCGGGAACTAAGGAGCCTCCTTGGACTAACTAATTACAGCAGAAAGTTCATTGAGGAACTACGCAGAGATTGCAAGACCCCATATCCATCTTTTGAAGGGTGGGGTCAAGTGAGAGTGGGGTCCAGAACAAGCCGAGGCAGTAAGACAACTCAAAAGAAGCCTCTCACAAGCGCCTTGCCTAGCTTACCCTGTCAAAAACAAGGAGTTCTTCTTGGAGATAGGGTTCTCAAATACATGCTTGACTGCAGTATTATATCAAAAGCATGACAAGGTCAATAAAGTAATCTCCTATGCGAGTAAGACTTTATCCTCTGTGGAGGAAAAATTCAACGATTGTGAGAAGGCACTCTTAGCAACAGTGTGGGAATTGAAGAATTACTGTCTGTTTATCCAGGGGGAACACATCATAGTGGAGACTCCACACCAACTTTTACAATATCTTTAGAGTGACAGAATCCGGACCAGAAATGTGAGTCATTCCTGAATTACTTCCTGGATTCTGTCAATGCAAGGCTTTCCTGTGGAGGTCAGATATGGCCAAAACAAGAAGAGTCCCCTCGCGCAAGTTCTGGATGACTTGCATGATTCTGCCAGAGAAAACTGTCTCGAGGACGAAAGTCTCAAAATCAAAGACAACATGGAGGCATACCTTAATTCCCAAAACAAAATCTATGAAGAAGACCAGTGTGAGGGAATGCCCACCGTCTATGTGGATGGATGCTCCTATCATGTAGACAACAACAGGGAAAAGAAACTTGTGGCCGGCGTAGGGAATGCATGGGTGAATGATGCCCCAGAACAATCCGCTGGGTACAAAATCGGTCCCCAAAGTAGTCAAGTGGCAGAGCTGATGGCTGAGCATCAAGCTATCCTCACTGCTGTCCAACACAAACTCCACAAACTGGTCATAATCACTGATTCAGATTATGTACGGAACAGGTTTGTGGAGCACCTGGTTAACTGGAAAACCAGAGGCATGCTATGTGCTAATAACAAAGCATTGAAACATGGGAAATTAATACAAAATATTGATGATCTGGTCACCTCGAATGGGATGACCATCTACTGGAAAAAGATCAGGGGTCATTCTAAAGTAGAGGGACCAGACAAAACTGGAAATGACCTAGCTGATCAGTGGGCCAAAACCAGAGCCATCCAAGGGGATCTACTTGAGATTGAGTCCCTGTTGGAGGAAATCCAGGTCACTGCTATCACTAGGTCTCAGACAAATGCTCACAATGAACTCTCAACTGCACAATGGAATAAGGAGACCCCAGATGCTGATTTGATTACGACTCAAAAAGGGGATCCAATAATTGGTAAATTTTAGCAACACATTGAGGACCCTGAGAATATTCCCCAGACGGATACCGATTGCATAGGGAAAGAAGACCTCATAGTGTTGATGAAATGTCCAAAAATGTTCCAAATCCAAGACGGTTTGTTGGTGAGGAGATCCATAGCTGGCCATGACCAGTGGGTGGTCCCCACCTCATTCTGAAGCCTGATGCTAAGTCACGCCCATGATGCGGCCACAGCCAGTCATTAGGGGTTTCATACGACATTAGAAATCTTGCGAGAGGTTGCATACTGGCCACACATGGGGCAGGACCTCCACCAATACTTGAAGGGGTGTCTTGTGTGTGCACAATTTCAGCCAACATCACTCACACACCATGCTCCCCTCCAAAAGTGGGGGATGACACTGCATTGGTCAGATTTACAAGTCGATTTTATCAGGCCTGTGATTCGCTCCTCTAAGGGGAACAAGTACATGTTGACCATGACATGCTTGTTCACTAAATGTGTGGAATGTCTCCGAGCCCCAAAATTGCAAGGCAGAAACAGCAGCTGCCCTGATGATCAACCACATCTTCTTGCGTTTTAGACTACCCCAAAGGATTGAGTCAGACCGAGGTAGCCACTTCACTAGCGAAGTGATGACAATGATGTGGGAGATATTTGGGGTGAAAAGGAAACTACACATTGCCTACCTGCTAGCCTCTAGTGGTGGAGTTGAGAGATACAACATGACAATTGTGAACATATTAAAAATGTTTGTGGCAGATTCAGGGCCAAGTTGGGACATGCGATTACCTCTTGTCCTGATGGCCATCAGATCTACCACTTCTTCTGCAACAAAAATGTCTCCATTTGAGCTGATGACTGGATGAAGGATGGTGCTTCCACTGTCATGAACCGTTGTCTGCGTCCCTTTTGGACCTCCTCGTCCATGACCCATAGGGGATTGAATGCAGTGATCCTTCCAACATGGCCGCTCGGAACGGAACGCTCCTGGTTAGTCTCTACGTTCCACGCTGCACGCTTTACAAAAGAGACATGCCCCTGCGGCTCTGCACATCTCAACGCTACCGCTTGTTGTAGTCGGACGTGTGTTGCCAGAGTTCGTTCGGGGCTCCCTTTTTGAATACTTGTTCCCAGTTCCTTGAAACCCCATCCTTCTTCCCATTCCTCTACCTATCTCTTGGAATTCTTCCGCGCTCGGGTCACGGCATTCTGTGCCTCCGAGCGTAACTTCATTGTATGCTGGTATCCATCCTGGACTTCCGAACGCTCCCAGAAACTGAATATCGAACTTCACGCTGGAATCCAAAGACCAGCGTTTGGGTATGTACAAATCCCGGACCGTCAGAAAGGAGACATCCCAGATGGTCGCAAGCAAACAACAAAAGCAGGCTCGAAGGGGAGAGACTTGTGACATCGAGAGCATCTGCTCTACAGAAAGAGCAGACCTTGATAAATGCCTCCACAACACATGAGTATGTTGAGAATCTGAGAAAACAGCTTCAACATGCTTTTGCCTATGCTCAACGGAATTTTGAAAGATCTGCAGACAGTATGAAGACCCACTATGACCTTAAGACAACTAAAAAAGAATACCAAGTAGAAGACCGGGTCTACTTGTACAATTTACAAAGGAACCAAGCCAAACAGCGCAAATTCCTCCCTACTTGGCGGGGTCCTTTTCAAATTGTAGACAGAATCTCACCAGTTGCCTACAAAATCTGCAACCCCAAAGGCAGTTTGGCAGAAGGGGAAGACAAGTGGGTCCACATCAACCAGCTGAAGAGTTGCCATCCCAAGCATACTCTGCGGCAAATGGAGGAGCCAGCCGGAAACCCAGAGGGGGACATTCCGGATACCTAGAAAATTCCAACTTTTAATACCATTCCATCTGTTAAAATCATTAGGAATTACAGGCAGGGAACATTGTAAAGTGTATTCAATGTATGAATCTGCCCCACTACATGAATAGTAGTGGGGACATTCCATAACCATGCTCTGTTCTGTCTCATAGAACTGAAACCAAGGATTCGAAGTACTAAGGAGGACCACTCTGGGACCGGGAGGAAAGACCCAAGGGGCCCGGAGTATGGCTCCATACTCCCATCCAGAACGGCGAGGAGAACATGTCAATCCAACACTGATGGGAGAAGCCGTAGGCCATATTCTACATCTTGACCAAAAAGAAAGAATGAACATCCCAATCTCCCGATTTACCCTTGATGGGCTGTCAAACTCAAGTCGTGAGGGGGGGCTCTGTGGGATGATTCAACCCACTTTTGCTCTGCCATGCCACATCACTGTGTTCTGATGGTGCCAGAAACATCAAAATGGCCACAAAACCCTTGTGCGCGCCAAAACCTCTGAAAATTGCACTCTGCAAAGCACAAAAAGATGGCTGCCCAGTCTACCACGCATTTTGTCAGTGGTAGAACAGAGATCTCACTCCTGAAATATGTCACTTGGCGCCACAACATGTGAAAATGGAGTACAGAAGGGAAAATCAGTACTCTGCTAAAGGAAACCCCAAAATGTTGCTTTAAATACTTTTTCTTTGTTGCTGAAACTGCAGAATGTCGGTACAAAACACCCACAACCATCCACAATTCTTGCTGGGTGCTACAATTCATTTAGTTCAAGAAATCATTGTGAATTTACAATATCCTGAAAAGCTGAAAGCATAAAAAAAAATGAAAAACTTTAAACTTGTATAAACTTAAATCAAATGTTTACAATCTAAGTGGCATGTTACTGAGAGTAACCTATGTTGTAATTCTTGGAGACATTGGTTTAAAATCTGGAATAAGTGTTCTAGCTGCTAGTTTGAAATCACAAGTTTGTTTTAAGCTAAGAAAAAATGCAACAGAATTAATATGTAAATTTGAGCCTGGCTAAAATCCACCCAAACTGGAATAACAGCTTTCCTCACAGAGGCAAGGCCTCTCCCCCCAGCTCCCTTCAGCAGGAAATCACACCTAAGTGATGATTACAGAGTGGGGAAGAAGACAATGGACATCCTCTACCTAAAGGAAATGTGAGGCGTGAAGGGTCGTAAATGGCCTCTGCTCAGGAGAAACAGGGAGCAAATGCACCTGGGTCCCAGGGAGAGACCAAAGGGGTGGAGTTAAAAACCATTTGTTGCTTAACAAGGAAAAAAGACACACATTTTAAAAAGACTGATAACTTACTATGTAAAATTGTGCAAAATATAGAAATAACAGTATTGTTAATGTAATTTCTGGATGCACGGGTGAAAAGGCGCCAGAACTCTGTGACATGTTCTGGGAAGAAACGGCGGAAAATGTGATATTACACAAAATGTATTTCTGATAGAAGTATGAAACTTTATACACATATGCCCATGTTCAACGCGCACATTTGTAGAAATTGACTCCTAAATTGGACATTGTGTTCCGGATGAAAAGGGCAAAATGCTGTTAAAAGCAGACACAAGATCCTACAGCGACGGGGCTTGGAGGAGTATCTGCTACAGAAAATATGTAATCTGTATATATGATTGTTATAGAGGTTGCACCTGTGGAAATATGTTTTGTACCAAAAGTAGATGTTGTGTTCAAGGAGCTAGGGGGGACCCTAGGCCCCATAAACACACACCAGAAAGGTGACACCCTGTTTTTCTCCTCCTATCAAGGAAGAGAGGAGACCCTGACCAATCCCTGTCAAAGGGGCGAGCTTAGGCTAAACCAGCAAACACACTGAAAGCGGCCTTTTGGGGTCCCTCACGATATGGAAACAAGGCAATAACCATACACGAAAGGATGCGCCGACACGAGGTTGAAATTCCCAATGCTAGGGTTTATTGCAAGCAAAATAGTCCCAATTGGCCAACTGTGGTCTCACGCCCCGCAACGTGTATTCTCTAGACCTTGAGGGACGCAAGAGAGTGAATTACGTACATCAATTACATATATACAAAATGCATATCATACAATCAGCTATGACATGTTTAACACCCCCCTTTTATTGAGTTTCTTTGAACTCGGGGTGATGATGGACATTTCCGACGAGTATGACAATTATGACACTTTCGATGTCTATTCTAGTAACAATGTGCAATTTAGAAAGTGCGGAGGCATCTTCTAGTTGTTGAACAGAACACAGTGTTTCTGTTCTTGGAAGCAAGCTTCACACGGGGGAAGAGTCACATTCCAAGCTTTGCTATCTATGAGGTGCTATTCGTGTCCTGGGAGCCGACACGCTCTAAAGGGTTTTGTGAAGGGGGGCCGTAAGAAGAGCATAATTCAAGCCTTTAGCTGGTTTATTCTAACATATTCTACCACAGTACGAGACTGGCTGGCAGCTGTGAAATGATTAAATGCCCTGCAGCTCTCCCTCAAGACTACAGAGAGGGAGCGTGGGCATTCCTTTCTGGGCTGCTCATGAGGAGTTTCGACAAACTCCTCAGTCCCGCGGCCTTGCCCTTTCATATTCAGACAACAATGTTAACAGTTGAGCAGAGTAAGCAGAATTCGCAAGAATTGCAAGCTGCAAAGCAGTTTAGACAGAAAGCAATGAGCAATGGTTAACAAGAAAAATGGCGATTCTTGCTACGTTTAAAATGGCTGCTTGTTGGTCAAGCATAGCAGTCTGTATTTCTATAATTCTGTGCATAAGACGTTTGGCCTTCGGCCATCAAGATACGTCTATCATCTAAATGAAGGGTATTGAATTTTCCAGATTGACAAACCCTCCTTTTGGCCGTATGCCAAGCGTCTTATTCATTCATTGTATCCTCCTCTGATGAGGATAAGTCTGGGGTATCTATGTCTCAACCTTTCATGCTATCATAAGCATCATCTTCATCATTAATGTCTATAGCCATGAATTGTTTTACTGTTTTTGTTTCATCAGTGTCTCTGTTATTTCCGCCATGCGTTTGTTTTCCTCTCGACACCATGTGCATACATCCCTTACTACATCCCTCAGTTGTCTCAGTGCAAACTGTTGGTAGGCATTGTATGCAACAGCAACATGTCATGAATATACCAAGTACCACCACTAGTATCGAAATTAGCTTCCATCCGCAGGACTGCAATAGTCCCCAAAACCAGGATCCTATCCCCCAACCCCCTTCTTCAGTAGAGAGTGCAGAACTAAGGACATGTAGTTTCCTGATGGCTCTGAATATGGTAGGGGAGTAGTCATCTATGAACACACAGCATGCAGTTTTTACGAGTTTGCAAACTCCCCCACGATCAACTAATATTATGTCAAGAGCTATTCTGTTTTGTAGTGCCATTAGTCTTATTCCTTTCTCTTCTAACGTCTTATTGAATAAAATATCCGTTGTTAAATCTATTGTATTTTTTAATATTCTAGACAGTTTTCTTATATTATAGGAATTTTCTATTTGGGCCAAGAATGGTATAAACGATTTGGCTACATCCATTGCTATCATTCCATCTTCACTACTCCTTCGGGTTCCACCTTTTAATCGCCTCACTACTTCTGCAGTTTCTAAGAGGAACACTCCTGGAAACAGTAGACCCAGGTAACATGTACCTCCCCAGTTCCTAGGTAACCATGGACATGCTTTTTCCCCACATATAAAGTAAACGGGGTCCCCTACGTACACTGGTTCTATTTCGTGCTTTAAAACCACTGTATTCATGCAGCTACTAAACGTTCCTACTTTATAGGAACCTTTTTCCTTTAAACATAGGGGAGCAGTTCTTGGGCTGTAATCTACTGTATAGGCAGGGGGCACGGCATCTTTATTCCATTCATCTTTCATTCGAAATGTCATTACTGATGGTTTTTCTGCTGGCGGGGTCGGTCTATTCTGCCTATTTAATCTATTTAGTCTTGTTATCTTTTGTGTATTTTTCCTTGTGGGATCTGGTGAAAATGCTCGAGTTTTATGGAATATGGAACAACCCACAGGTCTCATAATCACTTCCTCAAATTCATTCATATTTGTCTCATCTAGCTGACCCGTATTACTCTTGTTCCATTTCCCAAAGAACATTGCACTCAACAATATTTCACATGCATAACTCATTGGTAACGGTTGTACATACCAGCCTATCCCTTTCCCACCATGCTGTGGTAAATGGGCACAAACCCAGCAATCTTGCTTTTTTAAAACCGCATGGGTCATATTCAGTATCAGCAACAATGTATTGTTGCCATATCCTTCTCTATGTCTCTCTTCCATTGGGGACAAAGTACCAGTGATTACATGAACAGGGATTTCAGTAGTTACTTTTGGCAAGAGTGTTTCTAATGGGTGTGCGGACTCTATAAACCATAGCGTAATAGCTATTATTGTTGGTACTACCATAGAGAACACAGGACCAATGTTCAAGTCAGTACCTTATTCCTTTTACCATGCTTTTTCCCTAAATGTACAGTCTCTAAAACTATCATCTTTTCAGCACCGAGCAAGATTAGTTGTTCTTCCTTCCACTGCTCAGACTATTTCTGAACAGTTCTTTATTGACAGAGTACTATGTGCATCCAGCTTGTCCCGCTCTGGCTTAGGACACATGTACTCTGTCTGCCTCAGTACTTATGTGCGTCCAGCTTGTCCTGCTCTGGCTCCTGACACATGTACTTTATTATAAGCGCTCGAGGAGCCGTGAGTCTTGAATTGTCTGACTTGCACAACTCTCACACTTCTCTCCTCTACACCCCTGGCTTCTACTCTGTCTTTGAGTGGAACCAAAGGCAAAAGAAAAGCACCAAAGATCTGTGGATCACTTTGCCTGTCGAGGCCACAAATTATACCGTTTCACTCCTGGTATTGTGTGATCCGTAAATAGTGCCGATGCACTTCCAGTATCAGGCTCAGTGTCAGCCTGCAGTGCAATGATTGGTAACGATGAGCACCGTGGCAATGATGTCGTTTCTTTCTTTGGCTCTGGTGCGTTTGCAGAAGCTGGTGGGCGCCACGGTGTTTGCAATGCAGAGTTTGTGTCGCTCGGCAGTGATGTTGTTTCTGCTGGGCAACGTTGGGGCACTTTTCACCCTTTCCCCTTTCTGGGAGCCTCTCCAGGCTCTGGTTTCTGTTTCACTTCTTGCTCAGGCTTTGTTTCGAGTTTCACTTCTCGCTCAGGCTGGTGCTGTGTCATTCGATTGGCAACAGTTTCTTTCGTTTCCGAGACCGTTTCCTTTCTCTGGTCATCGGAAGTTGTCAGCAGTCCTGGGAATCTTTTGGCATGTGTCGCATGGATCCATGCCTTGCGACAGTCCACTCGAATGGCCGCCTGTGTCGCCAAAAGTACTTGGTAGGGGCCGCACCACCTGGGTGCTAATGACGTCTTCCGTTGAAAGTTTTTAATCAGGACCCAGCTTCCAGGCTCCATCGCGTGCCCCGGTCCGGTGTATCGCACTGGTAACGCCTCCTGCACCTGCTGATGAATGAAACGCAACTTCTGCATTAAAAGGACACATTACGTGCTTAACACAGGATGCTCAACCTCACATAATCTCTTGGGCTGCGGTGCGCACCATACATTTGCCGGTCTCCCCATGATAATTTCATAGGGAGGGAGCCCAGTTTTAGCCTGTACAGATGTGCGCATGCATAAAAGTGCTAGAGGTAATGCATCTACCCAACTCAACTTGCTTCCGGCACATATTTTTGCCATCTTGGCTTTTAGGATGCCCTTATATCTCTCAACAAGTACGGCAGAACTTGGATGCCTGGAGCTGTGGAATCGCTTGTCAATCTGCAGACCTGCACAGATCTGTAGTACTACTGCGCCCACAAAGTGTGGGCCGTTATCTGACCACAGGACACGGGGCAGCCCGAACCGGGAGAAATACTCCTTCAACATTACTTTTGCCGTTGACATGGCAGTACAGTCTTTTAAAGGATATGCCGCCACCCACTTGCTAAATGCACAAATCACCACTAACACATATTTGTAGTTCTGGCACCTTTCCATTTCTATGAAATCAAAATGGATCACCTTGAATGGCATAGAGGGTGGGCCAAAACTACCTACTGGAGTCACGGTTCCCTTCCCTACATTGTGTTGTAAACACGTAATGCAATTCTGCACTAACCTTTCTGCATTTTTCTTTATGTGTGCATTCTTCCATACTGTGGATAAATGCAGGACCATCTTCCTCGCACAGATATGAGTAGGGCTATGCGCCATCGTGACCATTGCAGTCACGTAGCAATTTGGCAACATCCAGTTTTTTGTTTCTTTGTCCACCCAACAACCCTCCAAGTCCAACTAAGCAGAGCCCTCAGCCCACCCTTGGATTTCATCGGCCGTGGCTTTGGCCTGCATTTCTTTGACAGTGGCAATCCCATCTTCTATCATACAGGGTACTTCCTCAGTCTGTACTGTCATCATTTTATTACTCAAATCAGTGGCTGTTTGTTTCGCAATCCTGTCTGCAAATGCGTTTCCCTCTCCCACTTTACATGTTACTTTTTTATGCGCCTCGCATTTCACTATTGCTAGGCGTTTTGGAAACGTGAGTGCAGACAACAATCGTACAATCAAAGGCCCATGCTGAATCCTGGCCCCATGTGATGTCCAGAAACCCCTCTGAGCCCAGAGTCGACCAAAGTTATGAACCACACCGAATGCATCCTGACTGTCAGCATATATATTTACATTCAAATTTTCAGAGAGTTCACAGGCTCTGGCCAGTGCTATTATTTCTGCGGCTTGTGCCGAATTGTAGAGGATTCTTCTGCTTTCTACAACACTCTCTAGGGTAGTAATTGCATACGCGGCAGTTGATGTGCCATCAGGTAATTTAAAACAAGAGCGGTCACAAAACAACTCCCTATCCGACTCTTTCTGTGGGGTGTTGCTCAAATCAACTCTTCCCTTTGTCTCTACTTCGGTGACCATTAAACAATCACGGGGTGGTGATTCTTTGTCACCAATTTCTGCTTTGGGCAATGGCATTCATTCTGCAGGATTCAAGGCGCTACACCTCATAATTTGGATGTGGGGTGCAAACAAGATGAGCTCATATCTTGTTAGT
This sequence comes from Ambystoma mexicanum, assembly GCF_040938575.1. Classification (NCBI taxonomy): domain Eukaryota; kingdom Metazoa; phylum Chordata; class Amphibia; order Caudata; family Ambystomatidae; genus Ambystoma; species Ambystoma mexicanum. The sequence continues at coordinate 1,126,900,405 of NC_090930.1, read as the reverse complement.
CTAGCAGAGGTGAGGTGTTGCTTCTGTGTTCTATTTAATAGAACGTCTATGGCATGTGGCACCATCAGAATTAAAGTATGCCCCAATACCATTCCTTCCGTTTGTTTCACTGACGCAGCAGCCGCTGCAACAGATCGCAAACATCATGGTAGTGCGCGCGCTACAGGGTCCAGCGCGGAAGAATAATAGCCGCACAGCCTATTTCTTCCACCTTGTTCCTGTGTCAAAACCGCCAATGCACATCCTTCACTCTCGCTCACAAATAGTCTAAATATTTTCTTGTAGTTCGGTGTGCCTAAAACTGGCGCGGAACATAATGCAACTTTCAATTGTTCAAACGTTTTCTGACATTCCTCATCCCACTGTAAAGGCATCACTGCATCCTTTTTAGTTAATTTTATCATCGGCTTCACAATCAACGCAAAATTACTGATCCACTGCCGACAATAAGAGGCCATGCCTATTACAGCTCTCACTCCTTTTTGAGTTTTTGGAATAGGCATACTAGAAATACTTTCTATCGTTCTGGTGTTAATCTTCTCCCTTCTTTCAAAAGTAGGTAACCCAAATAAGACATCTCCTTTTGATTATACTGGAATTTCTTCAAACTTGCCTTGTGACCATGGGTCGCTAGGTGTGTCAATAGTAATATAGTACTTTCTTTGCAGATCGCTTTTGTGTCAGCAGCTAGTAACAAGTCATCTATGTACTGCAAGAGTGTGCAACCTGTTGGTAGTTCTAGCATATCTAGCTGTTCCTTTAGTGCCCTGCTGTAAATGCTCGGGCTTTCTGTGTATCCTTGTGGAATGCGTGTGAATGTGAATGATCGACCTAGAGTGAACGCAAACAGATATCTACTGCTTTTATCCACTGGAATGCTAAAGAACACGTTCTTCAAATCAACTACACTAAAGTATTCTTCAGTGGCCGGTATCATTGTCAGTATTGTGGTGACATCTGGGACCAAAGGGAATTGTGGGTCTACCACTTTGTTCAATGCGCGCAGATCAATTATGAAACAATATGGTACTTCATTGCCTCCTTTCTTGTAAACTGGAAACATCGGGCTGTTGCACGTGCTACCTGCAATTTCTTCAACCACCCCCAATCTCACCAGGTCAGTAACAATACTGTTTAATCCCTTCTCACCTTCAACAGAAATTTTATACTGGGGAATTCGTGGTAATTTAACACCTTCTTTCAAAGTTATTTTTGCTGGCTCTATTTTCAAGCATCCTTCATCGTTATCATGCATTGCCCACAGACAGGTTGGTACTCTACTTAGCTCTTCTGGTAACGCTTCTGACATAAATTCCGTTTCCCGGTGCATCGTGAGGCCAAATCGTGAGGAACACCCCATCTGCCGTACAATGTATAACTGCCCCAAATTTTCTCAACAAATTTAATCCTAGCAAGTTCTCCCCACAATTTTCTGTCAGAAGAAATGGACACTGTTCCGTAAATGGTCCTATTGTAATTGGGACAGCTTCGGACACAGGGTTAATTACTGGTGTACCTGCGAACCCTACAGAAACATTCTTTTGCCCCGACAGTGGTATCTCCGGAACCAAGTGGTGGTCTATCGAACACTTTTGTGCCCCTGTATCTACAAGGAAACAGTGCTCCTTATTCCCGACTCTTATTTCTACGTAAGGTCCTCTCTGATTCACGGGAATAGACACTGGTTCCGACCCCTGCCGTGGGCTGTCCTATTGCAAAAATAACACATCGTCCGTCTGTAGTCACCGCTGCTGCTATAATACGTGTTTGGCTGTGTATCAAAAATATTCCCATTTCCCCCTCGGTGTCCTCGACTCTGATCATTTCTCTGTTGGCCCTGCCCACCCTGATTTTGGTTCGGAACACTTTGGTTCAATGGCTGCTTCTGTTGAGCTTGGTTTTGACCATGGGATTGGTTTTGATTACCTCCATTGGTATATCCCTGCTGCTGCATGCTATTTCTGCTCGGGCCATTTGACCCCTGATGTCCTCTATGAGGCCTTCTCTGGCCAAACCCACCTCTATTCTGTAGGTGCGGGCATTGCACTCGCCAGTGTCCTTCCTCTTTACAGTACGCACATTGATTTAATCCCAATGACAACCCGTGCATATTATTCAAATTTCCCCTGCCTTGTGCATTTCCTCTACCTCTATTGTATCCAATTACCTGTTGCAGTAACACCCCTACCATCGTTCGCATCGCTTCTTTTCTCATCTCCAATGGGTACCCTTTACACATCTCACTTACTTCCTCCACTGACGTTCTTTTGTTCGACATCCATCGCATTGTTTTCCCCACCCATGCCTGCAATCTTTGTTTATCACCTATTTGTCCCGGTGCCGGCAAATGCTTTGCACCACCTGGAAAAACTGTCGGCCATGACTTTTGCATATACAACCTCGACGCCTCCTTCCTACCTCTCTTAATACACTCATGACTATATTCAGGTGTAGCAAACATTTCAGCATATCTATCTTCCATTTCATTTTTCAGTTCAATGGGCCTCATTCCGAGTATGGCGGTAAGGGATAGCGGCCACCGGTAACGAGACCGGTGGCGGTAATCCCTTACCGCCATACTCCGAGTTCCCTTTGTGCCCTCGCCCTTAACGCCTGGTTTGAGCAGGTGTTAAAGTCGAGGGCGCAAAGGGGCCTCCAAGCCAATAACGGTGACCATAATGAACGGTCACCGTTATTTGCATCTTCCCCATTCCCATTGAGCCCTATGGGGTCTCATTTGGGAATGGGGAAGAGCCTTGGTGAATGGGGAATTACCGCCCCGCCAACCTTGGAATGGGGCGGTAATTCCTCCATCCACCAAGGCGCTGCCGGTCCGGGTACGGCGTCAACCAAGGCGTTAATAGCGCCATTGGTTAGCGCCATACTCGGAATGAGGCCCAATGAGTTTGTACACATGTTCTCTTACATCTTCATCTCTTTGCTCACTGTGTGCTAACTTATTCAAATCTAACAATCGTTGTGGCGGTAAAATCCCAAGTAACATTTTCCATTCTCCCACCAAAACTTCTCCCATGTATTCGAACACTACCTGTCTCTCGTTGCTTCTTCGGTACTCATATAATGAGGCCAATGCTGTCGTCCCATCGTTTCCTTTTATGTACATTTCTGCCTCTTGCTGTAATTCATACTTTCTTTCTTTCCTGTTCGCGCTGCGAGTCACCCGTCCAAATCCTGTTCCTTCAGCCCCGCCTCTCGCCTCCCCGGTCTCAATTTCGACTTCGGGAGGGGCAGATGGTGCTGAATCTGTCTCTGGAGCGGGAGGTGCGGATGGGACAAGTGACATAGGTGGCATCGGTGAAGGGCCTTGCTGGGTGCTGGGAAATTGCGCGTGTGTGGTCTGCGCTTGTGGGAGGGCTCGAGCTGTGGGTGGGGCGTGGGTTAATGCTTGCATGAGGGGAAGTGCTTGAGCTGCGGAAGAGGGTATGAGAGCTACTGGTTGGGCTTGTGCAGTCACTACTGGCATGTTTGGTTTCGATCCTGGTTTTGGGCCTCGACCCGTATGGGTTAACAAATGTTCCATTAATTCGTCTGCTATGTGTAGTTCCCGCTGCGGGTATATTCCTTCTATGTTCATTTGCTCACGTCTCCCTTCCCGTCTTAGACTTGCTGTCCACTCCTCCTCCTCCTTTTCTTCTGCTACCTCAAGCTTCGATTGGTGCCTACACGCATGCTTCTCTCTACTCCTAAGTCGGAGCATTGCTTCCCTCCTCCAATCTTTGATAGTCTCAAAAGCTGCGGGTCACGCTTTTTTCCTTATCAACACCCTTTCTAGGTTATCTATCCTCGCAATCTCAAAGCTACCATTAATCGGCCACTGATGGTCATGTTGCTTTCTAGTTTGCCTATGCCAAATTTCCCAAAATATTATCGCACCCACACCATATTTTGCATACATGTCATAAGCCGGTGTTCCCCCAGGCGGTGCACTTTGGCCATTTTCCAAAGATTGTCTACCGCAGCGGAAAAACCCAGCTAAGGTGGACAGTACTCCAGGCATGTTTTTAACCTTCCCCTTGGTTAACCAACCTTACTCTGGATGTTTGAATTTGCAAAATCAACACTCTACCAATAATCAGGGTTTCGTTTGAATCGGGGAATGACTCACCTGATAAAACAAGTCGCCTGTGTCCTGACGCAACCCCTCCCAATGTCGTGTCTGTGCTTCTCTGGCTTCTGCCTCGTTTCGGGACCCTCGCCTCCTTTGTCCTCTGGCCTGGTACGTCCATCAGGGATCAGATGTGTGAGGATCTGCGAAGGAATCTCTCCTCACTTCTACAGGGTGCCCCGTACACCTCTTGATCCCGGCTCGATCGTCCCGTCCTCGCCGTTCTTCCGCCTCTACTCCATTACAACGTCTACGAAGGGGCAAGTGGGGGGGGTCCCTATTCGGGTGCCATCTTGAAAGGGGCCCTTAGGGGTCCATCGCGATATGGAAACAAGGCAATAACCATACACGAAAGGTTAAAATTCCCAATGCTAGGGTTTATTGCAAGCAAAATAGTCCCAATTGGCCAACTGTGGTCTCACGCCCCGTAACGTGTATTCTCTAGACCTCGAGGGATGCAAGAGAGCGAATTACGTACATCAGTTACATATATACAAAATGCATATCATACAATCAGCTATGACATGTTTAACACCCCCCTTTTATTGAGTTTCTTTGAACTCGGGATGATGATGGACATTTCCGACGAGTATGACAATTATGACACTTTCGATGTCTATTCTAGTAACAATGTGCAATTTAGAAAGTGCGGAGGCATCTTCTAGTTGTTGAACAGAACACGGTGCTTCTGTTCTTGGAAGCAAGCTGCACACGGGGGAAGAGTCACATTCCAAGCTTTGCTATCTATGAGGTGCTATTCGTGTCCTGGGAGCCGACGCGCTCTAAAGGGTTTTGTGAAGGGGGGCCGTAAGAAGAGCATATGATAAAGGGGGTGTTGTCAATCTGGAAAAGTGAATACCCTTCATTTAGATGATAGACTTATCTTGATGGCCGAAGACCAACCGTTTTATGCACAGAATTATAGATTGCGAGGATAGAAAACCTAGAAAGGGTGTTGATGAGGAAAAAAGCGCGACCTGCAGCTTTTGTGACTATCAAAGATTGGAGGAGGGAAGCAATGCTCCGACTTAGGAGTAGAGAGAAGCATGTGCGTAGGCACAAATCGAAGCTTGAGGTAGCAGAAGAAAAGGAGGAGGAGGAGTGGACGGCAAGTTTAAGATGGGAAGGGAGACGTGGGCAAATGAACATAGAAGGATCATTCTGTGCATAAGACGGTTGGTCTTCGGCCATCAAGATAAGTCTATCATCTAAATGAAAGGTATTCACTTTTCCTGATTGACAACACCCCCTTTATCATAAGCATAAATAGAGACAGCTGAGCACTCAAAAAGACAGACAGATTCACCCACTATCCGAATGCTGGCGGATTGCCCTGCTGCAGAATTATCCATCTTACTTGCTCCAGACTCCAGATATTTGGCAAAACAGAAAGGCCCATTGCATAGCTGAACCATTTTCAGCTGGGCCTTACATTTACAAAACCAGAACCAACCCCAGAACCCTAAAGGGAACCAAAAGACAGCCGGGCTGTGCTGCACTGCTTGCCTGCTGAAATAATTATCATCAGAACCCAAAGATCCAACCCAGTCATGTGCCGTACTGTGACCAGAGCCAGTCCAATCCAGTGTGCCCAGCTCTCTATTCCACAACCAGATTCCCTTCCCTGACCAGAAATCTTGAGGGACCAGAATCCTGACTGTTCCGTTTCAAAACATATCTAATGAGTATCTATAGATAGAACTGTGTCACTAGCATATGTACTGTCCATAGTTAATCCCTATCTTAACCCATCCTCTCTTGTCTTCAGAACCTGAGGTTGTTAGGAGTATTTTTGAATTGTCAGAACTTTTCTTGCGCTGAGTTTCTCTTATTTGTATTCTAAAATCATAAGTCATTTGTGTTGTGAGTAATTAAAGTGAATCCCAGAAAGAAATAGCGTATCCACAACGTGAAGGGTTCCCTGGCCAGGAACTGTGGAGATTCATGTATGGGATTCTTTTTTTCTATAGTCATAATCTAGTGTAAGAAATCCCATTTTAAATTGCATTTCCATTTACCATTCTTGTGCCTGTTTTAAGAAAACACAACCTCCACTAAAACGTCCATAACTTCCTCGGTTTCTATGCTAGGAACTAACATCCACAGCTTTAATTCGCATCTAAAACCGCATCCCAAATCCATACGGTTCTCCCGTAATCACGATTACTGCGCACTGAAAATGTTGCCGCAAATTTCGTTTTAGGGAAATTCTGACACGTGTAAAACAGCTTTTGATTGCTTCTGACCTTAATTTTAAGATTTCACATTGTGGGCCTCATCACGATTTGGGCGGTAATGCCGCCGGTATTACCGCCGGTACTATTAGCACTACTGCCAAACCCCACGGCGCTATTAGCACCGGATCACGGGTTTGGCAGAATGGTTAGTGCCCATTCCCCATTGGGCCCATTCGGGAATTCCTCATTCCCCATTGGGCCCAGTGGGGAAAATTCACGCTATTAGCGCTGGCAGATTTCACGCCGGCGGTAATATCGCCAAAATCAGCAATTTTGCTGCAGATTTCTCCCCCAGCTCAGAGCTGGGGGGAAATCCGCCAAGGCCATGATCTGGCGGACCCTTAAATGCAGCAGTAATAGCGCTACTGCCACATTTAAGGTTACTGCCAGACTTGTAAAGATGAGGCCCACTGTGTCTTAGTATCAAATGATTGCTAGTGTTTGTGTGCAACTATCCAAAGCGGCTCCCATAGGAATTTAAACAATTTCAGCAATTTAAACCATATTTAGTGTTTTTACCAAATCCATTCTCAAGATAACTTTAAACCATTCTGACCGCTTGCCAATCAATTCTGTTTTTCTCTTGTGTTGCTGCGGGGAAATTGGGATTGATATTTTGTTTGAATTATGTCATTCATGAATACCTGATCTCTCCTCTTATCTCTTTACATTGCCTTTTGGGGGGTTGAGAGGCGTGCAGGAGGAACTAGTAACCACACTGCTATTTGATCTGAACACACACACAAAAGTATTATTTCTGTGCTGAATTGTTTTGCTCACTATTAGTCCTTGTGTATTAAAGAGATTACCCCATTGGTGATCATGTTGTACCCATTAAAACATAGTGTGATTAAATTGTAACTACATAAATAAATATTTTAACTTTGCAAACCAGACTGATTCCTGGTTCAGTGTGACCGGGGGGGGGAGGGGTTCCAAGAGAAGGGAATGATATGAGTGGTACATCGTTCAGAATAAAAGAACTTTTAGACACAAATAAATAAGGATTTCAGTTAGGCGTTGACTCAGGTGTGTGCCGGATTGAAATCACTTACAAAGTATTCCCATTGTGCAGTGTGTGCACCATTGGTTGGTGGCCGTTTTAAGTATTACATGTTATGGTTAAGTTGGTAAACCCACAGGAAGAGCACTTTTTGGGCGGCTTATAACTACGCTCCCCCTGGATGAATCCTCACCAACCTTTGGAAAAAGTGTATATGACCCACTCAGATTTTTTTTGCAGAGTTTGGTGAGGTTTGGTCCTGGGGCGATAAAGTTATAGGGGAGGTCCCAAATTTTCTTTTTTTCCCATATACTGAAAGGAGAAAAAATGTTGGTCATGCCTACAGCCCAAACCGCTGGACTGATTTTCACCAAATTCGAGGCAGAAGCAGCGGCTTGGTCCCTAAAGCGTGCTTTTGTAAATTTGACAAAAATCTGCCCAGTATTTTTTTTTTAAATGACCAAAAAGTGGGTCTAAAAAAATAGTTATATCTATGTCCACTCCGCGGACACACTTCCATGTTCGCTACGCGGACAGGACACTGATGGGCTAATTGGCTTACGCCATGCCCGCAAACACGTGACTTGTTCGCTGATTGGTTGGGGTAAAGCATGAGGTGCCTCACATTTTCTCAATGCACCCACCTTATTGGATCCACGGACAGCGCGTCGTGGAAGTGAGCATAAATCCAATTTTGGGGAGTGTGTCGGTGTGTAGGAGTGCTTGGAGAGGGTGGGGATTAAGAGATGGGTCAAATGCTTTATTTGTTTAGGTGGGAGAAGGCCTCGATGTGTTTGCGGTGTCCACGGTCACCCTGGTTGTCTACGGACGTACTAAACACTGGGCGCACTACTGGCTATTTTACTTTAGTATGGTGTTGGCTTTTGGTTGTTAGTAGACCATTGGTTGTAATTATTTGTAGAATGTTAATTTAAGTGGATAGGTTTTGAGGTTGATTTGTTATGTTTTTGGGTTGTGGTTATTTGGTAGCTGTTTGCTTCTATGGGTGTGTTATGCTGCAATGGTTATGGCCAGGGCCTAGAGTCTTGGGTGCATCCATGCACCCAAAACTCTAGGCCCTGGCAACAACCACCACAGCATAACACACCCATGCTACCAATCCTCTTGACTGTGGTATGTGGGCTGCTTAGGGCATATGTTTTCAAAAATGTGTGTACTGATTGGTAGTAGTGTAATAGTGTTTATAGGATAGTGAGTTGATGTGTGTTAGTTTGTTTGTTGGATTGTGTTCAGAATGTTGATATTGAAGAATCTAGGCATTTTGGGTTGTATTTGTTGGTAAGGTGTTCGTTTGCATGGCTGTATTATGTTGCGGTGTTTGTGAGTCCAATTATTACATGCTTACTGTTTCCTTTGTTGAGGCTGTATGTAGACGTTTGGCCAGGCCATACAGTCAAGATTGTAGGGTTTGGCAACAAATATTGCATCATAAAAAACCCATGGAAGCAAACATTTTGGATTGTGGTCTATGGTCAGGTGTTTGCTTGAATGGGTGTGTTATGCTGTGGTGTTTGTGAGTTCAATCATTATATACTTACTGTTTGACTTTTTGTGGTTGTATGCAGTTTTTTCATGACATGGGTAATTGGAGCAGACATACTTTTTCAATCTCTGTGATAAAAGAAAAGATCAAATATTAGTGTAGGTAGTTCATAATGAGTTATTGCATTGCAGATTAGATAGACATTTCTGTATTTTGTCGACCCTCATAGTTAGTACTTTAGAAGTACTATAGTTCAAACCAGTGTACTGTGCAATTTGCTTAGTTCCTGTTAAATCATTGTGTCTGTGGGAAAAAAATCTGTGCTGGATTAAAAAAAAAAAACTTTCTATGTTGTGGTACAATATATTTCTTTCAATGTTTTCAGCAGGAGGAATTGAATAGGTGTATGGGATTTGATTTGGAAGTGATGGTAGTATTGTTGCAATGATATAGCAGTTGATGTATTATATGTGTGTATTTCTTTTTCCATTTTAGTGGTATTCATCTATCTTTTGGCTTGTTGCAGATTTTGGGGGCAGTTACATACCTGTTGGCATATTCTAACTGTATATTTCTTGTTTAATTTTAGTGGTATTCATTTATCGGTTTGCTTGTTGCAGAATCTTGGGGCAGTTAGATACCTGTTGGCGTATTATAACTGTTCATAGTTTTGAAGTTGAAGTTTTGGTTATGTTCATGCACAGATTAGTTATACAACTTTGGTTTTAAGAATATTAAGTAAGTGTTTACAAGATTTGCTGGTAATCTCTGTTTTAGAGTAATGGTAGTATCATTACATTTGAACCATCCACAATTCTTTTTATATATGCCTTGTAGTGACCTGCATTGGTTGTGGCTCCTTTGTGGTAGATTATACCTATTGTTGTGAAGGTTTTCTTACCAAGTGATACTTGACCATGTGTGAATCCAGTCAGCTTGCAGTTGTTTTTGGTACCATCTGCATTGCGATGTAAAAGCATTACTATTATGTATTTATGTATTGGTTGTGTTGAGCTATACCTTCGTAGTGCGCCGAAAAATAATGGAATAGGCAAGTAGTTATGATCAGAGTTATAAATTCCTTTTATTTTTGTGATATTAGAGCCTTTGTGGATGACACGTGTTTCGGCAGAGCTGCCTTTTTCAAATCCAGGCTATATGGTTAGCTCATAGGTCACTGCATAATGCATGAAGAAGCTGATGTTCACAGGGATGAATCCCTCCTGGACAAAGAAGTCCTCCGTATATATCTCGGCGCACTACGAAGGTATAGCTCAACACAACCAATACATATTGTCACATACGGAGTGGAGGGGCTCTAAGTCTCCGTAGTAGCTAAACGTGGTGCGACACAAGATCTCTAACGTCACCTTAACTCTCAAGGACAAATCCTTCTAATTCAACGGGGCGCGTAGGTACCACAACAGGTGTCATCACAAAGAGTCCCTCACTAGCAATGCACTATTATGTATTTACTATGTGTTTGTATTTGTAAGGTAGAACGATTATCGGAATTGCACATAGTACATAATCTGCTATGGTTTACATTTTGTACAAGTTGCTGAAAAGGAATGGATTCACAGTTAGGTATGGCTACATATTCGAAGCGTTCATTAGGAACTTCTTCTTGTGCTACATGGCTGCAGAGAGTGCATGTATGTTTCCACATGTATGAAATCTGGAAGATTTCATTTATAGGTATATTTTTTTGTTTTCTAGTACTTGTAGTAAGTACATTAGAAATTCTTGTGGATCGTCTTGTGTGTTTATAGTGAATTTGACCATTCCAGCACAGTAGTCCAATTCCTGCCTTATTCCAGAAACCCTGTAAGTGTTGTCAGGATTGTTGGTTGCATTTCTGTGAAGGATTAACATTTGCAAACACAATTGGTCTGTCCTGTGTAAGTCAATGTTGTCAATAATTGGTGGCAATTGGAATATAATATTGATTGCTACATTTGCGTAGCAATTTACACCAGTTGTATTTGAAAATTTGGATGGACCTTACAGTTCAGTGTCCAAGTCATTTGTTCAGAGTCTGCATTGTTTCTTTGAAGAGGAAGTTGAGTTAGTTTGAGCAGTAGATTTTTCTTTGGTTGTGGTCATTGATGAAATATTAGCTTCTTTTACTTTCTTTGGAGGAATAGCTGTGGGATCCTGCATAGTTTGAGTCTGAAGTAGTTTTCTTTTACAACGTTTTGCTTTTTGCGGAACAGGATAGGTTTTTGGATGGGGGTGTAGCGTGAACACAGTCTATTGTATTCTAGAATGCAAGGAATATCAGCATTTACTTTACTTGCATCAAAGTTGATTAGAAATAATTTGTCAAGTGTACATAAGCGTGATAGTGCTACATAGCTCATGCCTTCTTTAAAGACTATGGGCCTCATTACACGGTAGGCGGTGGACCAAGGTGCTATTAGCACCTTGGTCCATGCCGGTAGAATACTGGCACCGCCTTGGAGGAAAGGGGCATTACCGCCCTATTCCAAGGTTGGCGGGGCGGTAATTCCCCCTTCCCCCATTGCCCTTCCCCATTCCCATTTTTGCCCCATAGGGTTCTATGGGAATGGCTAAGGTGCTAATTACGGTGCCGCAAATTGCGGTACCGTAATTAGCACCGTGGTCCCTTTGCGGGTTGGTTTTTAACGCCTGCTAAAAAGCAGGCGTTAAAGTACCAACCCGCAAAGGGACCTCGTAGTAAGGCGGTAAGGGTTTACCGGTACCGGTGCCCTTACCGGTACCGGTAAACCCTTACCGCACTACGTGTAATGAGGCCCTATATCTATCAATGCTTTATCTAGGGTAAGACCATGTGATTTGTGAATGGTGACTGTGTCTGCTAGAGTTAGAGAAAATTGTTCTCTGCGTACTTACATGTCTTTGAGAAGAAGAAAGCGGGTTGTTGAGCATCCTATCCTTTTAACTTCTGATAGTTTGTCAAAGAGAATATTGACAAACTGAATGTTGTTGTCATGTGGGTATGTTTGAAAGCCAACAACTGTACCAAGTGCTACATTAACTAGTCCTTGGTCCACGTCAAGGTTACCTTAAGGCATTACTCTACAGTTTAAAGATTATTTTAATATTTTCTCCAAACCAGCTGTGTTAGAGATAGAGTTTTCCAAGGTGTTTAGCTTTGTTGTGGCTTTTTGACACAAGGGTAGTGTCATACCATGTACGTCCAGTTTGTCTGTGGAGCAAATTTGAACTATTGGTTGCATTTCTTTTTTTAACATTGTTTCATTACATTTTGAACAGCTTGCAAGAGTTGGTTTCAAGGACATGCAATTGACATTTATGTGTGCTAATTGTTCCATGACATCAGTAGCACCTGAGTTATGGCCATAGAGTGCATGGGTGTGCCTGGTTTTTAATATAGATTGTGCTTCTTGAGATAGTACACCAACTCTAATACTTTTTAAAATGTTGGCATATGTGAGGTCTGCAGACTGACACATATTTTCAGTTAATTCTCTGTATTGGAAATGTTACCAAAGGTTGACATTTCCTATGCTGCCAAGAGTTGTACAGCATAGTTTGTGCCCTAAGGTTTTAAAAATAGGTTCACCTTTAACTGGTGTTAATTGAAGATGTTCTCTGAAAACTATAATTTGTTTTCCTCCAAAGAGTTCTTCATAGTCTGTTTTCAGTTCCTCTTGTAATCTGTGGTGAATGAAGGCTAATATTAGATTTGCAACCATGCTTACCTCATCTATTAGCAGCATTTTAATTTGTGTGAAAACTCTGCATAGTTCCATTGCAGCTTCTGGAGAAAGTTTGTAATAGTCTATTTGGTTTTTGTGTTCTACTGGAAGGAGTAGTAATTGGTGTTAAGTGACACTGCCTTTGTTGTAGGCAGCTAAACCTGTGGGGCAGTCACAACAGCTGGCAGTTTGTTGTTTGTCAATTGTTGGAGGAACTTGCTGACGATTTTGATTAAGAACGATTTGCCTGAACCAGCTTGACCACTCACATATAACAGTACAGGTTTATAGTCTTGGCAGATACAATTTTTACTTTCATGTTGCAAGGCATGTTCAATTTGTTTTACTTCTTGGAAAACTATCTGCTGCTCATTGTTTAGTTGTGATTTTAGTACAGCAAAGTCTTCTGTAGATTGCTCATACTGACAAATGGTGTTTTCGACTTCTGTCATGGCTAATTCTGCCTCATTTGCTATTAGTGGCTGTCCAAGTGGTTCTTGGCTTCCTGTTACAGAAGGTTGACTACTGTCAGGGATGTCCACATCTAATTGGGCCTGGAGTTCTTCCTCGTGTTGCTGTTCATTGTGCAACATTGTTTTGTACTGTGTAAAGTTTACGTCTATTATAGTGCTTTCATTTGCTTTGAAAGCATCTTCATAGGAGTCATAGGTTTCTAGTAAATCTTCTTCTTTTCTCCATGGTTTAAAAAGTTGTAGCAGGGAAATGTAATACAGTTCTTTATGTTGAGGAGTTTTTAATGACAATTTGATATGATTAATCAAGCTTCATTTGGTAAATTTCACTAAGCTGCCTTCCCAATTTTCCACTCTGTATCTACCTTTCTTTTCACCTGGTTTAGTATTATTTTTAATGTGAAGTTTTGGGCTACGTGGTATAGACACATGGTTTCCAAAGTGGTACTTCTGTTTGGGTAGTAGGTATCTAGTAAATAGTTTTTGAAAATGTCTTGGCTGTTGGAATCATTTTGGCTATTGTTTGTATGTCTTCATATGATTTGAGAAATCTTTTTCTAGATTTAGCTGGACCAAGACTTAGCCATACTATATTTTCAGATTTTCCATACAAGGCAGTACTGGTTAAACGGTCAGCTTCATAGCAGCCACATTCTCCATGGGAGACCATTTTTATGCCTAAACTGTACAATTTCTGTGATAGGGTTTTGTCAGATGATATGTCATCCCAGAGGTCTTGAAGCTCTGTTTTTTCTGTTTTGGTTATGTAGGCTGTGACGTATCGTGCAACTGCAGTGGAATTGTCTGCAATGTACTGCACATCTATGTTTGCATTCCATAGGAGGGCAATGATTGCATTGTAATCATTGATGTATTTTGATTTCTCTGTTCTTTTTATTTAATATGTGCTCTTAGGTGATTTACTGAAGACATGAAGTTGTTTACTTGACCTGTTGTTGAAACTGGTCTAGGGAAACCAAAGCGGCCTTTGGTGTAGTATTTCCCTTTGTTTTTATGTTTGCGCTGACAATACTTCCCACATTTGTGACTTTGAAATTCAAAACTTTATACATGAAGGTCACTATGTGTTGTTTGTGAAGGGATTTCACATGTGACATACTTTTGGATGAACTATAAAACAGTGGCATCACTGTCTTGACCGAATTTAGGAGCATCTGTAATCCACAAAAGCATGTGGATATGTGGTGCTCCTCTGGCTTGGTATTCTTTTCTCCAAAAGAAGTGTTGCACTTCTCTGAGGGGAGGAACAGTTATATTACAAATGGAGTGTAGCATAGCAATGAAGTGATGATGGAAATACCTTGATACATTTACAGGATCTAGAGTGCATAGCTCTCTTGGTGTTTTTATATCTATGTATTTATTTTTTGTTTTTGTTTGCTATGCGTAGGAATTCATGTAAATCTTCCCATGCATATTCTGCACAACTTAATGTCACAAACGAAGTGGGTGGGCCAAAGTGTCTTATAATACAGCATACATCTCTGTGATGTCAGAACCAGTATTATTTTGTATCACACAAGTTTGCTCAAAGATTTGTAATGCTTGACTGTAAAACCTCATCTTTTTCTTGTATTTTCTGTAGTAATTGTGTAGCTGACATATTTTGAAAATGGGTACCTGATTTCAATGTATGTGCAACTCCGTAGCCTAGAGTTCCTAGTTCACTTTCAAAGAGAAGGTGGAATGTGTATTCCACATTTTGTCTGAATATGGGGACTTCAGAATACATCAGTAAAGAGTGGTTTTCTGATGCTGTTATGTGTGTGTCATGATGCCCGCTCCCGGGGAGCCGGTTCAAGCCCAGCGTCCCCAAAAGCGGACATCCAGTCCCCAAGGAAGGACCCAGCAACCCAATATAGGGGCCCTTTGGACAGTGTCCTGGCGCCTATGGCGCCAGGCTCATAAAAGACATCAGTCCTGGCGCCATAGGCGCCAGGCTCATTATGGGAATGCTTGGGTGCACTTACCTGATGCAGACCATGCTGCAGGATCCCGGCCTCCTTGAGGCCTGAAAGGAACTTCTTTACCTGTGGGACTAATTTACCATCCGGGCGTGGTCGGGGAAGGATACATACCTGATTGGAGGAAGGATACATACCTCGAACTTCTTCGAAGGCTATTTAAACCCCACCCGAACAGCCACACGTGCATCGCGTTGTTCTGCATCTAGCAGCTGGACGCTCACCGTGTCTGCTCCTGCATCCTGACTTCTGCCACGCCTGCCAGCATCCTGGATCACCTGCAAAGGAAGAGAAGAAGAGAACAGAAGAAGGAAAAGTCCTTACCTGCTAAAGCCGCATCCCGGAGACATCTCGCCGACAATCCTTAAAAGGAAGACTTTAATTTAAAAGCTCATTGCGTCGATCGCTGCAGCGCCACATTCCACTCACCTTTACAGGGCGCCTCCATGTTCAGCAGCGATCATCCGGTTTCGCAGTCACACCCCAGCGCCTAGGGAGAAAAAGACCAGAACAAAAGGTGAGAGAGAGAAGGGAATAAGGAAAGCTAAATCTCCATGTTAAGACTTACCTGTTGATTCATTCCCTCTTCATTTCGGGTCCGCGCCGCATCCTGGCATTTACGGACCCCGGCCCATAAGGGGAAAAAGAGACATCAGCGTTAATGAGCGAATGAAAAGACATTACCAAAAAACGCTCATTAAAGACTTACCTGATTTCTACAAGGTTTTCACCTCTCATCTCGGGTCAGTGCCTGTTCCCCGGCATTCCGTACCCCGGCCTCTATGGGGAAAAAGACACTAGCATTAGTACATTAATGCATGGACACAAGGGGAACCTCTTATCAAAAAACTTACCTGGAAGCCAAGCAAGTTTGGTTCTCACCAATCTGAAAATCCAGTGAAGTAACTGGATACCAACGCGCCCCTGCATCAGAAGAAGGATTGAGAGCTCGTCCTTCCAGACCCTAAGGTGAGACGCTACAAGAAAACACAGAAGGGTTTCAAGGAGGGTGAGAGGGGAAAGTGGGAGGCCGATTGCATTACCCCGCGGACAGTTAATCCCCTATTTTCGCCTACAGAAGGATACTTCTGCGAGCCAGACAAGCCAGATTTGGGGACCCGGTCCAGTCCTTCTTCTGATCCCTGCGCATCACCTTAGAAGAGGTTGCAGCAGCCCAGACCTGGTCAGCATCTCCGTGGGAGTCAGGTGAGCATTACAGTGTGTAGGTCTATCATCGTACCTTCCTCCTTTTCCAGTAGGAAAGAGTAAAGGAAAGGCACATGCTTCTATACTTTTTTCCAATATGCCGATTGGAAATCCTTTAGCGTGTCGCATTTGGTACATTTCCAGTGCATCATCTATGGTGTCTTTAGAGTGTAATGGGTGAATTGTATAATGGTCTAAAATATTGGATTCTGTAGCAGGATCTAGAAGTTGAAATTGACCAGTTTCTGATGATTCTTGAATTATTTCAGTGGTTTACCTCAGGTTTTCTTCAATATCAATTTCTTTGTAGTATTCATTGTTGTCTATTAGATATTGCAGGGCTTGTCTAACTTTTTGTAAGTACACAAGTTGTGGCCACATTTTTAGTCTTTTGTAGGTACGCCATTTACTAAGATAATTAAAGATTGATCTATTGGACGTTGCACTCCCAGAGTGTGTACATTTTCTTTGAGATCTAATGGCAAATAAACTACTTTGCCATGAATGCCTTTCACTAATTCAGAGGGAGGTAATTTTGCTGTTTTTGGATGAAGGTGTATTATTGCTTGAAATGGGTAGGCACTGTTTGAAATATGATGCTTTCATATAAGATACGTTTTTGCAGGGGTTTTGGTAGTAGGAATAATTCCAAGTTATTTGTGATAACACGTGAAGGTGTTTGGTTGTTGTCAAATATTGCAGTGAAGTAACTGCAAAGTATTAAGGGGTTAGTAATTTTGTATGTGTTGGAACCACTTGGAATCTTCATTGTTTTCTATTTTTTACGTTATGTCTACAGGTTTTGTTCTATTTTTATAAAAAGTCCTGTGGCAACACAAACACACATGGTTTGGTACTTCAGTAGATGTACTTTTAAACTTTAGTATTTCTTTTTTGCACGTGTGTAATAGAAGGTTGCCATCCGTAAAGTTGTTGCTAGTCTGTTGTAAAGCTATTGCATTTTGTAAGTGGCTTTCACTTCCAAAATATGTTATCTGCATGTGCTCTATTTCTTGTAGTTTTTTGTCTGTCCCATGTATAAGATTGTTATTTAAATTGGCTAGTGCTAAAGCAGGACGTTTGCCATAGTACAATTTATGAACCAGATTAGTTTAATGATGTGTTGATATCATTTTAATATGGTGAAGGTTCTTTTGCACAATAGGCCCAGAAATGCAGGCTAATGAATGTCCGTGTAGTCCTATGTATTTGCACACTGGACAGGAGTCCATATTTTGTAGTAGAAAACATGAAAAAACTCCAGGACTCAGCGCCAGTGTAGAGTTGGATTGTTTAATGGCACAATCTGTTTGCACAATCTTATGTGCGAGCCCTCTACTCGATTATGTGTTTCGGCTCCCACGAGCCTTAGTCAAATCAGGGCTACATTCATTATTCAAACCAACATTTTTTGTTCATAAAACACATAATATAATAGGCAAATGTATGATTCAATTGCACACATTGTATATACATTAATTTGTTACACAACATATAGCACATTGTCATTCGACAGAGAAACAGGGGTTGGTGAAAGGGAGGATTGAGTGGGTTGAGAATATTCAAAAACAAAGTCATCATATCAACCATAATCATATCGTGTTCAATTAATAATCATAAGAAAACAAAATAAAATTGTTTCAAAAAACGAGAAAAAGGGGAAATGGAAAAAACAAAAAGAAAAGCCCATTAGTTCCAGTTACTACAAAGATGAATCACTGAGTATAATGCTGTATTTCAAATAAAGTACAAGCTTGGGGCTTACCCAGTAGCAGAAAAGTCCGTACGAACATTGTCTGAAACAGTTATAGGGACAAATCCCAAGGTAGATATTCTGTAAACACAATTTATTTTTTAAACATGACCTGTATTAGTGGGATTGTGAGAAGGCCATTATGGGTTCTTACATAGCAACATCTAGTTGCGCTTTCACAAATTTTCCAACCTGCATTGCGCCTTTCTATCACAACAAAAACCGACCTCGCCCTTGCGAGTGTATGACTACCAAAATATAAAGTTACATTCAATGGTATACTCGTATCCTTCACCAAAAAATAGACCTCGCCTTCACAGGTGTTAAAAATGTAAAATCACACTATGCCGTTATATCTAATTCATACACAAACATATATGGAAGATGAATCTTGCCTTCGCGAGTATTTAATTACAATACGAACGCGTGTCGCTTAGTGGCACTGCATCCTCACAAAGAAACCGTGCTCATTATAAAACACTCCTCGCATGCGCGAGTGATTTAAGGTAAAAAGAAACTCACTGTTCTGCTCTGTAGTCTCTCGCGTCGGCTGCTCGAATGTTAGATGCAGCCGGCGCCATTTTGAAAAAACTAAATAGTATCATCGTTGTCACGGCAACGTTAGCACCCGTTGCTGTGGCAACCTGGCTCAGTGCCTTGCAATGACCCAAATTAAAGGGGAAGTTACCCTAAAGCGCTTGGACAACGAAGAAATGCCTTTATACAAATTCATTCAATGCCTTTCAGCTCGAAAAAATGGGGAAATGCATTACTACTTTTATTAAGTACATATATTGTCTGATTGACATCCTAAGATATCAATGTAGAGAGAAAAAGATTTATTTACATAATACCTAAAGAACGGAAACCATGTATAAGACAAAAAACCATCCCTAAAAAACACTGGAATAATTGAAGACACATTATTCGTAAATACATGTAACAAAAAAACCCTTGGCCTTCCATATCCCAAAATACATGGCCAAAAATGCTGGACATGATTCCAAACAGTAAAAACGATTCAACAACAAAAATACACTAAAACACAGAGTGACCAGAATTCTATAGGAATGAAGCCATCTCATTGTCATTGTTCAGACCTGTTTTGGTAGAATTAAAAAAACAAATGATGCGTGCTTCCGACTGCCGCAATGCCTTCAATCTATCTCCTCCTCGTTTGCTCAAGGTAACTTGTTTTAAACCAATGAATCTAATATCATATTTATTATGCAACTGATGACAGTTCTGCCAGTGATCCGATAGTGGCAACGAAGTGTCTTGGCTGCCAATCTTTGCCAGGTGCTCACGAATACGGACTTGTAACTCTCTTTTGGTGCTACCAACATAAATCTTCTTACATATACAAATAATACAGTACACCACAAATTTAGTTTTACAATTGATCCCTTGTTGTATGAGCCATTGCTTGCCATTAGAGTCAATGAACTTGTTCGTAGAGTTCTGCGCATATTTGCATTGGGTGCACCCACCACATTTCCTGAAACCAATTGAATTGTTAGACAGCCAGGTTGTGCGATTTATTTGTTCGATCTCCGGCAACAAAGATGGACTGAGCGTTGTTTTGAGAGTTCCTGCTCTCTTGAAGATCATTCGTGGTTTCTCATCTATCAATTTGCTAATGTGGTCATCTAGTTTCAGCAGATACCAGTGTTTCCCTAGTATTCGCTGAATCTGCCGGTGGTCTTTACAGTACTGTGTAATAAAACTAGGTCCAAATTTTTCATCGGTAACCTTACCCATTTTAGGTTGAAGAGTATCTTGTTGGTGCATGTCCTTTGTTTTATTATAAGCCAATTTAATACATTTGTCAGAGTAACCTCTATTCTTGAAACAATGTCGTAAGAGTAAGCATTCTTTTTCAAAATCCATGTTCCGTTGACAATTCCGTCTGGCACGGATGTACTCGCCTAACGGTATATTTCGAATTGTAGAGTGATAATGACAACTACTTGCATGAAGAGTGGAGTTGACCTCCGTCTTTTTTCTAAAAGTTCTAGTAAATAGCTGATTTTCTTCTATTAATATCGTTAGATCGAGAAAGTCTATGCTCCATTCATTACATTCTCCCACGAACTGGATGTCAAAGCAGTTGTGGTTCAAATGATTCACAAAATCTTGAAACTCATCAGTACTTCCATCAATTATGCAAAATACATCGTCAATGTATCGAGTCCACATTTTAACCTTATCCATAAAGAATGGGGCTGTATACACAATTTTATCTTCTAGCATGCCCATAACAAGGTTGGCTAGTGCTGGAGCATATTTGGTGCCCATAGCCACCCCTTTCGTTTGTTGGTATATATCATTGTTAAACATGAAAAAGTTTAAATCAAAAGTCAATTGCAGTATTTCCTTGAGCATTTGAATCTGATTATAGTATGATGCTGAGTCATTCCTATAGGTATAATCGATGGAGGCAGTTGCCCATTTATGATGAATAGAGGTAAAGAGGGCCTTCACATCTAAAGTGGCAAGATAGTAGGTGCTATGCCATTCAAAGTCGTGCAGTTTACGTATGAGTCTAGTAGAATCTTGAAGATAAGACTTGAGTACTGCTGCTCTGGGTCTGAGGATGGTATCCAGGTACTCCGAAACCCTTTCAGTTATCCATCCTATCCCACTCATAATCGGGTGGCCTTCCGGTATGGAGTTGAATTCTTTATGTATTTTAGGTAGGTAGAAAACATTCTGATCTGGCAGAGGAAAGGCCTCATCACTGATGAGGGGAGATCCTTTCTAACAGTGAAAGAACCAGTATTTCCCACAATGTATTTCCTACCTAAAATACATAAAGAATTCAACTCCATACCGGAAGCCCACCCGATTATGAGTGGGATAGGATGGATAACTGAAAGGGTTTCGGAGTACCTGGATACCATCCTCAGACCCAGAGCAGCAGTACTCAAGTCTTATCTTCAAGATTCTACTAGTCTCATACGTAAACTGCACAACTTTGAATGGCATAGCACCTACTATCTTGCCACTTTAGATGTGAAGGCCCTCTATACCTCTATTCATCATAAATGGGCAACTGCCTCCATCGATTATACCTATAGGAATGACTCAGCATCATGCTATAATCAGGTTCAAATGCTCAAGGAAATGCTACAATTGACTTTTGATTTAAACTTTTTCATGTTTAACAATGATATATACCAACAAACGAAAGGGGTGGCTATGGGCACCAAATATGCTCCAGCACTAGTCAACCTTGTTATGGGCATGCTAGAAGATAAAATTGAGTATACAGCCCCATTCTTTATGGATAAGGTTAAAATGTGGACTTGATACATTGACGATGTATTTTGCATAATTGATGGAAGTACTGATGAGTTTCAAAATTTTGTGAATCATTTGAACCACAATTGCTTTGACATCCAGTTTGTGGGAGAATATAATGAATGGAGCATAGACTTTCTCGATCTAATGATATTAATAGAAGAAAATCAGCTATTTACTAGAACTTTTAGAAAAAAGACGGAGGTCAACTCCACGCTTCATGCAAGTAGTTGTCATTATCACTCTACAATTCGAAATATAGCGTTAGACGAGTACATCCGCGCCAGATGGAATTGTCAACGGAACATGGATTTTGAAAAAGAATGCTTACTCTGACGACATCGTTTCAAGAATAGAGGTTACTCTGACAAATGTATTAAATTGGTTTATAAGAGAACAAAGGACATGCACCAACAAGATACTCTTCAACCTAAAATGGGTAAGGTTACCGATGAAAAATTTGGACCTCGTTTTATTACACAGTACTGTAAAGACCACCGGCAGATTCAGCGAATACTAGGGAAACACTGGTATCTGCTGAAACTAGATGACCACATTAGCAAATTGATAGATGAGAAACCACGAATGATCTTCAAGAGAGCAGGAACTCTCAAAACAATGCTCAGTCCATCTTTGTTGCCGGAGATCGAACAAATAAATCGCACAACCTGGCTGTCTAACAATTCAATTGGTTTCAGGAAATGTGGTGGGTGCACCCAATGCAAATATGCGCACAACTCTACGAACAAGTTCATTGACTCTAATGGCAAGCAATGGCTCATACAACAAGGGATCAATTGTAAAACTAAATTTGTGGTGTACTGTATTATTTGTATATGTAAGAAGATTTATGTTGGTAGCACCAAAAGAGAGTTACGAGTCCGTATTCGTGAGCACCTGCCAAAGATTGGCAGCCAAGACACTTCGTTGCCACTATCGGATCACTGGCAGAACTGTCATCAGTTGCATAATAAATCTGATATTAGATTCATTTGTTTAAAACAAGCTACCTTGAGCAAACGAGGAGGAGATAGATTGAAGGCATTGCGGCAGTCGGAAGCACGCATCATTTGTTTTTTTAATTCTACCAAAACAGGTTTGAACAATGACAATGAGATGGCTTCATTCCTATAGAATTCTGGTCACTCTGGGCCTCATTACGACTCAGGCGGTAAGGGGTTTACGGCGGCGTAAACAGCGCCGACCCTTACCGCCTGATTCCGAGGTCCCTTAGCGCCATGGAGGTTTTAACACCTGCTTTAAGCAGGTGTTAAAATCCATGGCGCTAAGGGACCTTGATGTTAATTACGCCACCGTAATTAACGGTGGCGTAATTAACGCCTTTCCCACTCCCATTATGCCCTATGGGGCAAAAATGGGAATGGGGAAGGGTAAATGGGGATTGGGGACTTACCGCCCCGCCAACCTCGGAATGGGGCGGTAAGTCCGCCAACCACCATGGCGTAAATGTAGTTTACGCCATGGTGGTAAAGGTACGACCCAGGCGGTAACTTACCGCCTGGGTCGTAATGAGGCCCTCTGTGTTTTAGTGTTTTTTTGTTGTTGAATCGTTTTTACTGTTTGGAATCATGTCCAGCATTTTTGGCCATGTATTTTGGGATATGGAAGGCCAAGGGGTTTTTTGTTACATGCATTTACGAATAATGTGTCTTCAATTATTCCAGTGTTTTTTATGGATGTTTTTTTGTCTTATACATGGTTTCCATTCTTTTGGTATAATGTAAATAAATCTTTTTCTCTCTACATTGATATCTTAGGATGTCATTCAAAAAATATATGTACTTAATAAAAGTAGTAATGAATTTCCCAAGTTTTTCTAGCTGAAAGGCATTGAATGAATTTGTATAAAGGCATTTCTTCGTTGTCCAAGTGCTTTAGGGTAACTTCCCCTTTAATTTGGGTCATTGCAAGGCACTGAGCCAGGTTGCCGGAGCAACGGGTGCTAACTTTGCCGTGACAACGATGATGCTATTTAGTTTTTTCAAAATGGCGCCGGATGCATCTAACATTCGAGCAGCCGACGCGAGAGACTACAGAGCAGAACAGTGAGTTTCTTTTACCTTAAATCACTCGCGCATGCGAGGAGTGTTTTATAATGAGCACAGTTTCTTTGTGAGGATGCAGTGCGACTAAGCGGCACGCGTTCGTATTGTAATTAAATACTTGCGAAGGCGTATGTTTGTGTATGAATTAGATATAACGGCATAGTGTGATTTTACATTTTTAACACCTGTGAAGGCGAGGTCTATTTTTTGGTGAAGGATACGAGTATACCATTGAATGTAACTTTATATTTTGGTAGTCATACACTCGCGAGGGCGAGGTCGGTTTTTGTTGTGATAGAAAGGCGCAATGCAGGTTGGAAAATTTGTGAAAGCGCAACTAGATGTTGCTATGTAAGAACCCATAATGGCCTTCTCACAATCCCACTAATACGGATCATGTTTAAAAAAAAATTGTGTTTACAGAATATCTACCTTGGGATTTGTCCCTATAACTGTTTTAGACAATGTTCGTTCAGACTTTTCTGCTACTGGGTAAGCCCCAGGCATGTACTTTATTTGAAATACAGCATTATACTCAGTGATTCATCTTTGTAGTAACTGGAACTAATGGGCTTTTCTTTTTGTTTTTTCCATTTCCCCTTTTTCTCGTTTTTTTAAACAATTTTATTTTGTTTTTCTTATGATTATTAATTGAACACGATATGATTTTGGTTGATATGATGACTTTGTTTTTGAATATTCTCAAACCACTCAATCCTCCCTTTCACCAACCTCTGTTTCTCTGTCGAATGACAATGTGCTATATGTTGTGTAACAAATTAATGTATATACAATGTGTGCAATTGAATCATACATTTGCCTATTATATTATGTGTTTCATGAACAAAAAATGTTGGTTTGAATAATGAATATAGCCCTGAATTGACAAAGGCTTGTGGAAGCCGAAACGCGTAATCGAGTAGAGGGCTCGCACATAAGATTGTGCAAACAGATTGTGCCATTAAACAATCCAACTCTAGACTGGCGCTGAGTCCTGGAGTTTTTTCATGTTTTCTGTTATTTGTGTGGACGGTATGGGCTTAGTATCCGTCCAAATCCTGTGACCTGCGACTATTTGGATGACAACAATATCCTAACTAATGCTTTTTCAATAATCAATTTACATAAGGGATTGGAAGGAGTCGCCTGCTGGAGCAACTTCAAACCAAATAAGCCCCATTTTTCTCATATTTTGTAGTAGTTTCATTTTGAATTTGTCTTTGCCTTTCACATACTGATTGAGCTACTGGCGTAAAGACTTGAAAGATTTTTTGGCTATGTTACACATTGATGTGCACGGCCATTTGTAGAGTGGACGTATTGGTTCAGTGGAATGGAGAATTGATACTAAGTTTTCTGGGGATATTTTTGTGAGCAGCGTTTCTTATTCCATAACGGTATCATGAAGTTTTTCATACCATCGTCCACTGCTATGTATGGCAATTGGGTTTATTTGCTTTTGTTTGTATGCTTCTTCATTGAAATATGGTTCTGTGCTTGTGGTGTGAATCCATTCACCTCCACAGATGTTTGTGAAGCTATCTTTGTTGATATTCCTTTTATTGAGAAGTCTTTTTTGTGGTTTCATTCTGTTTAAAATTAAAATAAATAATTTCCTTTTGAGAAGGATTACATTGTCTATGAGAGCTTCTAGGATTAATTTTCTACGGTAGGTTTTAAGGGTTGTGCGTGATTTCTCTACTGTTTTTATAAGGTTCTGAAGGACTCTGTGGTGGAATTTTTTGTAATATAACTTTTTTTGTATGCTTACTTGTGGCTACATCAAGATTTATAGGTGCAGTGTTAGCAGAAGTGGTAGTTGAAGTCTTGTTAATCACTTTCTGTCTCGTTTTACATTTTGTAAGAGGAGGCAACGTTTCTGTACTGGAAGCTTGTTTTGTTTCGCTTAATGACTGTATTAGCTGTTTTGTTTGAACTTTTTGTACAAATTCTGCTAGAGGTGGATGCTTATTTTGGAGACTTTTATTTTGATTTTGTTTACTTTTGCGTTGCTTTCCACGGAGTTGCTTTTCGGTAGGCATTCTTTGGGGTCTGTTGGAGAAAAAAAGAATGTTTGGGTTGGGATCTTGTGCAGTGCATGTGTGCTTTGTGCATAATTGTCTGAGTATGATGGTAAGGATGTTTGTAGAGGTGTGTGATTATGCAATGGGCTGCTACTTCAAGTTGGGAAGGCTATTCTTCTATTTGTGTGTTACTATACTGGTGTTCAGATGACCATACAAAGCATGCAGCTGGGGAGGGGAAGCACTAATACTGAATCTAATGTTGCAGGGTTAATACAATTGTTTGTTCTAACATTTTAGAATTCTACAGTGTTTGAGTAACAGTTAGAACATTATGGCATTATTCACTTACTTTTTTGGATGGAATGAGTAGGTTTCATTTGAGTTCTGGTTCGTACTTCAGATGCTTCTGCTTTTCAGGAGAGTTAGTAAATATGTGTGTTAATAGCACTGTTGTTAATGTAGACATGAATTTCTTTGTTTTTGCAGTAGTACTTTCTGATAACTGTGCATAGCATGGACATGCACTTTCCTTTGCCTATGTGCATTCTGTATATTTTACTTAGAATCTGTTAGTTGAACGTGCTTTAGAAGCTGTGAAGCTGTGGGAAATAAAGAAGGATTTGATGGTTTCAGCAGCTTATTAATCAGCAGGTGATTAGCAAACTACTGGGTGATCTCATGGTGCTTGGAGATGGGAGAGTCTGAAATAAAGTAAGGGTTGCATTAAGGATCTGGTACATGCGTTGCAGACTGAAGGGAAGGGGTAGATGTTGTATGTCTTGCTTTACAACACTGTACATAGTTGATGTGATAGACATGACTGCACCTGTGCATAGTTAAATGTTGTTGTAAATTCTAGAACGGAATGGGCAAGCAGCTGGAATGAGAGAGCTGTCTAGATTGAAAGAACAATTGTAGAGGCTGTAGTGTTTTTTCAGCAGGAAGCCTTTAAAATTATATTGACTATCTGTGTACATGAATAAAAATGCATGTACTCATCCTGGCTGTGTGTCATTTCATAACACACTACAAATCCTTCTCCCACAATTATACTGTTATTTGTACCATCTTTTAACATGAGATTAAACTTTGTTACATAGCTGTGTGTGTTGTGTCTGATTACAATCATAATCATTTCTAAAGGAAGTACACATGATGGAATGTATGTTAAATATTGCAGAATGTATAGAAAGGAAATTGTAAATGCTATTATGGTTGAAATGTGGATAAATAGGTGGCAGTGGTTACACACATGATAGAATGAATGAACAAAGTAATAGTTTGCACATTATAGTTAGTAATATGGGTAAATAAAAACTTGGAGAGCAGACAGGTTTGCAAGTGACACTTGATCATAGCAGATGGGAGAAATGACAGTAAACTTTTTTTACAGGTTATACAGGGTAAGTGGCAGTTACTCTGTGTATATGCATTTATACAAGAGCTGTACATGTACTGTGCAGAAAATATTCATACCTGTAGTTTGTGTTCATGCATGTGTATATACATGAATCTACAAGTAGAAATGTTGCAGAGTTGTATAGTAGTTGTTGTAGGTGCTTTGCAATCACAGCCCAATTGTGATCAACAGTACATCTTAGATGTAGGGTTCTTGGATGAGATTGGTGGATGTTGTGTGACTGCTTAACAGTAGCAAATGAGGGAATGGTGCAGAGAGTGAAGTGGAAAGGGTACAGTGGCTGCCCCAGTGTTACGCATTCTGTGGACACCGTGGCTGTTCACAGACAGGGCATGCCACATCCGGGGTTTCTCAGCAAATCCAGCATGGAAAGGGGACTGTAGGGATTAGCCAATGAGGTGTTGAGGTTCTGCTTTGTATTGAGAGATGCTGTGTGTAGTGAAGATGGCAGAGGTGGAGAAAGTCAGAGTGTTGGTGCTTGGAGATATGTTTGTGAATGGTTTGGAGCAGCATGCTAAATGTAGGAATGTGGCTAACAATTATGATGTAAAAAGAGTGGGGGTGGTGTGGAGCACAGTGCCTGGTTTCAATTTGCAAGCAATGCTAGATGTTTGTCAAGATATGGCTAGCGTTAACAGTCCACATGTGGTAGCCTGCACTGTTGTGCTATGCATTTAGGCTGTGTCAGTTCCCCTACTTTGTTTGTAGATCTGGAAAACTTGGTTTAGGAAGTAATGAAAGTACTTCCAAATGCCAAGGTTATTTTTTCTGGTTTGGTACCTAGGGCAGTATGGAACAATAGTTCTGTTTTTTGTCCTCAACAAAATGTTGCTAGGTGTTTAATCAACCGAGGCATGTTTGCTTTTATGATTAGAGCTGGCATGTTCTTTTGCAACAATGACAACATTTATTCTGGTAATGTTGTTTACCTTAAAGCAGATGGCATGTCTTTATCATTTATGGGAAATGCCATGCTGTTTTGGAAGGATTGCTATGGAGAAGCTAATGTGAAGATATTTGGAGGAAAATAAGGAAAAAAAACAAAAAAATGTACAAAATGAAAGGTGTTTCTGAAGCATCTTAAAAAAAAATAATAAAGGCTATTATCAGAGCCAACCTCAAAGTGGAAATTGGGCACGCTATTTAAATTTTCATTCCCCACTCTCAGATTTTACGATGTGTCCGCGGACAACGCGGTTGTCCGCAGACAGCGCATATTACATACAGGAATTTTGAGAGACTTAGAAGAGCAAGCGATTGGTCAATAAAGTTTACTGGGTGTGATGTGTCAGGAGAGACTTGTCAGAAAGTATTTTTCCTGAGAGGAGAGCAGATAGCTATGGCTGTGTTTTTCAGAAAGCAGATTGTCTGGATTTTGGGAGATTTGTGGATACATTGTTTGGAGGTGCATGCAGATCGCTGTGGAGTTGCTGCAAATCTTGGATTCCCTCATGTGGAAGTGCACTGGCATGGAGTGCGTGGAAGGAAGTCACTGGATTTGGTACCTCTTTGTGCTACTTTGGTGACACAGTGTCATACAGACATAATTATTATTAATTGTGGAGGGAACAGTTTAGGACATGTCTCTGGAATCTCTTTGCAATTTACAATGAAAGAAGGACTTGGGAAAGTCAGGGACATATTTCCAAAGTCCCGAGTAATTTTTTCTTGCATTGCGCAGAGACAAATATGGCTGCGTTATTCTTCATTTGGTCCACAAATGGAGAATGAGAGGCGCAATGTCAACAAGGCTGTTTGTGCCTTTTTGAGAGATGTTGGCATGTCCTCTTTTCACAATGAAAATATTATGTTTTATAGTACACACATTTTTCGCAGAGATGGAGTACATCTTTTTTATGCTGGCAATCAGATTTTTCTGTGAAATATACAAATGCATTTCAACCCTTTTTGGAATTACAGCAATCCATTTTGCAGTAGGAGTTGACCATTTGAGGTGTTTGAAACACAAAGAAACACCACAAAAAGGCTCTTTTCAGAGCCACCACTTCCCCCCAGAGAAAAGTGCAATGGTTCTGATAGGGTAGCACCCCAAAAATGTTAAATGTCTGCAGAATGTCCGCAGACTTCTAAAAAATGCACAGGGCCCTGCAGCATTGTATTGACACTTCTATTTTTGAACTGTGAAAGGCGGCTCTGAAAAGAGCCTTTTTTTGGTTGTTGTTGTTTTATATATATATTTTATTAAACATGACACACAAGGAAAGGAAGGGAAAGGAGGGTGAGGAAGGGACACCAACCACAGGGATGAGAAAGGGCAGGTGGAGAGAGGAAGATATAGGATGGGTCTTATTCAGGCAGGTAGCAGTCCTTTTCATGCTCCCGAACCGCAGTCTCAAAAGCACTTAGAAGGTTCTGCCCCCTGCAGAGTACTGCATCGCAGTACATGCACAATACTGTGACCCTCGAAAGGAAGGGTCATCAGGAACACGTATGGCCTGCGAGGCAGCTGGAGGGATGAACTGCCCCACAGGAGGGTCTCTTGTGGTGGCAGGAGCAGAAACGGAGGAACCTTCTACGTTTATCGCAAGGTACAACCTCACAAATAGCCCCACCGTGGAACAACCTTAGGGGTTGTTTCATTGAGGTAGTACCGTAGCTGTACAAACCAGGTTTGCCATGACTCAGTACCAACTGGCACTGAGTGCAGAGCACCTTGTTTGCACAAGCTTCGGTACTCCATCAAGCGTGGTAAACAACCTTCACACCAAAGATTTGCGATGAGAACTAGTAGTATGGACTTCCACTACCTCATCCGCATCATCCTCTTCATCACTCTCCTCTGCATCCTCACACCTGTTCCCCTCTGCAGGCCCTTGGGGAGGTGGTGGTGTTGGAGGGGTGGGGGTGGTGCTGAGGCAGAAGTAGCAGCAGCAGCCATGGTTGCCATCTTCAATGGTGTCAGGAACCACCAGAATGTGAGCAGTCTGCACACAGGAAAGAGCAAGAGCAATTCAATGCAACAATGCAACAAGGAGCAGTTTCTGTCTTGGAAGCCCAAAAACAGACTAAGGAGCATATCTGGGGTGTGGCCTTTTATAGGGGTGCTGGTGCGCACTTTCCGGACACCCGCAAAGTCCACGAACACTTTGAACACCAAGAAAGGGCTCAAAAAGTTCCAAAAAGTATGTAGATTGCCAGGGACATTTTCTGGGACATGTGCAAGGGTGAACTTTCACTGCAAAATACCTTGGATTGGTCAAAAAATCACTTTTTAAATGCCCGGGGGCCCGAACCGTGTTCGTGAACAAGGACCCACTCTTAGCGTGGGTGCGGTCAGATGATGACAATGCTGACACGTTTGCGAATGGACAGCTGTTGGTAGAACACCAAATGCGTGGGGTCGGTCGTGCCCATGCGTGCGGGTATTCTACGGACAGTGTTTCTGTCCATGAACTAATTAAAAGTGCGACACACATGCGGCAGATAGTTGCGGTCAGGCACGATGTTCGTAGGAGCCAAGGGTGTGACACACATGCACGCTGGTGTTCTACGGACAGTGTTCAGTGTCACATATTTACGGACATATTCATTCTGGTTGAGGACAATGCAAACAGGGGAAATGTTCTTTGGACACCTTAATTTGAAAAGTTACGGAAATGCGGATGGATTTAGTGTTCTGCAGACACCCCCATTGTGACTACGAACAGTGTGAACAGGTACAGTGCCCTTAGGACACCCCATTACTGTTAATTGCGGACAGGCGGACATCTTGTGTGTCCTAAGGACACCTCCATTTTGATTGCGAACAGTGCAAACAGGTATAGTGTCCTTAGGGCAACCCCATTTTGGTTAATTGCGGACATCCCGGACACCTGCGTTGTCCGCGGACACCCTAATTGCCTTTTTTTAAAAAAAATAAGACAAAGAGGAATATCGTAAAATGACATATAATATCTTATTATTGTATAAAAATATAAAAATGATGAAAGAGAG
Organism: Ambystoma mexicanum; assembly: GCF_040938575.1. NCBI lineage: Eukaryota > Metazoa > Chordata > Amphibia > Caudata > Ambystomatidae > Ambystoma > Ambystoma mexicanum. Next base: position 1,126,869,641 of record NC_090930.1, on the reverse strand, counting down.
TGGGAAGCAGAAACTGATACAAATACAGGGGAATTAGGTATTTATACATGTTGGATAGTAGGGAAGGAAGGGATTGAAAGTTTTTCTTGCTGCAAATGATTTTCAAAGGTGTCTGTTTCTGTATTATGTTTAATGTCTGTATGGTCTGTTAAAAAATAATATGTTAAGTACACATAAAGTAATGGTTATTAATTGGTGTAGAGGGGGTCCCAAATAAAGCCTGCACTCTCACCTCCCATTTTAAAGTACCAGCAACGTTCAGACCAAAATATGTGACGTATGACGAGCAAATAAACCAGCAAAGAGCCGCAGTATGGCTCTGCCCAGTGCCTATCATAAAAACCACACCTGTTGAAGTACCAATACCCAGGAAACCATGGACAGTAAGGTATCCATTGAGAAAACCCTACCAGCAAATAAAACGAAATGAAGATTTCCTAAACGCTGTCCCGGAAGAAACCCAAAAGGCCTTAATAGGAGACGAATGGTGACATCACGAAGGTCCGGACGGACTCACAGATAGAAGATATGACGACCCAAGGATGACACAAGAGATGAAATGCCAAGAATAAGGATATTGTGAACCTAAAAGGAGAGACCGATATTGAAATATAAAGAAGCTTTAGCTGTAAAGCAGGATAAAGTTATTCAACCAGCTAACGCCTGTACATATGCTTGAAACTGCAAGAAAGCTAAGAAAACAGTGCGGCTTGCTATGGTTAGTAGAATATAGACTGCGGCAAGCGCCACCTATACATATCTACCTCAATGAAGCACATTACATAAGTGCGTACATAAGTGCGAGTCCACTTTACACAAAAGCAGAATCAACTCAGTTTACTAGACGCTAAACAGAACAAGATTCGTATTCCAGCTGAAACGAGGAGAGAGGGCTGAATCGAAACTTAGCAGATGCAACTTGCGCCAGGAAGAGCCTGGTCAGACCAATAGAAGGAACAAACAGTAGCTTCGCATAATTGCAACTTACGAACAGATTATGCCTGTCTTTGGAAGGTTGAGATAAGGAGGCGTAGGCAGGTGGCAAGCCGAATAAGAATTAAATGCACAAATTGAGGGAAACTCTGCAAATTCACATTGTCAGCAGCACGTGACCACCCGAGCGAGAAGGAGCATGTGTTCACACCTACACTTGGCAGCCGCCCAGACAGAGATGTCATAAGTTTTCCTGACAAGAAGATGCAGTTTCGAGACCGACCACAGATAACTAATTGACACATAGCCACTAAAGTAATGATGGATTGGAGGAAGACCAGGTGAATCGTGGGGCACCCTGCACCTGGCTGACCATTCTGCGTGCTGCTAAGTAAAGTGGAAATGTATGCATGGGATTGAAGCCAACCCAATCACAATGGACCAAATAATCTAGGGTCCTATAGATAGCAGAACCAATGGGACGTCGTACTTTCAGTGACGTCTACAATAGTCATCTTTGAAGGAAGGGCTTAGACGCCCACCTGAGAGTGTTTACCCAATCCTCTCACTCGGTTACCTATACAGATATAGCACCTATATTAAAGTTACCTTTTCCTAACCAATAGAAATGCATATTAACTTTTGAGTGTTACACGTCAATTATGATGAGTTTTGAGTATAGGTGTTACTGTTTGTTTGAAGTTCATTGGAGTTGATGCGAGACAGACGATCAAATCACTGCTGATTTCCATGACTCCCCCTTTTTTGTACTTGTCATTAAATGGACTCCCTTTGCCAAACCATTGAGTTGTCCTTATTGAATGGTGTTGGAGTAATAAATCTGCACCCCCATCCATCTCAAAGGTGCGGCTATCTCGTCTTAAATTACTTCGGAGCAAACCCTGACTCTATGGGCCCATCCGGGAGACTCCCCAGTACATTGGTTTATTTACAAAAGTGTAGTGTCTACCATTAGTATCACTGTTTTCACTCATTTCATCCCGAGGAAAATTGTCTTCTAGCCATTCCAAAGTACTAAATATTTCTGCGTAAATAACAAAAAAAAGTACTTTTAGTGTACCTAATACAGAATGTTTCTAAATATATAAAATTAATGTAGTGTACTTACTAGTTTCTTTTTAAGTTTTGCTGTTACTGCTGCATAGGTGTGCGGTTGATTTTTCCTGTGCTGTATCTGTGAGATAATTCTGCTGGAGGCATGTTTATTTTCTTTTGGTATGTTCCATTATGTTGCATATGCTATGTAATTGGACTGTTGGTGTCTTACATATACAGTTTCACTTCTTATTTATTATTGAATGTAATTTATTTATGTGCTGCTTTTTGAACATCTTCAGTGTTTTTATTGTGTGATATAACAATGTGAGATACCCCCTGAGTTTTTGGATAGTGTTGATGTTGACCGAGTCCGTCTGCGGACATGCACACGGTCCGCGATCATCAGAACCACTAGCGTAGGACAGGGGGTTCAGTATTTTATATGTTACATGTATTTAAACTAAGGGAATCCTACTAAACACCAATCAAGTTCATGCTATCTAAATCTATATATATTCAGTGAAAAAAACTTTGTTAAAAGGGCGTCATGGTTAAGTTGAGCTACTAAAAACCTATGAAATTCAGTAAAAAAACTTTGTTAAAGGGATGTTATGGTTAAGTTGCGCTACTAAAAACCTATGAAATTCAGCAAAAAAAACATTGTTAAAGGGACATTATGGTTAAGTTGTACCACTAAAAACCTATTAAATTCAGTGAAAAAACTTTGTTAAGGGGACGTTATGGTTACACGTAAAACCGAAAAACCCCTGAAATTCACCAGTTATGGTAAAGTATGCAGCCATAACTCGCGTCACCACTGTGCACTGCTTAGACTAACACCCAGGACATCAAAGATGACATCACATCACAAATGTCATTGATGACATCACTGATGACGTCATGTATTGTCATTGGGGAAGGAACGGGGGAATGTTGGGCACTGACAAAACACTTGACACAAGAAGTTTGAATTATTATTAAACAGGAGGTGATTGCAATAAATACCTGTAGGGAAGAGGGGTTTATCTACAACATATAATGGGGTGCTCCTCTCTGGGAAACATCTAAGAACAAGATGGCAGGATAGGTCAAAGTATGAGGTGGCAGGGCTATTATTAAGATAGGTTTCTAACTCCCCCAAACACTACATGCATACCTCTATCCCTAGTTAAAAGACTAACACATAATTCCTAAATTCTCTGTAGTGAACTAAGGGGAAGGTATATGTTGAAACACTGATGGGCCTCATTATCCAACTAACAGGGTGTTACTTTCTGGGATCCATCTAACCACATTTCTCAGTATAGTTGAAAATATAAGGTGTCAGAATTCTAACTCTAATCAGGCTATTGTTCTCTGTCATGTTCTATACTCTTAAAGACAGCTCAGGTCTGTAGCACCTAGCTGTTTCTGACTATCATAGTAAGAGGGATACAGCACTCAGCTCCCTATTTTCTTTCAAATAACAGTCTCAATGACAGAGCACCTAGCCACTATTAAGCTCAGTTGATAGACACAAGAATATAACATATAGCTGCATATTTGCCATAGTGGGAAAGCTCTCCCTTTCTTTCTTGATTTAAAATGGTCTCCTGTTCTCATCTGGCCGTTAGTTCATGATTATCACATCCATAGGTCCCTCCATCTTTATCATCTTGATATAGTGATTCCTCCTGTGCATAAGAATTAAAATTGCCAGTAAAGATCACATTTATGAGAGAAGGAAGGATTTGGGGATGGGGTTTCCCATGATGGGGCATACATCGTGAGTCCAATACCCACCTTCCATGTATGGTAATTCCCACAAACCTTGAACCAAACAATCTTCAGTTGAGGGAAGCTCCAAATAATGGTTGGGTTTAGTATCCTCATCTTGATCCTTAGCTCAAGCTTGCATCAGCCAGTAGTACAACAGTGTGAAAATTGTATGAAGTCAGTAACCAAGATTATGCATGCAACCCATGCATGACAGATCTTTTACTGATACCTAGTAGGAAGGCTAATTGTGCCTTTGAGTAGGACTCCGGAACCCAGCTTGCACATATGCACTTCACTATCTCTTACACCAGGAGTCCATGAGTAATATGAGTTCACTCTGAATTACCACTTGCCTACTTCCAATGCCAAGCTGGAAGCTGTATCCTGACGCTCAAGGGAAATAAATGGACACCTGATGACATAATCACTTTTGGAGCCCTTTCAGCATTCACTTTCACAACTGGGTCGAGTACATCTTCTATCTTCTACAAGTCAATAAACGATCCTTCTGATTCTATATCTCAGAGTTTCGTTTGTGGGAAAACATCATCCCTAATTTCATAGGCTCCTCCTGCTGGCCTTCAGCACCCTCATATGAAACATCAGAATCATATGTCTACTCTCTCCAGACTTCTCCAGACCACTTGGGAATTACCTCCTGGTGGTCTTCTGTGAAAAGATTCACCACTCCCAATTCCTCTTCTGTTTTCTTATGCATCTGGGAAACCTAAATCCCACCTGAACATTTGTGGAACCAGTGCACACTGGTGTCCACTGACAATCCGGATTGCCACCACCAGTGAGAGATCAGACAGCTGTTGTTCCCATCTTTGCAGCACTGAGGCATGGTCTCAGTGGCCTGCTCTAGTGAAGTGGTTGCTTAACCACCTAGCGAGTTAAGCCAGAGAGCCACTTGTGTAGGCAGTGTGATGAATCAACTTCCGCTGTACCAGTGGTCTAGGGGTAAATATCGGTTTCTAAACCATCAATCAGCCCCACACATCTAATACACCAGAAGGGATCCAAACTGATTGGAATAACAAGCACATTATAAACCTCCTTCTCACATTCTGGTAACGTGGATGGAACAACAGCTGTATCTCCTAAAAGGTTGTGGATCATTGGTTAGTTGTAACACAGCAAAAATACAGTTATCACCCAATGATAAAAGTGACTGCAGAGACAAGTTTGTATACACAATATACTTTATTATTATCATAACAGACAGTCTAGCAACACTATGAAATACAACCCAACCTGTAGAGGAATGCAGAGGAGAGACAGTTTCAAAGAAGGAAATTGGATGCACTCTGGATACTGACAGGAGAGTAAGGTTAATAACCACAACAGTTTAAGGATAAGGTTGGCTTCAGCACAAAGGGGAGAAATGGGTCTTAGAATCTCTCCAGGGGCCTTCTGGGAAGGACCAGACCAGGGGGACAGAACCACAATGTACCTTGTGCTGTAGGTTTTATTGTTGCTCAACAGGGTCAATTCCACTTCAGTGTGACTTGCAGGCTTCTGTGACAGAGTTCAAGATGGGAGTCAGCTGCGGGTATTAGGCAGCAAGACAGTTCGGTGAGTGAGCTGGATGAATGGCTGCAGCCTGGCCTATATGGTGGCTCGGGCCACGAATAGTTGTCTCAGTGCTGGTCGGTGGCTCTGAAGCACTGGTTGAGACATCTGTGATGCCTTTAAGCGACTGCGGCATAACAATGGTCAGCGTTGTAATTGGTTTGGTGTTCAGAGACCTTCCGGCACTCCCTACCTAGGAAGATTGCTTCAAAGCTTAGCAGGGCACGCTGTGTGCTGGCTAGGTACCAGTTCTGGAGCTGCTGGAGGTTCCTCTGAATTCAGTATTTCCCTCTGTTCCCGGGAGATGATTAGGGGAGGGATCTTGCTTCCCCCTTGGAGGTCCTGGTCTTCCTTCACTGGCGGAAGATGTAAAGCAGCTGTACCTTCAGCCATTTCTTCAGATGATCTGCAAACAAGGGGCTCATCCCTCTTTTAAAGCCAAATGGGCCACAGTGATTTGGGTAGGCTAAGCCTACCTTAATGAAACAATCCTAGGGTCCCGACCAAAAATCTCCTGTATGCATGCAGTGAAAACCAGAGTGCTTTGCAAAAGGAAAGGTAACAGGGGGAAAACATGTGATACTAAGTTCCACCCATCGTCCACTCTCTTGTGGATCAAAGTGTCTCTGTGGTTAAAGGATCTCTCTGTGGCTCCTGCAAACCACATTCTCATACCTTATGAATGGGGTCACCCTGTTGGGTGAACTACTGTAAACACGCAGTCCCAGACTGACAGCTCACTGTCAAAGAGGGCAGGAGCTGGTTTCATGTTGATCCAGTTACTTATAAAAGGTTGGTGAGGTTCCCTGTCTCCTTTGTTATCCTCTGCAGCCATGTCCCATGTGTGCCTGTTTGCCAACTATGCCAATTATGTTAATTAATGGCAGCAACTGTATGGCCCAACACAAGAACAGGGCAAAACCTTGGATCCTTTATTAGTTAATCAGGCTGGCCATGGCAGGGGGAAGGTTTCCCTACACAATGGTGTTAGTCCTTCCAGTGGACAGTGGTAGCGCGGGTTATGGTTGTGTAGTATACCATAACATGCACATTTCACCTGTAACCATAACGTTTTACGTTTTGTAGTGGCGCAACTTAACCATAACGTCCATTGGACAAATATATATATATATATATATATATATATATATATATATATATATATATATATATATATATATATTTATTTACAACAAGAAGTGTTTTCCTTTGTCGCATGATTAATGAATACAACCTTTTATTGGTTGTGTACTAGGCACACGTTCAGTATTCATTAAGTCCCATTATGAAAAAAAACATAAATATTCTTTTATTTTATTAAGAAATGTATTTCATTCTGTTTCAGAGTTACTATTATTAAACAGAGATAACAATATACAAAAGGTATGAGGTGTGACATTTTAAAAATTTTGTATATATATATAATCCACATATGTATACACATAAATGTGTATATTCTTTATATAAATATATATTGCCGCGGCTACAGCACCAGCCAATGTGATGCAGGTATTTGTAGGCACGACTAAGGCTAGCATGACTGGAGTGATTCTATCCGGAGATACCGGTTCACCAGGAAACATTATAACCCCAGTTACAAGAAAAATGTGGGGATTTTAGTCACTGAAACTGAATTACATAAATTACAATAGATATTGTAATATATGTGTGCAGTCTGGAGCCACTTATGTAACCTAGTACTTATTGGGAACACTTGTACGTATTTAAATATTCACTGTTTTACACAATAAAATAGAAGTAGAAGATTGCAAAATGGTGTTTTTTCTTCACAATGTTATCTCTACATTTCTTTGATACTAATCTTAAAATACATTCTAGTAACAATCATTCTTCTACATTACATAAAACACGTATTAGCCTATTCTTCAATTTTAAAGTTATATTTTTGTAACTTAGAGTGTGGCCCTTCGAAGGGCAGTTTTTGGGGAAGGAAAGAGGGGTGTGGAACAGGGGAGGAAATCACATAAGGATGAAACATATAACAAAGTGAATTGAAATCAAACATTTTTGTATTTGTTTTCTGAAAAAGGGAGGCAGAGATTGGCACTAAAAATAAATGAGATAATCTGGTGTCCAGCTATTAATTCACCCATGACTTTCATAACTGAGATATTGGGAGCTTGTAAAATTGGAACATGTGGAGTTGACAGTGCTCCCAAAGTCAAGTGTTCATTTAGTGTCAGTGGCGTCACACTGGTGGAGTCAGGTGATGATTTCCGTGCACATAATGCATGAGCCTCATGCATTTTAGTTTTGTGACGGTCGTGCGATCTATGATATTTGTCGTCCACATCATCCCAGTGCACTCTCACCAGATGATTAATCATCACAGATGTTCCAAGGCTCTGCAACGGCACATTTAATGGTGCAAGTCTTAGAATCTTCATGCACAATATGAACTATGCATCTTCCCCCTCCTTTTTAAACCAGTGTTATTTTAACTTGAAATATCTCCAACTGTCTGCAGAGGTTTTTATTTCTGTCGCTTTCTTCCTGGCTGGTGATGGATTGGGGACCCAGATGACATTGTCATCACTGCTGCTCCTGTTGTCATGGTTAGACATTTTGGAAAGTCCTACTGGGGAGGAAAATGTAAAATAACAAAAAAGACAACATTAAAAAGACAATGCCACAAAAAATTAAAAAGTTTAAAAACAAGTAAAACAAAAAATAGACAAACTGAACAAATGACAAGACAATGGAAAGAAGGTTAGGTTAAAAGTGGATAAAAGGAGGAACAATGAAAGGGTTAAAGCACCAAAAGTTTTTGCAGTTACTTGATAAACCTTTCACTAACAAGCACTAGTAGCAATGATCAATGTAAACTTATTTTTGTTGCGGGTCGGGTGGTTATTTGCAGCGGCGCACTGCTGAGCGCTGTGATTGGTCACTATCACACTTGCAGATTTCACCATAGCTGCTCTGAGTAGGCACGCAGCCGCAGTGCGTGATATGATTGGCTGATGCATCGAAGAAGCTCGACATTCCATTGAGTCATTTTGCATGTGCAGATTTTGACACACGGCATAGGCGTAGCCATGTCAATACTATACAATGTGTGATTGGGCCGTTTAGGTGAATAGCCACATTGTGTGATATGATTGGCTGGCGCAACAGGCGCAAAGACAACTAGCCGCGTCAACGAAGCCTCACATCCTATTGTGTTATTTTACATGCCGGGATTTCATCTCATGGCATGAGCTAGGCAGGTGAACGTAGCCCATGATCCGATTGGCTGTCAAAAAGCAGACGCAAAGCAATGTAGCCGCATCAAGGCAGCTTTGAAAGTGGCCACATGTAGGCCCGTCTCCTTGTTCACTCAGGCAATAAAATAATTTAATAATATTATAATAAAATAAAATAATGTATGCACAAACACGTTATTGTACGTCGGTGGACCCACGCGTTCGGAAACCACATTCCGCTTGGCATCGCATAACTTCGGTTATACCCTTCGCCCAAGTACCTCTTGCCTGTTTTCTGTCATTGCTTTTTGTCTATTGGAGGGTGAATTTCTTTGGAAGCCTTCAGGAACCTTTAAAAGCAGTACCTTGATGTATCCATTCCTTTTTTTACTTTTCTTCTTCCTATACCTTTGTCCTTTGTCTTGTGCTTTGTAGCTTGTCATTTTTTTGTTATTTTAGCTTGTTATTTGTTTTAACCTTTGTTGATATTAAGTGGCAGAGTACTTTTTGTATTGTGTATTTTTACTGTTTTTATTTTTTTACCTCGACGGTCCTACATTTCAAAATGACTATGACCACCAGTGCTGATGAGGTGGTGTGGGTGGCTTGAGCTTTACTGCCTCGGAAGAAGCAATGTGCACACAAAACTATAGTTGACAGTTGGCAATATTTCTGGGTAAAGAACCAACACAGCAAGAAGGGGATCGAGGAGGTCATGTGCAATTTCTGTGGTAAGGTTTTTTGGAGGCAACCTTCACACAAGCCATTGAAAATCTTGAGAACATCCACGTTAATTTAACACCTTCCTCTCGTTCGTTGGAATGAAGTGGATGAATCATATAGGAAGGCTCATGTGAAACATAAGGTCAAAGCACACGGAGCAAGATCAGCACAGCAGTATTTATCATCTGTGCCACAGACTTTCAATATGATTACTAGCTATTTTACACCCACTAACACCCAAGCTCAGTCCATCCTGCCTGCACCCAATCTTTCTAATTTTATTGTGATGTGCAAAACCTGTTGCAGCTTGATCAAGGTGGGAGGTCTAGATTCTTTTTGCAAGGCACTTTCAGAACATACAATCAATTGCCAGCGCTAGGTATATTCTTAAGTGTCAATTTCTTTTTACCCCATTCTTTAGCAAACAAGTGAAAAAAAGTACAAAATATAAAATGTGAGAAAAGAAATTGTCCTTTTTATTTTTACCTTTTGTTATATGTATGAATCCTAGTGTTTACCCCTTCCCAGTTCCTAATTCTTTTTCCCTTATTCCCCAAACCGGTCCTTTTCAGGGCCAACTTTTCAGTTACAAAAAAAGAGAATAAAACGCATACTGTATATATGGATCAAAGACCTTTAATTGATTCTTTCAATACAGTGGGCTTCATTACGAGTTTGGAGGTAGCCGTGTCATTTTTAGCAGCATGGCTACATCCAAACTCAGGTCCGGGTCCTGCAAAAGGGGACTTACCGAGCCATTCCAACTTTGGCCACTTGATAATGTGATTATCAGTGGTGCATCTTTAGTTTTGGTATTAGATGGAACATGAAGAGGGGAGGATGCACATGTGATGACATGCATTGGTCATTTTGTGTTAACACTTTATGATGCCCTGCCACTCTTACCAGTAAAGAGTGACAGAAGGAACAAACAGTACACCAAGAGCACTGCAGAACTTCCTTCATGGGCTGTACATTTAATGTGAGTTTTGATAAAGATAAAAAGTTAATGTTTCTGAAAACATAGGAAATCATTTGGAAGCTCCTGCAAGTAGCTTGGAGGAGAATTTGGCTTCAAATAAGTTGCAGGTTTATTCCAAAAAATAGTAAGAACCTTTGCAGCCTCATTTGTCAGCTGTGTCATGGATGTGATTCAGCATCAGGTTTCGTAATTAAGCAGGTGACACCCATTGGTCACATCCAGACAGCAATCTCCTTACAAGCAAACAGTCTTGGATTGAAAACATTTTGGAAAATATCATCAACACCCAAAGATCCTCTTTTCCTTTATTATACTGTTCCGTTAGGTCACTAGGTATTCGATATGTTGATAGAACATTTCAATAATTTCATATTTTCGTGCAGTGATAAAATCTGCATCAGGGGCATCCTTACTTCACCGAACAGCTGAGAGATCACTGTTGACACAAGTTTGGGTTCTGATCCCGCAGTAACTTGAATTTCTTCCAGCATGGATTCTGGATCTATGAAATTCCCCAGTAGTGCTCCAGTTTTAGCCAGCTGGTAAGCCAGGTCACTTCCAGTCTTATCTGACCCCTATATGTTGGAATGACCTCTACTCTTTTTCTAATAGATGGCCATCTCATAAGAGGTCACCAGATCATCAATGGACTGGATCAATTTTCCAGGTTTTAATGGTTTATTTTTGGCACAAAGCATTCCTATATTCATACAATTGATCAGGTGTTCCACAAACCCACTCCTGACATAGTCATAGTTTATGATTTTCACCAATTCTTTGAGTTGGTGGTGTACCACAGTGAGGATGACTTGATATACAGCCATCAGCTCCACCACCGGACTACTTCGGGGTCCTATTTTGTAACCAGCAGAGGGTTCCGGGGTATCATTAACCCATGCATTCCCAATGCCACCCACTAGTTCTTTTTCCCTATTGTTAACTACATGGTAGGAACACCCGTCCACATTGACTATGGGTATCCCCGAGCAAGTGTCTTCTTCTTAGACCTTGATTGGGGGCACAAGGTATGCCTCCAGACTCTCTTTTGTCACTAAACCTCAAGGGCAATCATGCAAATCTGCCAACCCTTGTGCTAAAGGACTCTTCTAGTTTTGGCCATACCTGACCTCCACAGGAAAGCCTTGCATGGACATAGTCCAGGAAATAATTCTAGATTTATATACATTCCCAGTCTGTATTCTGTTACTTTGCAAATGCTGCAAGGGTTGGTGAGGAGCCTCTACAATGATGTGCTCCACCTGGATAAATAGGTGGTGCTTTTTCAATGCCCATGCCGTTGCCAGGAGAGCCTTTTCACAATTATTGAATTTCCACAGAGGACAATGTTTTGCTCACATAAAAGATAACTTTGTTGACCGTGTCATGCTTTTGATACGATACTGCTGGCAGGCAGGTATGTAAAAACCCTGTCTCTAAGATAAACTCCTTACTCTTAATGGGGTAAGCCAAACAAAGAGCTTGAGAAAGGCTTCTTTTCAGCTGTTTAACTGCTCAGATTTTTCCAGATCCCACTCCCACTTTTGACCTCTGCATAGCCCTCAATGAACTTTCATCTGTAATTAGTGAGTGTGAGAACAGAGAAGTCTTCTTGGAGAGTGGTAGGGTCTTTCAATTTGAATAACGCTTCCACTTTCTTCACCTGAGGGTTGAGACCCTCATGAGTGATCTCATGCCCTAGAAAGTTCACTTTGGTCTTACACCATTGTTTCTTCTGAAAGTACAGGTTTGCTCAGCTTTCTGCAACTGGGCCAGAACAATGTGTACTTCCACAGTGGAGCTCTTGTTCCATACATCATCTACATAGGGCAGGTTTGCCCTTTCACCTATGTCGGACATGGCCTCATGAAGGAATCTATTGAACTAATTTCCACAATTTGTATATCCAAGTAGTATTCAGGTCCACATTTATGGTGGCCCCCCAAAGGTAAATTTAAGATTGTGCCTCAAAACACATTGTGTATAGGCACATTATTAATACACAATAAATAAATACAAATAAATTAAAAAAAGCTTGGACTGTTCTTCCCTACTCATGTGTACCATCCAGTAGCTGTTTGTCAAATCAGTGAGTGAATACACTTTGGACCCCTGGATCTGTGCCAGCCCTTGATCGATGTAGGGAAGTGGCCATCTTGACATGTGCAACAATTTGTTCAAATCCCTCAGATCTGTCCATAGTCTCCATTGCCCATAGGGTTTCAGTGGCCCCAGTAGTATACTGAATTATACCACAGGATTCCAAGTTCTTGATAATATCTGTGAGTGACTCCATGGACCCGAAAGGTAACCAGTATTGTTTAACGAATGCCAGAGCATCTCCGGGTCCATGGGTATTGTAGTTTAATGAATAGATGTGTGTCCACAATCATAGTAATATACTGAAAACATATACTCGAAGTCTAGGAATACCTGTTTCAGCTGATGTCTTTGTTCCTCAGTCTCACAGCTATATTAATCTGTTCCTTGACCATGTGCATCAGACCTGGAAAGAGTGTGGGCTTGGAAATCTCAGCTGTATCCTCCAGTTGTGTGGAGAGATCTCTTTTAATGGTGGTTACTTGGACATGAGGTTCTGTGGATTTTAGGTAGTGGTTGTTGATTATAAATACCATCCCATCCTTCCTGATGTCACAGATGACCTCTTCAATCCTATAATGGCATGAAGAGTGCACCAAGAAATTCCCTGCAGGACGGATACACATGTTTTCTGGAGGTATACTGTCAATAGTGTCATAAGAGTTGTTAGGCATTGTTCCTATGATTTCTTTCCCTAAATCTGCTGTTCCAATAGATGTGTCCACGCCAAAAGTAATACTTGGAATGTCGCAGTTATCCAACAATATTTGTATGTTGTCATGTTCTAAATCCACTAAACGTGTTTATAAATACAAAACGTGTTGGATGTCAGAGATCAAATGTATGTAATCATCCTTATTTTCAAGGTTTTGTTCTCGCTTCATTTTGATGCTAATTGTTAATGCTTTGGGCTTGTTCAGTGATGGTAACCTCTTCTCCCACTTGGATTTCAAATGCTTACAGCAACAATTGAGCGGACTAAAATGCCCTCTCAATATCATCAAGCACAAATGGTTACCCCCCCAGCATGACCATACTATATTGTTAATAAAGTCTACACTAATTGCGAATCGATTAAGAATTTCACTACTGACATAAATGTCAGAAGGGACATCTCTAAAGACCCAACAAAATGTTCTTTAGTGTTGTTGCCAATAGCATACACATGCTAGACAGGAAATTCTTAGAATCTGGTGTTTACAAACCCACTTCCCATTTATTAATCAATCTAAATGTGCAAATGGTACGATGCTTTTGGAATTGCCTGAATAATCATTATCTGAGGATTTATTTTCCATTATTCAGACATACTCTGGTGAGCACTGGCTCTGCCCCTTCATTGATCTGAATGGGGAAGAATCAGTGTTGGCCCTTTTTCTGAATCTCAGTCTGACTTTGAGCTGTTTTTTCATCATTCTGTTCCAAAGGACTTGATGTTTCTTCTAAGTTTTGATTTGTATAAAATCTCAAAGTGTTCCCTTCCAGTGTGGAGTACCACTTGTAACTTGGAGGAAGGTTGATCTTCCATAGCTAGGAATAATTCCCATACAAGTTTGTTCTCCTACCTAGATGATGATGATTTCTGAGACTTGGTTGTTTTGGAAATAAAATTCTAGTTGATCAGTACGCCACTCAATCAAATGACAGTTGCCATTCAGGCTAGCATAATTTGTACTACTCATGACTTTAATAGGCCAGTTAGTCTGGGTCCAGAGGACCTGGTTCATGCAATAAATCAGAGTTGATAACCTCTGAAGGAAATCTTTCCCCAATAAACAGGGGTGCCCTCTGGAGTTACGACTGTCATGGTGTGTTTTCAACTGTGTCGCCCTATTTTTATTTCTAGATCTGCCATCCCTTCAATGGAAATATCTTTCCCACCAAAGTTTTGGAGTTCTCCAGGAAGAGGCATGAAGGGAATCTGATGACTCTGCTCCTTCCAAGATTCAGTCGGTCAAAAGCTTCTTTAGACATGAGAGTTGTTTGGGATCCAGTATCCACCAGAGCTGATCATTCACACTGACCCTGTATCTTAACAGGGACATAATATCTGCCCTCCTTTGCCTCAAGTCCACAGAGAAAGTGTGAGTTAGTTGCCAGCTCAGCAGTCATCTTCTTAATGTTGAACTTAGTCATTGTGTGATCTTGTGGAAACCTCACCCAGCTTAAGATCGAGTTGCAGTGTCTGAGATCGGGAATCTGTGGGAATTAACCTGAATTTGCAAATCATATTTGTAGCTAGGGGATCCTCTTTCTCGCCAGATTCTTTGTTGTCCCTTTGTGTCTGAAGACCATCCTCAGAATCTGTTTTGGGGAGGATACTTCTATGGTCTTGGGATTATCTGGCTCATGTAGTTGGGGTTTAGGGGATTCTCTATCTGTATTGGTCTCAATATTTATACTGCTTGACTCATAGTCTATTGTGAACTATTTTTCTGGCGAGGGATTCCCTGATTACTAAAAAAAGAAGATTTATTTACCTGCATACTCCGAATTCTTCGCTCTCAAAGGTGATTATCTTGTTGTGTTACCTACCCTCTGTTCTTTGGGCTCAAGCTTCCACGTGGGTGGAAGAGTCACCCTCAGGTTGGGAGATTTCCATGGGTTCTTTTTGTGTAAGAAAGGAAGTTTCCTCAAGGGCTTGGCATCTCATTTCAAACAGGGTCCCTTCTAGAACCTGTTGGTTGTCTATACTTAACCCCAGTCATTTCTCCCCTGGGGCATCAGACACCGGGGCTGGTGCATTCAGAGAAATATGGTTAGTCTGAGGGTTTGACTGGGCCCTCAGCATGTGTCCCATGTCTTCACCCAATTGTTGGACCTGTCACTCCAATAAGGTAACTTTATCTCTTCCTTTGGGATTGTAGGGGGTATTTTCTCATTTCACAGTTGCTCCCAAGAAGGGTAACTATCCTATCCAATGAAGTAACTCAGGTATTATTGAAAATGTCCACCTTCATTTTCAATCCTAGTTCTCTCTTCTCCTTGTTTCTGGGATCCTGTCCTGGAACCAGGGAGAAGAAGGATTGTTTTGAAAATTAGGATTTGGAGTGTACCTGTTGGAAAAATTCATGTTTGGAGATGGAGTGTTACTTTTTTCCTGCGCGAAATTCAGAGGGAAATTCCCTGGGGAAGTACTTGTCTGGTTTGAATCCCCCCATTGTGCTGGAGGAGTGAAAATAAAACCTGGATTGGGCCTCGAACCGTCAGACCTAGGGCTTATGTAGGTGGTAGAGTCAGAAGGGTAAGTACTTTGATAACCTGATTGTCTCAATTGGGCCTGGGTAGAGGGTCTCCTCTGCCTCTAACTCTGCTTGTCCCACAAACACCAGGTCAAAATGAGGGATATTTTTAAACCTCAGACTCTTTCACAGCAGTAGGTGTAGTATTTGGTTTTGAGGGTTTAGGGATACCTATTTTGTCTATGGGTTTCTGCACCTCATGAATCATAGTAGCTTGCTGTATTACCCAATCCAAAGTTATACGCTCATGGAAATCTTGGACTAATTGATTAATAATGTATTTGGGTAATGCACGGAAGTATGCAGTAATACATTCACTGGCATTTGTATTCACCCACCTTGAAGTCTGCACAAAGGCATGTTTCCATTCCTTTGCAAGCTCTCTAGGTGCCTGATCTTCCCCACATAGTTATTTATAGGCAGCCTCCAGTGCCTCTCGTGGGTTTCTGTGCGTTGCAAAATATTTCAAAGTGGCCACATTATAGATAGGCCATAGAATTATATTTATAGTGATTCTGTTCTTCCAGTCCTGCAAACAAACTGGAGTAATCAAGGGAAAATGCCTATTTTACACATTTTATATAATTGACATTATTTTTAATTTGACATCATTTCTTTGTATAATTCCAAAGGTTCCCACACTGAATACTTAGCATTCTTGTGGTATGGGGTCATATCTTTAATATGCCTCATGGGGTCCTTAACAAAACTTTTTGTCCTTTGTGTATTCCTTCTGCACCTCTGAACTTGAGTCCATTCTCCTTCAGAATCAGTGCTGCTGTTTGAACTCCAGCCCCTGTCTTCTGGGTGTTCCCTATCTCTGTGATATTGGGACTGCCTTCCAAAAGTATGAGATCTCGACTCCTCCTTTTGCTTGTGTTGCTGTGCGCTCTCAGGATCATTTTCCCTGTAGTCACTTTTTGGCACAGGATAATACACAGTCTCTTCTTTAGACTGTTTAAAATATGCACTAGCTCTCATTCCAAGTGACCTGGTGAATCCACCTATTCACCAGAATGTGGGGAGGTTTTTAAAAGACCCTTCCTAAATTGAAGCTTTTGGATTTCCTTTTCAGCAAAGCAGGAAAGACGATCTCTCATCAAAAGCATCTTTTGTAAATATAACTGGCTAATCTTCTCATCATATCTGTTTTGAGGGTCAAAATTACTCACAGAACTGTTGGGTTAGAAGTGATTGTGAAGCAGGAGACTAGATATCAAACCTAGCCACACAGTCGCTCTCTGTTAAGCCCAACATGGGTCATGCAGTTATCAGGAAAAGTTCTTCAAAATTGTGAACGCTCTATTCCTGAACATGATATATTACATTTTTAAAAAATAGGAGTCTTAGTTGAATTTCAAAAGGACAATTGTTTATTAAAAAAAAAATCTCAAGAAACAGTGACTTATTGATTCTTAGTGAGGAAGTGGCTAACACATCTCATATTAAGAGCAGACTTAGAGTGCCAGTGCATTTCGGAGTATTTTCTCCTTCGTCAGGGCAAATCTGTGATCTAACAATACAATACAAACCATAATAGCAAAACAATTTGCAACATATCATTGTCATAAAATGGAAAATGGTCACATACCAAACGTAGGTACATTTCAGATGTAGTTGAGGTGCCGGAAAAGTGAAAGAAAAAAAAAATGCAACATTTGTAAAGGACAGTCATACATATTCATCGGTAAGAAATGAGTACGGATGAAGTTTACCTCTCGAGTTGTGTCAAGCCTACGGGCTAAAAGGTGCTGTGCTAATGACAGGCGTGTAATCGTCAATGGCGTTCAGGAGGAACAACAGACCCAAAACAGGACAAAACAATTGTGTCATTCTGTGGATAAATATAGAGCCACAGTCAATGTAGGGTATTAATGCCAGGTGCTGGATTCCTGGCCATCGATAAAACCATTGCGGGCATACATGTGGTATCTGTAATCTCAGACAAGGAGCCGCAGCAGACGCAGAGACGGCGCCTCACATCGCCGAGTAAAGCCGTTGCTAGGGTAACAATGCTTTTTGTTACCTCGTGACCGCATCGCGTCCAAGGAATGGCATGGTGCGGAAGGTTCATAAACAACCGCTTCAAGTATGGTCATTTGGCAATAAATGATGAAATTAAGCATTTACATGATTTCACATTGATCGCTAGAGAATTCTAGTTGGTCTAAATAAAAAAAACAAAATAAAGTCCAGGCATAGACTTAGAATAAATACTGATAAAACATAAATCACATGTAAAATGTTTATATGCAAGGTAATACATATGTAATACATAGCTTACCTTCCATATACCTTGATATGTATCAATACACTGATACTTGTTAGTCACTGCCCAGTTTATGTATTAACTTGCATACACACATATTACATGTGATTTATGTTTGACCAGTATTTTTTCTATGTCTATGCCTGGACTTAATTTTGGTTTTTTATTTAGATATGTATGACTGTCCTTTACAAATGTTGCATTTTCTTTTTCTTTCACTTTTCCGGCACCTCAACTACATCTGAAATTTACCTACATTTGGTATGTAACCATTTCACATTTTATGACAATGATATGTTGCATATTGTTTTGCTATTATGCTCTGTTTTGTATTTTGACATCACAGACTTGCCCTGACAAAGGAGAAAATACTCCTAAATGCATTGGCACACTATGGGCCTCATCACGAGTTGGGCGGTAACGCTGGCACTAATAGCACTGGTGCTATCTGCCCTACCGCCAAACCCACTGGTGCTATTAGCGCCGGATCACGGGTTTGGTGGATTTGGAAATCCCCATTCCCCATTGAGCCCATTCGGGAATGCCCCATTCCCCATTGGGCTCAATGGGGAGATTTCGCGCTCATACCGCTGGCGGATTTCCCGCCGGCGGTATGAGCGTGAATTCTTGGTGGATTTCCCCCCAGCTCAGAGCTGGGGAGAAATCCGCCGAAGCCCTGATTTGGCGGACCCTTAAATCCGGCGGTAACAGCGCTACCGCCGGATTTAAGGGTTACCGCCAAACTCGTGATAAGGCCCCATGTGTTAGCCGCGTCCTCACTAAGAATTAATTAGTGACTGTTTCTTGAGATTATTATTATAATTTTTTTTTTTGATGAACAATTGTCCTTTTGAAATTCAACTAAGACTCCTATTTTTTTAAAATGTAATATATCATGTTCAGGAATAGAGCATTCACAAATTTGTGCATTTAGATGAAAGTCTTTCAATGTCTTCAAAGGACATGTTGATTGCAAAAATTAGAAATAATTTTAAGAAATGTGTGCCTCCACTTGCATGTGTCTCGCAAAGGGGGAGAGAAAGAGCAAAAAGAGAATAAGTGGGCACCATTGGGTAAAGTCACTTCAACTGTAATAGTTTGTATGATGTAGTAAAAATCTTTTGATTCGAATGTAGTTAGAAAAATTTACAGGAGCTGACTGCGATGAGTCTGGAGATACCCTGACTCGAAAAACATGTGAAGCAAGAGACTAGATATCAAACCTAGCCACACAGTCGCTCTCCGTCAAGCCCAACATGGGTCGTGCAGTTATCATGATAAGTTCTTCAAAATTGTGAATGCTCTATTCCTGAACATGATATATTACATTTAAAAAAAATAGGAGTCTTAGTTGAATTTCAAAAGGACCATTTTTTATCCTCTCAACATAGGAGGCGACTGCTATTCTCGAACTGATCAGCGAAACGTCTATTGGCACGCATGCAACCACAACTAAAGATCCGGCTAACGAATCAAACAGCTAGAATACTTCATACGTAAGGAGATAAACAGAAAATTACATGCAATCACATTAGGTCGCTATTTTAAGATCCAACTTATCCCAAGAGGCTTGCGTATACAACTCCGTTCCACTCTATGCATGGAACGTAAAGAGTTTATACATAAGTGGGAAGCCATTTTGAACAAATGCTCTTTGGACCTAATCTTATTAACCATTCGAGAGCTGTCTAAAAATTTGACCTCTCACAACACTGAAATCCAAGACATTGAAAAATAACTCGTTGGCTCGCTGGGAAAAGAAAAATATGACATCATTCTAGCAGATATAAACACCAAACTCGAAGACTATAAGACCGAGTTGGAACAGAAGAAAGTTAAAAAATTCAAACGTGATACCTATGATTATATCAATGAAGAGGTATACACATGGATGGATAAGTATGGACCAGTAGCACCCAAAAAACTCTACAAATATCCATCAGACAACACATCCAGCTCTGACTCAGAGGCACAAAGGGACCCTGACGTCCTGATGGAACGAACATCGGGTGATTCTAACTGCACGACTAGCCCATCTACGCAAACACCCACAACCTCGACTTTTTTAGTCGCCCGCCAAAAAGAACCCGCAGGAGGAGGAGGAATCCTCAGAAACAAACTTCAAACGAGACTGCAACTAAGGAAAACTTAGTCATCAACATATCTCACAAAACACTCAGCAAGACTGAAGAGAACACACTCCAGAAGGGTTTAAGTTTCGTGCCTACACATAGCACGACCTTATTCGACACCAAGATTGAACTGTACAAGTTTGTAAGAAAACTGAAACTCAAGGTCTTTTTTGAAGAGTTAGAAACACATGAGAGCATGACAAACGCCCCTGATTTAGAAGAGTTCAGAGCCAAGAGTGGTTTCATACCACCCATCACAGTACCATCGATCGACATCTTTCAAAAACTAGTCACCAGAGATCTTGAACGGATAAACTACAAAATTACCCTGCATAAGAATTTCAAACCCCATGAGATTAAAATGATTAGGGATCTCTATAGTGACAGAGCATAACGATACGACCGGCTGACAAAGGAGGTTCTCCGGTTATCATGGACACTACCAACTATGATGCAAAATGCATAAGACAACTACAAGATCAAACCATGTATGCACCCTTGGACCATGATCCCACCGTGTCCATTAAACAGAATCTTGAGATACTATTAGATAAAGCCATGGAACTCGACTGGATCAATGAACACACTCGAGAATTCTTGAATAATAATCATCCCAGAATTCCAAACTTCTACACGTTACCTAAAATTCATAAAGATTTGACCAAACCGCCTGGAAGACCAAGAGTTGCAGGCATGGACCGCATCAATCAACCATTGGGAGTTTATATCGATTTCTTCCTCCAACCGTTCACACAGAATACCTCAACGTACATCAGAGACACCACACATTTTCTGCAGAAGCTCAATACCACAACCTTTCAGCAGGATCATCTGATGTTAACTGTTGATGTGAAAAGCTTATACACATCCATACCCCATGATCTCGGCATAGAATCCATTGAATGGTTACTACTTCAAACACCTGTGGTCCAAGCACAAAAAGAATTCATATTGACCCTTCTTCAATTTATTGCAGAGAATCCATATTTCCAGTATCGCAATCTTTTTTTTCTACAAATCTCCGGAACATCGATGGGTGCCACCATGGCACCCTCATATGCAAACTGCTTCATACTGAAATTTGAAATGGATCACATACTCAACAACCAGGAATGGTGCAAAAATTTCCACCTGTTGACACGCTACATTGATGACATTTTTGAAATCTGGATCGGCACTGAAGTTACATTCAATGCCTTCTTTGAATACCACAATGACAAACGCATTCAATTTACCAGTGAAATATCCAATGATAAGATCACGTTCCTTGATGTTCAAATAGAGAAGAGGGATACTGGCCACAGCACCACCCTGTTCTGTAAAACCACTGATTGCAACAATTTTCTACACCGGTTGAGTTTTCATCAACCCAGTTTACTCAAGAACTTACCATACAGTCATTTCTACATGTCAAAAAGATTGTCAGTGACCCTGAAGACTGTTTAGCTCAACAATCGGAAATGAAAGACACATTTTTGGCACGAGGCTACAAGAAGGAAGAACTAGATTCAGCATCCCAGAGAATGAATGCTCTTGACCGAGACACCTTACTATCCTGTACTACAAAAACGAAGAGAGAACTCAAATCACCAGTATATGTCTCTAGATTTTCTGTTCAGAGTAACAAGATCAAAAACACCATTAAAACACATTGGAGCATCTTTAATAATGACGTAAGAGTACAGAATCTCTTTGACCAACTCCCGTTGTTTGCCTACCAGAGGATCAGGAATTTACGAGATGAATTGGTTCGCACAAGACCACCTACAAAAGAACCCATCACGCAACGAACCGGGACATACCCCTGTCTCCACTGCACTAACTGTAATTCGGTAATTAAAGGCAACATCATATACCATCCATGCACAGGCGCAAAGATTTTCCTCAAAACATTTGGCACCTGCGACAGTGCAAACATTATATATGTATTAAGTGTCCCTGTGGGAAATATTATGTAGGTCAATCTACTACAGCAGCAAGAATAAGTTGGAACGAGCATCGCTCCTGCATTCGCAATGCGAACCCTAATTCAGCAGTGGCTCGCCATTGGATAGAGAAACGCCACAATTTAACACAAATCAGGTTCTTGATCATAGAAGTGTTGATCAAAGTCAACCCACATGAAGATTTGGGCCTGCAGCTCAATAGAAGAGAAACATTCTGGATCGACAGACTTGGGAGTCTGGCTGCTAATTGTCTCAATGAATAGATCAACTACCACTGTTATATTTAAAATCCGATGTACCGCTTTATGTATTTTATGTTTTGTTCTTTTATGCTTTCACAGCCCATACCAGTCACCTATAGTTGATATGTTAACTTGAGCAATATGAACACAGTATTATGCCTCACTGCCAGAATGAACTTCTGACCACCAGCGCACCCGCTCTATTGCACTTGAGTCGCAGATCCCGGACTGTCAGTCTGGGACCCAAGGTGACACCCAGGGGCGTCAGCACCCGCGACACAGATGCAATTTTTAGAATTACACAACGTATCAACACACTGATACTTGTTAGTCACTGCCCAGTTTATGTATTACCTTGCATATACACATATTACATGTGATTTATGTTTGACCCGTATTTTTTCTATGTCTATGCCTGGACTTTATTTTGTTTTTTTATTTAGACCCACTAGAATTCTCTAGCGATCAATGTGAAACCATGTAAATGCTTAATTTCATCACTTATTGCCAAATGACCGCACTTCCAGCGGTTTGTTTATGAACCTTCCACACTGCGCCATTCCTTGGACGCGATGCGGTCACGAGGTAACAAAAAGCATTGTTACCCTAGCAATGGCTTTACTCGGCGATGTGAGGCTGCGTCTCCGTGTCTGCCGCGGCTCCTTGTCTGAGATTACAGATACCACAGGTATGCCCGCAAAGGTTTTATCAATGGACAGGAATCCAGCACCTGGCATTAATACCCTACATTGACTGTGGCTCTATATTTATCCACAGAACGACACAATTGTTTCGTCCTGTTTCGGGTCTGGTGTTCCTCCTGAAAGCCATTGATGATTACACACCTGTCATTAGCACAGCACCTTTTAGCCCGTAGGCTTGACACAACTCGAGATGTAAACTTCATCCGTACTCATTTCTTACCGATGAATATGTATGACTGTCCTTTACAAATGTCGCATTTTCTTTTTCTTTCACTTTTCCGGCACCTCAACTACATCTGAAATGTACCTACGTTTGGTAAGTGACCATTTTACATTTTATGACAATAATATGTTGCTTATTGTTTTGCTATTATGCTCTTCATTGTATTGTAACATCACAGACCTGCCCTGACAAAGGAGAAAATACTCCGAAATGCATTGGCACACTAAGTCTGCTCTTAAAATGAGATGTGTTAGCCGCGTCCTCACTAAGAATCTATTAGTGACTGTTTCTTGAGATTTTTTTTTTTTTGATAAACAATTGTCCTTTTGAAATTCAACTAAGACTCCTATTTTTTTTAAATGTAATATATCATGTTCAGGAATAGAGCATTCACAATTTTGAAGAACTTTTCCTGATAACTGCACGACCCATGTTGGGCTTAACAGAGAGCAACTGTGTGGCTAGGTTTGATATCTAGTCTCCTGCTTCACATGTTTTTCGAGTCAGGGTGTCTACATTCGAATCAAAAGATTTTTACTACATCATACGAACTATCGCACTGGAAGTGACTTCACCCAGTGGCGCCCACTTATTCTCATTTTGGGTTACAAGTGATTACAACAAATCAAAACATTGTGAATGAAAAGTTACCGAAAAAAATAAATATACATTCTTTTTTTAATTGGGAGCTCCGCTCCTCAATCCCCCATTTATCCATGCTTTTAACCCAAACCGAACTACCCCCCAAACTTTTTAACCATTTACCCCAATTATATTTATTTTTCATTATTTTTTTGATATTATTTCATTCAGGTTTTTTTTCTCAATATAATCACTGCGTACCGACTATTGCTGGTCTTCCACAATGGACTGGATCAGCCACCTTCCCTTGTTTTTGGTAATGGTGAATATACATCAATAATAGATAAGGACCAGCCTTTCTGATCAAATAGGCTAGGGGTAGTCAGGTCCACCTGCCTCATGTCCTGGGCAAACATGAGGTCAGTTCAATCATTCAGAGAGTTGGGCTTTTACATTTGACACCGATGCTTGGCTGGCTTCAAGCACTCTGCTCTGAGTAGCCAGCTGGTCCCTCACATTCTGTACCTCTTCTTAGCAGATTTTGTATTTCCTCTGAAACCCTTGCATTATGCGTGCATTTTTATAGCATTTTACATTTAAAATAACACGTTTTCTCTCCTGAGCATATATACTGTGTGCTGCCTACAATAGGTCAACCGCTGCTTTCCTCAGGTGCTCTGTGACATCCATATTTTCCTCCCTGATTCTGCCCAATTCCTGAGAAATAGGCTGACCCTTATATAAATCAATTTTCTTCTGATTCACTTTTTATAACATGACACTGTTATCCTGATTTGAAATGTCTTTTTCCTTGATCAGCTAATTCTCTTTTTCTTCAGAATATTTCAATCCTGGTGTATCCGATCAAAATCATTTTGTGAATCAATCTCATTTATAGTTAACTGACTGTTTTCACGTTTGAGCTAATTAATGGGCTGCTTGAAGGCCACAATTTCATTCAGCAATATATAATTTAGTATGGTTGTCATTCAGTTTATTTATTTATTTACTTATTTATTTTGTATTGTATATTTGGTTTATATCAAGCCTTTATATATTATAACATACAGACAAATTTTACATTTCATTATACCAATTTGAATAAACATTAAAACATGCAAGGCAAGTCTTAAAAAACAATTGAATTCAGATCTGATTGATATCAATCAATAATTCATTATTCATTTATTAAAACACTTTTTAAAATAGGAAATCATTCTAAATCTTCCTTAAGACAATCGTATCAGTGCCAGTTATTGGGTTATCACTGGTGTATCACATCTACATCATATTGCTAACATTCTTAAATATCATATTACACAACATTTATGTTGAAGTTGGCTTAAGTTTTTTTTTTCTCCCTTTATGTGTGTCCTGGAGGGCAGAGAATTGCAGCTCCTGCTCTCCACCGACCTGCTGGTGTTGTACCTCATTTTTAAGTTGCTCAATGAGGTTTTCATATTTAAGTTCCAGAATTTGACTTTGCTGTCTCTTGTCCTCTAACTGCCTGAGTGATGGCTGGGTTTGTTCAGATTGGCCTGTTTCCATCTGTTTCAGCATACTGGCAACTCTTCTATCAATTGCAAATGTAAATACAACTGAGCCATGAGCTGGGCCATTTTAATGTGTTCCTCACAGGCATTTTGGGTCATATAAAATTGTTTGAGGGTTTTGTGTAAAACTCCACCATCCTGCCAAATGCCAGTACCTACTAATGCAACTTCTTGTATCATTCAAATTTGTAAACACTCTTCCTCCTGCTCAGCCCAATCTCCACAAATGAAGAGCTTGCCAGCAGGTGTTTCCTGGCATCTTTCATTTCTATGTCAATCATTTTAGGTGTGACTTTTAAAAGCTCTAGAATTCTCGCTACGCGGGATTAAAAATATTACACATTATTCCTGCTATATTTCCAAACTATGAATAAGAAAAATAAATTATATTTGCATTAGCTCTGTACAATCCTATTCTTCTGGACACCTTCCTGATTCTCAGGGGTCAAGAAAACAGTTGTGCTTTAACAACTGCATGAACATCCTGGCATGCACCCCTCTGACATTGCACTGAAATGAACAGCCTGTTAACCATGCAAATTGTCATAAATCAAAATCAGAAAGCTGGATGCCCGTACATGTCCCATTTTGTAGAATATATGCATGGGGCAACACTATATTTGAGGAGTTTCACCCACCCAATCAAGCACCACACCATTTGATAATGTAATCAGGTTCTTGACTAACTGTGCTTTTTGATTCATATAACACCCCTGTAATCCTTAACCCCTTCTGAAATATATCAGCCAAGAACCAGGCCAGTGGTCAAAAAGAATGTATATTTATATTTCTTTAATTAGTAGACAGAATCCTTAGTCAAACAATGATTACAAAGATACACACCACTTCACTCTGCGGCACAAAGGTTTTACCTTCCTACCAAGACTTTCCACTACCAACAAGTTGAAAACACAGTTAATTGTTGTAACAAAAATTACAGAACATTTACACAATCATACATACAGTTTTCATTTCTGATCTATATTGTAGCACGACAAACATTTAATGCAATATTCTTCTCAGCAAATACTGTAAACCTTTCCTTTATCACTATACAGTGAGAATGTCCCCCTTTTAATTAATTGAAGTTCCTTGCTCACTCTCAATAGAGAGTGTGCTTTTAAATTAGCATTTTTCCCTTTTTGAAACATGAAGGCTCTTTTCTACACAGTGCAGACCCTAAGATTCAATTTACCGTTGGGACCACTTTTGCTTTAATGCAGGGTTCAGGGAGTGTTAACAAGTTTGAAATTTCATTTATTTTTAAAGGCACCTCATCCCCTTTAGGGGATGTATGGGGTTGGCAAAAAGAGTTATA
Source organism: Ambystoma mexicanum (assembly GCF_040938575.1). Classification (NCBI taxonomy): domain Eukaryota; kingdom Metazoa; phylum Chordata; class Amphibia; order Caudata; family Ambystomatidae; genus Ambystoma; species Ambystoma mexicanum. The sequence continues at coordinate 1,126,843,097 of NC_090930.1, read as the reverse complement.
GATGATCCACAATTACTTTAAATGACTATATTGGAGATTTGGCATTTCGCCAAGATCATCCCATGTCCCTTTGGCTATATGGGAGTTAATTAAATTCAGCATCAAGCCTTCTGTCTGCCTCTCCTGGTCTCTATCTTGGATGACACTCCGGGCTCAATCCTTCTGTCTGTTTTTCTCTCCAGATTTTAGTTTCCCCTTTCTCCTCTTCTCTATGTCTGCCTGTGTCCTTTTCTGAACATCTGATCTCCTTTTTCTACTGTGAGTCCAGTTTTAAAACCTCATTGGCCACCAGACAAAATATCTAAATTAGGGTGCACTGGCTCATTGGCTAAATATTCTGATTGGACATTGATTGTTCGTCCACCTAAACAAGGCCTCACCTCTTCCTGATGATTGGTCATCGGGTCTCCAGGCCATATTTCTGGGAGTTCGTACTCCACCTATCTGAGATTGCATTCCAGAACAACTCAAATATGAAGTTAAAAATCTTAAATGTGTCACTTTTCTCCACTTCGAAAATAAGGGTCACAACCCATATATTTTTAAATTGGTCTGATCATACTGATCACAATGAACTATCACTGTGATAGAAGCTCCAATTAACCAATATTGGTGTTAACTAGACTGAAGAAATAAAAAAAATTAGCACTGTGCAGAGGTTGTTTTGTGACGCTGCTGGTTGGTAGAGGCAAGTAAACTGTGGTAGAAATTCCAGTTTGTGAGCACACTACTAGGACTATACAAATACATTGCGGAATGATGGAAACACTAAAGGGGTAATTCATAGAAATCGGCACACAAGTGGTACATGTGGCTGGCGCACAGAGTGCACGTGCGGCAGCCTGTGCCAGCCGCGTGCGCCAAAACCCATTTAGGCGCACAGCATATTAATGGATTAAAACATCCATAAGCAGCTGTGGCGCAAAGTGGTGCATTGACCCTGCAGCAGTGCCAGTTACGCCCCCAACCCGGCCCTGTGCGGCAAAGAAATTGCACAAATCCAGTACCTGGCGCAAAGGCCAGTGGACCAGCAAACTCCCAGCGCCCACCCAAGAATACACGTGCCATGCTCGCGCCAGCGAAAACGTGTGTAAAACTCCCCGCGCATGCCCCAGAATACACGTATTCCGCTCACGCTAGCGAAAACGCCAGTAAAAATCCCTGTGCATGCCCCAGAATACATGTATCCTGCTCGCGCTAGCGAAAACGCGTGTAAAACTGCCTGCGCACCCCTCAGAATACATGTACCCCTCTCACGCTAGCGGAAATGCGTGTAAAACTCCCTGTGCACCCCTCAGAATACACATACCCCGCTCGCGCCAGGTAAATTGCATGTAAAAAGTCCCCCCTGTGGTGTGGGCTGCCTGTGGGGCATGGCCAGGGTGGATGGGCTGTCTGTGCGGCATCGTGAGGGTGGATATGCAGCCTGCACGAATTTCAGGGATGCGCTGGAAGTTTCACACACGATAGGCCCTGTGCGAGCAGGGTACGTGTATTTGGGGGGTACGCAGTGAGTTTTACATGCGATAGGGCCTGTACGAGTGGGGTATGTGTATTTGGGGGGTACGCGGGGAGTTTCACACGCGATAGGCCCTCTGCGAGTGGGATATGTGTATTTGGGGGGTATGCGGGGAGCTTCACATGCAATAGGGCCTGTGCGAGTGGGGTGTGTGTATTTGGGGGTACACGGGGAGTTTCACACGCGATAGGCCCTGTGCAAGTAAGTACCTACTAATGCAACTTCTTGTATCATTCAAATTTGTAAACACTTTTCCTCCTGCTCAGCCCAACCTCCACAAATGAAGAGCTTGCCAGAAGCTGCTTCCTGGCATCTTTCATTTCTATGTCAATCATTTTAGGTGTGACTTTTAAAAGCTCTAGAATTCTCGCTACGCGGGATTAAAAATATTACACATTATTCCTGCTATATTTCCAAACTATGAATAAGAAAAATAAATTATATTTGCATTAGCTCTGCACAATCCTATTCTTCTGGACACATTCCTGATTCTCAGGGGTCAAGAAAACAGTGGTGCTTTAACAACTGCATGAACATCTGGCATGCACCCCTCTGACATTGCACTGAAATGAACAGCCTGTTAACCATGCAAATTGTCATAAATCAAAATCAGAAAGCTGGATGCCCGTACATGTCCCATTTTGAAGAATATGTGTATGGGGCAACAATATATTTGAGGAGTTTCACCCACCCAATCAAGCATCACACCATTTGATAATGTAATCAGGTTCTTGACTAACTGTGCTTTTTGACACCCTTGTAATCCTTAACCCCTTCTGAAATATATCAGCCAAGAACCAGGCCAGTGGTCAAAAAGAATGTATATTTATATTTCTTTAATTAGTAGACAGAATCCTTAGTCAAACAATGATTACAAAGATACACACCACTTCACTCTGTGGCACAAAGGTTTTACCTTCCTACCAAGACTTTCCACTACCAACAAGTTGAAAACACAGTTAATTGTTGTAACAAAAATTACAGAACATTTACACAATCATACGTACAGTTTTCATTTCTGATCTATATTGTAGCACGACAAACATTTAATGCAATACTCTTCTCAGCAAATACTGTAAACCTTTCCTTTACCACTGTACAGTGAGAATGTCCCCCTTTCAATTATTTGAAGTTCCTTGCTCACTCTCAATAGAGAGTGTGCTTTTAAATCAGCGTTTTTCCCTTTGTGAAACATGAAGGCTCTTTTCTGCACAGTGCAGACCCAGAGATTCAATTTACCATTGGGACCACTTTTGCTTTAATGCAGGGTTCAGGGAGTGTTAACAAGTTTGAAATTAAATTTTTAAAGGCACCCCATCCCCTTTAGGGGATGTATGGGGCTGGCAAAAAGAGTTATAGATGATCCACAATTACTTTAAATGACTATATTGGAGATTTGGCATTTCGCCGAGATCGTCCCATGTCCCTTTGGCTATATGGGAGTTAATTAAATTCAGCATCAAGCCTTCTGTCTGCCTCTCCTGGTCTCTATCTTGGATGACACTCCGGGCTCAATCCTTCTGTCTGTTTTTCTCTCCAGATTTTAGTTTCCCCTTTCTCCTATTCTCTATGTCTGCCTGTGTCCTTTTCTGAACATCTGATCTCCTTTTTCTACTGTGAGTCCAGTTTTAAAACCTCATTGGCCACCAGACAAAATATCTAAATTAGGGTGCACTGGCTCATTAGCTAAATATTCTGATTGGACATTGATTGTTCGTCCACCTAAACAAGGCCTCACCTCCTCCTGATGATTGGTCATCGGGTCTCCAGGCCATATTTCTGGGAGTTCTTACTCCACCTATCTGAGATTGCATTCCAGAACAACTCAAATATGAAGTTAAAAATCTTAAATGTGTCACTTTTCTCCACTTCGAAAATAAGGGTCACAACCCATATATTTTTAAATTGGTCTGATCATACTGATCACAATGAACTATCACTGTGATATAAGCTCTAATTAACCAATATTGGTGTTAACTAGACTGAAGAAATAAAAAAAGTAGCACTGTGCAGAGGTTGTTTTGTGATGCTACTGGTTGGTAGAGGCAAGTAAACTGTGGTAGAGATTCCAGTTTGTGAGCACACTACTAGGACTATACAAATACATTGAGGAATGATGGAAACACTAAGGGGATAATTCATAGAAATCGGCGCACAGAGTGCACGTGCGGCAGCCTGCGCCAGCCGTGTGCGCCAAAACCCATTTAGGCGCACAGCATATTAATGGATTAAAACATCCATAAGCAGCTGTGGCGCAAAGTGGTGCAGTGACCCTGCAGCAGTGCCAGTTACGCCCCTAACCGGGCCCCGTGCGGCAAAGAAATTGCACAAATCCAGTACCTGGCGCAAAGGCCAGTGGACCAGCAAACTCCCAGCGCACACCCAAGAATGCACGTGCCACGCTCGCACCAGCGAAAACGTGTGTAAAACTCCCCACGCACGCCCCAGAATACACGTATTCCGCTCAAGCTAGCGAAAACGCCAGTAAAAATCCCTGTGCATGCCCCAGAATACATGTATCCTGCTCGCGCTAGCGTAAACTCGTGTAAAACTGCCCGCGCACCCCTCCGAATACTTGTACCCCTCTCACGCTAGCGGAAATGCGTGTAAAACTCCCTGTGCACCCCTCAGAATACACGTACCCCGCTCGCGCCAGGTAAATTGCATGTAAAAAGTCCCCCCTGTGGTGTGGGCTGCCTGTGGGGCATGGCCAGGGTGGATGGGCTGCCTGTGGGGCATGGGGAGGGTGGATATGCAGCCTGCACGGATTTCAGGGGTGCGCTGGAAGTTTCACACGCGATAGGCCTTGTGCGAGCAGGGTACGTGTATTTGGGGGGTACGCAGGGAGTTTTACATGCGATAGGGCCTGTACGAGTGGGGTATGTGTATTTGGGGGTTACGCGGGGAGTTTCACACGCGATAGGCCCTCTGCGAGTGGGATATGTGTATTTGGGGGGTATGCGGGGAATTTCATATGCAATAGGGCCTGTGCGAGTGGGGTGTGTGTATTTGGGGGTACACAGGGAGTTTCACACGCGATAGGCCCTGTGCGAGCATGGTACGTGTATTTCGGGGGTGCGCAGGAAGTTTCACACACGATACTCCATGCGAGAGCGGGGTACATGTATTTGGGGGGTACGCAGGGAGTTTCACACGCGATAAGCTCTGTGCGAGCGGGATACGTGTATTTTGGGGGGAAACACGTGGAGTTTCACATGCGATAGGCCTTGTGCGTGTGGGATATGTGTGTTTGGGGGGTATGCGGGTAGTTTCACATGTGATAGGGCCTGTGCGAGCGGGGTACATGTATTTGGGGGTAGGCAGGGAGTTTCACATGCGATAGGGCCTGTGCAAGTGGGGTATATGTATTTGGGGGGTATTGGGAGTGTCTTCCATGTGCCAGCGGTTGGGCCAGCAGATAGATGCGGAGCGGCGGCGGGCGGAAGAGGCACAGCTCACTATGGTCAGGGCGGAGAACTCCATGTCCAGGGCGCTGAGGCGGGGTGAGTGCCCCGAGGAAATTCGTAGGGAGTTCGAGGTGGACATGGCATTATCCCTGCGAGACCTCGGGCCAGCGAACAGGTCCGCCTCCAAGACGTTGAACAGGAGTTCGATGATGCCCTTCACAGTGGATCAAGGACAAATCTCTTCTTTTGGCAAGGGTATTGGCCACGTGTGTTTTTCATTATCACGCTAGTCTGACGGTGAGACGCGCACTCTATTTTTCCCACTGCGGGTGCCGCTGTGTATCGCGTGCCCATTTTCGAGGTAATAGTAGCCTGTGTGTCCCATGCGTACATGTTTTTTGTGTCCCTGGGTGCCACCGCATACTGTGGGAGGTTAATTCCACACACATGGGCTACCGGGGTTGCCTGCACAGTTTTACTGCAGTTTTGGGTTGCCTGAGCATTGCGTGACCCGTCACTTTATCACCAGGGTCACATACAGCCTTGCAGGTGCAGGGGTGCTGTTAACATCTTGTATCTCACCCCCTTCACCCCAATTGCCCAGGAGAATTGTCGTGTACACCTCCCATTGGCACTACTACATCTGTGCCGGCACTACTACATCTGTGCCATGGCTGGGAGGCCACGAAAGGTGATGGGCGCCTTAGCTGGTTTTACTCCACATGGCGGGCGTGGTCAGGGACGTGGCCGGGGTGACCAGGGAGTAGGGGGACTCCAGGATGTCCAGGGTGGCTGCAGAGGGGGAAGAGGCATGGGTGTGCCACTTCGGCACGATGTTCTGCTCCGGCAGATGCAGTTCTTGCATCTGGGACTGGCGCCCATGTGACCCGGTAGTCTGTTTCATAGACTGCCACAAGCCCAAGGGGAGCGGTAGCTGCAGGTGCAGCTGTGGACACCACTACCCAGGCTCAGGGTCTGCCAGCGCAGGCTGAGTTGGCACCTGAAGAGTCCCTGGAAGATTTCCAGGAGGTCAGGAGGCACACTGTAGGTGCACGCAGGGCTGCCCTGATCGAGGCACGTGTATCTGGAGCAGCAATGTCATCTGGTGCCCTGACCACCCGGGTGTTGGCAAGTCCATGGGCAGATGCAACTGACACCACCCCGGTTGTGAGTCTACCATTCAGGACAGGCCCGGTCAATGACCCTGGCACAGCGGATGTTGCTGTGCAGGGTCCATTCCAGGGCACCCAGCAGCCACTGACACAAGTCAGGGCTTCCGTCCTCGTTCCACCTGCCACTCCCTCGGTTCAACCCACCAGCGCCACAGCCCATACTGATCAGCGCAGCATTTGCCAGCCATGTTCCAGACAACTGTCCAAGAGGAGGAAGGTTGCACCTGCAGTAGAGGCATTGACCCCAGACATAGCTCCGGCCTCCGGCACGTCGAGGAAGAAACCTTTCTGCGTGCAGGAACTGGTCTTCCTTTTGGACTACAACGGTGATATGCTAGTGGGGCCGAATTGTCAAACTACGGCAATCCATCGTATGTCCCACTGGAAGCAAGTTGCAGACAGTGTGAGTGCATTCAGCCATGAGGTGCGCACAGCTCAAGAGTGCAAAAAGCGTTGGGACGACCTCAAACACAGTACTAAGGCGAAGCGTGCCCTTAATTACGACATGACTCTGGTGACTGGCAGTGGACCACCACCTGAGGAGGAAGACCTCACTTCGCACTAGTGAGTTGCTGCGGAGTTCATACCAGCAGGAATGGTCGAAGGAGTGGGAGAGATGCTGGACTTTGATGCCCCGTCCAGTGAGTGTTGTTGCGTGTTTGTCGAGGACATGTGTGGTTTGCTTGTGTGATGTGTTGTGCTTGACTGCCACTACATGTCATGTGTACATGGTTCTCATGTGCAAGTCATGCAATGCTTCACTCATGCGTGCCTGCTGTGCAGGATACTGGACATGTAGAGCAAACGGGGACTGTCCTCATTGCCACACTTGTGCCTTACTCACATGCTACTCTCCCGGCTGCCTCTCCGGTCCATGTTCCAGCTCACTGGCCCTTCTGCATGCAGCATGGGGTGTCTTTCCTCTCAGCACTGGGACTATGTCATTGCATGACTGACGTGCATGTGTCTTCTGCCTGCATGCACGTACTCCACGTAGGCATGCTCCCTTGCCCCTCCACCCCCCTGTACCCCAATTTCACCATGGCACTGGTGTGCATCATGTTGGCGTACTGCAATGGCCTGTTTAAGGCTCCTGTGTACATGCAAACTTCCACCAGCCAAACTGCCAGAACATACAGTGGGCTACATCCTCTGTCCTTTATGCAGGGTGTCCCACTTGGACTGTGCAGATGGCAGATGCTCCGCCGGGACATGAGTGCCCATTCATGCTCCATGTGCATTCCATACATGCCCCTATGTGTCCTTGACTGGATGATCACTGTAGTACGTTTCCAGGATGACTTACATTTCATGGCATTTGATCATCCATTCCATGCCCACTCTGGCTCAGTCCAGCATCACAGACAGGTTTAGGGTGTCACAGTCTGTGTGGAGCACAGGCATCCCCCTGTTTCAGGCCCACTGACTCTGTACAACTGGTGTAGTGGCTTCTGCACACATGGGTGTACTATTGATGGTTTCTCATGTGTCCTGCTTACTGTCCCATCATCATCTGCTGTGTTGTCAGTTGACTTAGATGATGCAATTGACGCTAGTCAACAATGTCTGCCAATACACAAGTCTCTGGTCACCCTTTTGCTGCCATGCTATGCCTCCCTGTGTTTTCACTTAGGGGGATTGGGGGTTTGCTTGTAGCCATGCAACCCATTGCATGCATATTGCATGTGATGCCTGAACTTGCCCTTCCACTGCCTTCACGTTTATTGATAGACATCATAATGTACTTGTGCATGTAGATAGTGGGTAACGTACTCATGTTCTGCACTGCATCAACCCACTTCTGAGCCGTGTTACACCCTTCTACATGCCTACTCATTGATGCAATGTCAATGTCACCTGGCATGTATGGCCAGTTTTTCATCCCTTCTCTGTCATGTATGCGACGGGCACAGGTGCATCCTGTGACACATGTACTCAGTATTGGAACTCCCTAGTGGTTGTTTAGATGAGTTGATTGGTCAATGTGCGGCCTATACCAACTGGCATAGGGCACTGATTGGATGAAGCCTGCCAATCGGGTAGTAATGACTGTGGAGCATCCTTCACATGTGTATGTGTGCACTTCCACATACATCAAAGCAAGCAGTGTTATAGATGTTTGCTTTGGTGTATTGGATGCTGGTCATGTTCACAATACAGGTGTACGGCGAAATGGGTGTTTTTGAATGCTTTCACATGTACATATGCAAGCAGCTTCAATGTTGTGTGGTGCAACATTGAGAGTACTCACTTATGTGTTTGTGAAAGTGTCCATTTACTCATGTGTCTTCCACAGCTTTATTGTTGACTGACTAAAATGTAGTTGATAGACGTTTATGCTGGTGAGATTGCTGCATTGCGCAAGTTATGTGGAACTGGCATGATCCCAAAGGTTCACTGTTGTGCAGTATGTGTATGCCCAGGCCCACTTAGCTACTATGGTGGGTCCTGAGTGTGGAGATTTCCACAAGGAATGATGTAATGGGGCACATTCATAGCCCAATGTGTTCAATAAGGCCCTGAAGGGGTTTTGTGGAGGCCTCATGACCTGCAGCTCGGATGGTACTGGGCTTTATGGTCCCTCATGCCTGGTTGCAGGCGCTTGCTTTGCTTGGGACATTCACTATACCTACATGGCCCATGCCACCCGGTACGGGCCGAGCTGCAGATGGATGCAGCTATATTGATGATGATACTTTAGTGATGCATGTCTACATGCATGGTACCTGTGTCATTGTCTGTTTGGAATCACTAGCAGCAGTGGTCAATTTGCAGATCAGAAATGCTCATGGTGTGTTGCATCTCTTAGTTGCCGTCTGTCTTTTCTGCCTGTGACATGTACCTGACAGAGGTGGTGCCTGATGGAGTTCCCATACTACATTTTGCACTTGTGTAGGCTTTGCTATTTAGACACATCAATTTCTGCTTTTGGGATGTGTTTGCATATCAAGGCCACTGGATGCATTGCATGTTCTCATATGTGTGTGACATGTCTGCTTCATGTGTTGGCTGTCAATGTGATGTCTATGTGGGTGTGTGTTATGTGCTTCTGACATGTATACTAATGTTAATCTTTTCTCCACTTTTCAGATGATGGTGCAATGGAGCCAGAGGATGGTGTTGTCATGCCAGACACAGGGTTGCTATTGCACCAGCAAACCAGCACAAGTGGGGGTCGTGGGGTGGTAGGCCACGAGAACCCACTTGTGTTCCAGACCATCTTGTCTAGGGCTGGCAATGAGTCTAGCTCGGATGATCACTCTGACGACAATGTCGAGTTGGATGTGCATCGGATCCATTCACCAGGGGTGAATGATTCTGATGTGGAAACTCCTCTGTCCGCGACATCTGGACTGAGGAGCCAGACGGTGGTGGGACCTCTGCCTGTGGTGGATCGGGACACAGGGTCACCCTCCACTCCAATTGCTGATGTGCCTGGGGCATCACGTCAACGGAGGAATGTAGTCCTGCAGCCGTAGCTGGTGCCAACCCATCAAGGATGTCGGTTCCTTGGGCCCCACAGGTGTCAAGCCCAGCAACGCGGTGGCCGCATGCCACTGGGGTATACTGAGTGGGAGAAAGCCATGGTTGTCAATTCAGAACATCTAGGGGCAGCAATCGATAACATTGCTGAGAGCATGAAACGTGTGGCCAAATCCGTGCTACCCCCTGCTAGGCAGGTGGAACTCCAGCAGCGGGTGGCACAGTCCACGGCCCGTTCACTCTGACTGGGTATGGCGGCCTCAGACAGGGCACGTCGGGCTGAAATGGTGTCTTTGCATGAAGCAATTGCTGCTCACGCAGAGGCACACATGGAGGCCATGAGGGTTGACTATGAATCCCTCAAGTCTACTCTGGCTGTGCTCATGATGTCCAAGAGGGGGCGGTCAGAGGAGAGGTTGGAGCAGCTAGAGAATACCATCTCGGCTGAGCTACGTGCTTGCTCCGAGGTGTATCAGTTGTCCAGCCAGGCCATGCAGGAAGAACTCTGTGTTACACGTGTTACCTTGCAAGAGGAAGCACGCGTATCACATGAGGTTCTACATGATTACCTATGTGTCATCGCTGCACAGAACCAGGCTCACCTGTCTCACAGACTTGCTGTCAACGAGGGGCAAGCTGTGCCTAGGCGTGATCAGGGTACTGTGCCACATCAACCTTTTCAGCCAGAGGATGATGAGGACGACGAGCTATCTCCCACAGAGGTCAGGCTGTGCAGGCGTTGAGCCCATGGAGTTTTTTTTGTCTCAACATCATTGCATGTGGGTGTTGAGGTGCACCCTGTACCTCCCCCCTCCTAGGAGCCTCTCCCCCTCGGTCGTATGTGGCCATTTTTAATTTTTCTTGTTAGTTTAGTTAGTTAATATGGTTTTTGATAGTTAGTTTAATTAGCTAATATAGGTTTTTTATAGTTAGTTTAGTTAGTTAATATAGTATAAAATTGCTTGTCTATTGTGCATTCATGTGACGGTGTGGTGCTTTGTGGCTTTTGAAAGCATCCGCTGTCTGTTCCAGCTGGGCCCTTCAAGCTTGTCTCGTGTATGTGTTTGCAGCTTGGGGTCCTGACTCACATAGGCCACACCTGCTTCCTTTATCCATGGGTTCGCAAGGATGGTTCGGTGTAACAAACATTTTCACAAGGGCTTTGGACTTTTGTCATATTTGTGGCCTGTCTGCTGCTGTACTATTTGTGTTGACACCCCTAGTGGGGATTGAGTGGGTTTTATCTACGGCATGTCTGTAATCAATTTAGGTGAGAACATGATTGATGTGTCCATTAATTGATGTGGATTGTGATGTATGTTATTTTCCTGCCTGTATATGTGCATGATGCACTTCATGCTGTAGACAGTAGCCTGCACCCTTTGCCTGTCAAAGTCACACTGATGGTGGGAGGAGTTCTGATTTATGTCTCTAACATGGCCCAGTGACAACCAACATGAAGACACACACACACAGGGAACTTTCCAGCATTAGTAATATCTTTTATACCCTTTCTGCAGGAAAATGAGCCTCCAGACTACCTTTGCCAGCAGACACAGGGCCAAGTACTACTGAAACCTGGCCACGTTCGGTTGTGCAGACGTGAGCATGTGTGTGCAAGCAGAAGCACAGGGCTTGTGCTCAGACGTCCGACAGAAGCAGACGTCTTTCAAGGAGCTCCAAGCAAGGTGAGCAGCACAAGGGGCCTCACCGCAGCCAACCTTACACCAGGCCACTTGCACATGCATGCAAATAGCGCCAGTGCTGGGGAGCTTGGCCAGATATTGTTGTAGAAGTGCACAGTACAGCTAAGATACTTTGAGGGACAAATGCCAAGTAGCTTTAGAAGTTGTCAGGGGCACACGCAGGGGCCGTTGCACATATCCTCCAGTCCTCCCTGCTCCATAGAAGCTGAGTTATTAGCGCAGTAGCGTTCCTTATACAGCGCACAGTGACACCCAGCGAGACATAGACTCATGTGCAGTGAATATCATTTGCATGTGCAAATTGCCACTTGCACTACCTATTGCAATCCAGAACTTGTACTGAAGTCACACCTCGCTATACGTGTCTAGCAGCTCACCCAGGGACCATTCTATCATGTGTGATTCTTGACGCATTGGTCTTCCATTTACCGCGCGCCCACGTGCGCCTGCCTTACTGCATTGACAGTGTATGAACCATCTCAGGGGCAAGCTAACATATACATACATAGCAGCAGACAAGAGTGTTTGTTTGTGAAGTCACTTACTTTGGGGCATGAATGGTGTGTGTGTGTTGTAAACACACACAGATTAGTAACTCATGCTCTCTTTGCAGCATTGAACTGATCCTGTTACCGGACCTGATAGTGCGCAGGCAGGAGGCTAGCACTCACCCCAGAGATAAGTCTCTCTTTGTCTTGCATTTGACTCATTTAGTACAATGTGCATGTAGAACATGGTTTCTCTGATTGAGTATGTGTTATTGTCAATAGTTGTATTTTGTATTTTGCCTACTTTCCCTTGCCAATCCAACTTCCCTCTCCTGCCCCTCTTTCCGATTATTCTGAATACCAATGCCTGTCCAACCAACGGATCCCTGACCCTCTTTCTCCGCCGGGGTCTCGGAGGCCTGTGTAAGTTTTACCTTGCAGGCGCCAAGACCACGGAGGAGGTGGTTGGTTCGTGCCACTCCTGCGCCTGGAGACTGGAGCTGTGACACTACCCATCAGTTGTTGCATCCTCATTGTATGTTGTGTCCTGAAAAATGTACCCATCTTGTTGAACCATTGTTGAACTGTGCTACCTTGGTAGTTCCATCATTCTGCTTGTACATGTGCCTGAACTTTTTTTTTCCCACTTCAAGTAATCTACTAGAGACTATTCCAGGTTTTTAATGTGCCTAGAGGCTTTTTCCCTGGTTTGGGGGTTTGGCTCCTTAGAGTTCTCTCCGATTTGGTATTTTTACCAGTCAAGGAGGCCTCCGAGTGGGCTGGACCCTATTTACACGCAAGGTGGAACATGAAGACCAAGGGGTAGGGGGATACTGTAGCCAGGTAGAATAAAAGGGAGAAGGCTACATACCCCAGACCCAATTGTTCAGGTCATGGTGATGTGTAAATGAGGGAGGGCCTTTTGTTGTTGGACAGTAAGCCTGGCCTACAGTGTTTGGGCACTATCTGACAATGTCATTGTGGGGTACTATGTATATGATGTGTTCTGCTGGTCAATGGCTGTTTCTGTGTTGTAGTTACTTTTCAGGTGTCAGGGAATTGTTGTGGTTTGCCATGCTGGGGTGTACACATGGGCAATGTTCGCATGTGATGTGTACAGGACACTGAGGGTCACTTGATTTCACAGGCATATATTGAGTGCATGTCCCTACTGACACACACAGTTACACAATGCTCCAACACACGTACAACCATCCCTCCATGCCCATAGGTGCACACAGAATGCCTTCTCGGGCACGCTGTGTCCCTGCAGCGCATGATCAATTGCCATTTGGGAATCGTGTACATGCATCAATGGGTTGTTTCTTTTTTTGTCCATTTGATGTGATGCTCAAGGTGTATCCCCAACACAATGGCTACTCACTGTGCTTTGTGCTGAGCAGTGTGTTGCAGGAGATACACATAGCACATGGGTTAGGGAGTAGCCATTTTGGCTTGACCAATGTGCATGTGAACTGGCATTCAGTATTTTGTTCATGCTAACACTAGTGGAAAGCATTTGTGCATGACTTGGTATGTATGAGAGGTTGTTGGTCAGTCATTTCATCGGATTCCATGACAGGCGTCATTGTGTTGGGCCACTTCCCATTAATCACATGTCACTTCTTATGTAATTGGTCATGTGTTGGGCTTTTGCTGTTGCATGCCATGTCATGGTGTGGCAGACAAGGGTGATGTGGGTTGGGAGGGTTTTGGTAACATACCAGTGATTGTCATGGCCTGTTTGGCAGGGGGTGGTGTGATACACACCTTGCATGTGTTCCTTTTGGTCACACAGGATTGGTTATGTTTAAGTCGCTAGAGATGCACACAATGTAGCACTTCCGTGGCAACATTCTCAGGGTGGTAAGGTTGTGACAGTTGGCTGTCTCTTTGTCCTCATCGATTGTCACCTTGTATGTGACAGGCCTGTGTGCACTCCACAGTGGTGTGAGGTTAGGTGAAAAATGTGTCCACAAGCTGGGTCCAGACTGCCTCGCCATGTGCCCTTTCCCCTCCCATGGGCAGCGCCTGTACCTGTGGTTGGGGATGTGGAGGCACCACCATGTCCACCGGTACGTCCCACCGTTTTGCAACATTGCACATGACACATGCTGCCACAATGATCCTTCACACAACTGGGGGTGCATATAGTAGCTGGCCGCCAGAGCGGTCAAGGGAGCGAAAGCGTGACTTGAACACTCCTAATGTGCGCTCGACTATGTCCCTGGTTGCAATATGGGCAGCGTTGTATCTTACCTGGAGTGTTGTGATGGGGTTCCGGATTGGCGTCATCATGTGGTTGCTCAGAGGGTAGGCACTGTCCCCTGGGGAGTTGATGAAGGTTGTGATTAGTTGGGTTTGTGTATTTGTCTGTGTGACATGCATGCATGTGCACAGGCAATTGTACTCACCTAGGAGCCATGTGTCGCCATGATTCCCAGCTTCCAGGCCCAGCTCAGGGCGGACATTCTGTATATGAAACTGTCATGGGTTGAGCCAGGGTAGTTTGCATAGACAGAGGTGATGATTACCTTTGCATTGCATACAACCTGCACGTTGATGGAATGCCAGTGCTTGCGATTTTGATAGATGTGCTCAGTGGCTCTAGGTGGACTTAGGGCCACATGGGTGCAATCTATGGCACCGAGCACTTTGAGGAAGTGTGCCACCCTGTAGAAGTCCTGGACCACGGCGTGCCTTTCTGCGGGTGTTCTGGGCATGTATATGTGCCTGCGGACTGAGGGGCGCGCAGTCATGATTGCCAAAACCCCCCACTTGGCAGTTGTCCGCTGAAATGACCCACTGGCCAAAAAATGAGGACATTGAGCACCTTCTCCAAGGGGCTCAATGCTTGGGAGCATAGGGTGGATGATGTAAGGTCATCTTCCCACTCCCTGACCAGGTCTAGGATGATACGAGGTGGAAACCTATACCTGCCATAGACCTGGTCGTCAGGCATCCCAAAAAGGCTGGTCCGGGGCAAAAAAATGCGGGGCCTGGCAATTCTCCTCCTCCTGCGGTGTCCCACGATCAGTGCTGCGACAAATGGGGCATTCATCGTAACTGTATATAAGTGTTTGTTGTTGCGCGGGGACACTTCCGCCTGCCTTCCTGTGGTGGACGTATTGACGCCTGTGCGCATCTTTTAGCGTGCACGGGTTTCCCGTATTCGATTCCATGAATACATGTATTTTGAGTGCATGTGGGCGTTCTGTGTATTTCCCTGCAGTACTTCCCCAGTTACGCCTTATTTTTCATGCATTGTTCCCCATTCCGCGTGTTATGCCCCGTGTCCCACCCCCTTTTTGGTGTGTGCCTCGATGTTGTGCGCTTTCGCTGTGCGCGTCGTGCACAATGTTCGGGATGTGTATGTGACGTGTGCACCGGGGCGCGCCACTCCTGGATTTGGCGCACATCCCACAGTAAACACGCGCAGGCCCTTCCATGAATCGCACACGTGCGCGTACACTTGCTTTTTCACGCTTGAGCCGGCTTGCGCCAAGATTTTCGGCGCACATTTGTTACATGAATCGGCCCCTAAACATTTACTTTTTAAATGCAGCCAACCACTGATGTCAGAAGCAAGGTTTTCAGCACCTTTCCCCATGCCACTCGATCTGCAAGCCAAATTCCTGTTCAAAATGCACTCTAGCCAGGGGGCAGAGTACTGTTTACAGAGATAATTGAACAAGTACAGATCACCACACATGCTGCTTTCCATGGCAGATTTCCAGTAGACCATTATCAATACCCAGTTGGCATGTATTGAGAATATATGCATCAAACCTCTGATCTGCAGTGGGCCTGCTGAATTCCTGTGGAGACAACAATCCATCTAGCAACATGGACTGGAGGAGTTTGAAGATATTAATTGCATCTAATGTGTATAACACACAAAAGGGTAATATATTTTCTATCTAGATTACCCTCAAAGTAAATCAGCAGTAGCCTTACAATAAATACACAGTGAATACAAACAATCAGTTGATCATTGAGTTTATAGTCAAAGATGTGCAACAAGTCAGTTTTTTTGAAAACAGAACTTTCAATGCCCTTATGGATAACTTTGCACCATGCTGCACTCCAAGCCAGACATTGGGCCTCATTACGAGTGTGGTGGTCGCAAAACTAGGGTGCCGGTAAGCTTACCGGCACCCTTGTTTCCGGGCTGCCATACTACAAAGCTGCCCACAGGCACCATTGCGCCCGGCAGGTCTGACCCTGCTGTGCGCGCCGGCCCCTGCAGGTGGAGTTGTCACGGAAGCACCAGCACCATTTGCAACAGTGCCAGTGCTTCTGAGTCCCAATTCCTGTGGAGTCCCATGTCAATGGTTGAAAAACAAATCATCTGTGAATATTCATTCATTCTTTTCATTATACACTTTATTAATGCCACTTTGACATATCAAAGCTAAATACTTTCAGACTGTCATTTCTTGTCACTGTTCATCTCCTCAACAGATGTTTTAAACTCTTACCAAGATTCTAACTCCGCTCTCAGTAAATGGTTCTAACAATTCTTCAATTAGTACAAACTAGTTTATGTCTTATTATTTTGTTAAAGTTAAAACTTTCAGATAATCTATTAATCAAATGTCTAACTGCAAGCCTGTCACATTTTCTTCACTGGTACTTCTTCTGTAGCATCTTCATGTTCTCATTCATCAACTATATCTGAAACATATGTGCTTCAAATAATTTCTCACTCTTGCCCAATAGCTGACCTATTGGTCGCTACCAGTATGATTGGTTAAACCTGTCTTTTCGTATCTGTCTCCATTTCTTGTTACTCTTTAGTACAGTCTCTTCAAACTCGTTGGTTCCAGACCTCTTCAAAAGGACTAATATTATTTTTCTCTGAAGAAACCAATCCTAATTCCTTAGGATCTGTTTAATGTCTATCAAACCACCCTTCTCCCTTATTTAGCTATTCTTAGAAATGATTATGCATGGGAAATTTTCCTCCTTCTTAGTTACACATTTCTTCTTTTTTAATCTTGTTTTTGCTCTCAATTCTTCACTGAGAACAGTCTTTTGTCTGTGCATGATTCAAATCTTCATGCTTGGCAACATAATATCTAATTTATTCGAATTTTGTTGGAGTGTACTGCTAAATTTGATCTTATATATTGCATGGTGTGTTGTCTTCTTTTCAGATCCCTGGTTCTGTCTTGAATGTTTTAATTTTTTTTCAGAATCAAACTTTTACTTTCTCTTTGAAAGGATCTGGGTCTTCACTTTATTGAGTTGTTTCTGGAGTGACTCTGCGTTCTCTTCTTCTAACGCTTTATACTTTCCTTTCCATCCTTTATGCATGACCTATTTCAACCATTGTCTTCTTGTCTATCATCTGTCAATTCTTGGATGGCTTCTCATTTTCTTTGCTTGATTCAAAGAAGATGACCTTTATTTTGTCCTAATTCACCTGCTATCATCCCTCCTCCATTCCTTTAACTTTCCCTGCTAGAATTGCCTATTTCAATAAGTGCTTGTTATGTGTGCTTATCTCTGAGTCTAGTCTGTCCCACCAAGTTCCAATTCTCTTGCATGTACTTACTTGTTGTTTTAAACTTGCTAATAATCATAAAATTTGGCACAGCTCGTTAACATTTCTTCTACTAATCTCTTGGTACAAATTATGCTATTTTCACAACTCAATTGCTGTTGTTCACTGTACATTGGGCTGCCTCATAAAGCATTTCTTCCTCTTCATTCTTTGATGAAATTCAGCGATTCATGTTCTTTATTACCTTGCATTTTCTGGCCGAGTTACTCTTTATTTGGCCTAACTTTGTATACCGTCACATGTGTAGGTACTGCCATCGCAGTCTCAGATTCCCAAATATGTGCATTATATGCTTCATTTCCCAACAGGCAAGGTAGGTACTGATTGGTACACTGTTAAAAGCACACAAATAGGCAGCAGGAAACACATAGGCACTGGCACGTTCATAAGCATACCCCGCTTACCAGCAGCAGACAGGCTTTGGTGCTGTGAGTCTCATTCTTTTGCTGTTGCACTTTATAAGGTCTTTTTTAAAACAATGCCTCAAACTATTGTTTTCATTTATTTCAAGGTGTATAAGCAACATTGGCTTAACATCGCTTGCAAAATTATCTTAAGGGTCTAGCACAAAAAGGGAGCTCCCTAAATGCCCAACACAGGGCTTAAGGTATTTAGTTTCATTTTTATTAAAGGACCTTCCCAGTCTGGCAAAACCAAAGGCCCGAAGCCTTGCACAGGGATTCCCTTCCCAGCAGGAACTCAAAATAGTTTTCCAAGTTCTGATAAGCAATGATTTTCAAATATTCTCATCTGCATAGAAATAGAAACACATATTAAACCTATGCACCCTAACAGAAGGTAAAATAAATGTGCCAGCACTTAAAACAATATGGAGGGGGTAATTCATAGAATTCAGTGCGAAAGTGGCGCACACGGCTGGCGCACAGTGTGCGCGTGTGGCGGTCTGCACCAGCCGCGTGTGCCAAAATCCATTTCTGTGCACAGCATATTCATGGTTTTAACATCCATAACCAGCCGTGGCGCAGAGTGGCGCAGCGACGCTGCAGCAGCGCCAGTTATGCCCTCAACCCCTACCCGTGCGCCATGAACAGCGTACAAATCCCGTACATGTGGCACAGGCCAGTGGACCACCATACAGCCCCCCAACCAAGAAAACATCTGTAAAACTCCCCGCGCACCCCCCGAATACACAAACCCCACTGCGCGGGGAGAATCACATGCCATAGGCCCTGTGCGAGCGGGGTACGTGTATTTCGGGGGTGCACGGGAAGTTTTACATGCGATTGGCCTTGTGCGAGCGGGGTCGTGTATTTCGGTGGTGCGCGGGAAGTTTTGCAAGCGATTGGCCTTGTGCGAGTGGGGTACGTGTATTTCGGGGGTGCGTGGGGAGTCTTACATGCGATTGGCCTTGTGCGAGCAGAGTACGTGTATTTCGGGGGTGCGCGGGAAGTTGTACAGGCGATTGGCCCTGTGCGAGCGGAGTACATGTATTTCAGGGGTGGGTGGGGAGAATCACATGCGATAGGCCCTGTGCGAGCGGGGTACGTGTATTTCGTGGGTGCGCGGGAAGTTTTACACATGATTGGCCTTGTGCGAGCGGGGTACGTGTATTTCGGGGGTGCGAGTGAAGTTGTACATGCGATTGGCGTTGTGTGAGCGGGGTATGTGTATTTCGGGGGTGCGCAGGAAGTTTTACACACGATTGGCCCTGTGCGTGAGGGTCAGCCCAGGTCCACAGGGGGCCTTGGTGGAATCTGGGCCGGAAGACAGGAGGGAGAATAACTGTCGCATAGTCTCCACAGAGGAAGAGAGGTCCGCCACAGTGCGCAACACATGTAGGAACCCAGCGACCATGGCCTCTCCCAACTGTGCCACGGTGCTACGCAGCTCTTCGTGATGGCGTGCGTGGTCCCCCCAGGAAGCACGCACCTCATCATGAATGACAGGCATGCGCAACGTGACACCAATCAGGACGAAGCCCATACGGTCATGGGACTACTTGTCCGCAGGTAGTGGAGAACCAGATGACGTGGGTCTCCCCCCTACCTGCGGACGGGCCTGGGACGGAGCATCCCTGCTGGTGCATGGTGGTGCAGTCACAGGGTCGGTGCCAGCGACATGCACAGGCCCCTCTGCGGCGACCTGTGCTGCTTCCTGGCCCTGGACTGCACCACTTGTACCAGTGCTACTACCCCCATCAGGCCCAATGTGCGGCTCAGTAGCGGGCTCCTCCTCCTCTGTGGAGAAAACCAACCTGGATATCTCCGCACTGTCTTCCGCCATTGCAAGCCCCTGAGGGGGCTCACCCGGCCCTTCCGCTACAGCCGTAGTGGCAGACGCGGCACCAGTCCCCTCCCTCCCGGATGATGGCAATTCCTAGGAGGGTGGCTGGTCCTTGCGTCGCCGCCCGGTGGAAGCATCGCCGCCGCTTAGCTCCACAGTGCCGTCTCCGCCCTCTCCTTCACTCGACGCTGCGTAGAAGGAGACATAGAACACAAGCATCAGGGTACTGTGCAATAGTCCTCAAGGCAGGAAGCAATAACACATGAGTGGCACTGTCAAACGTCACTTCCATCCTGTCCCTCCACAACACATGGGTCAATGCAGGCAACACACATGCAGAAACAGGCACGGCGCATGCAATCAACATCAGCATCCATGTACAAGGGCCTCTATTAACATAAATGTTGCCTTAAAACTCACATGCATCATGGCTCCTACTGATCCCATGCACACACATCACTGGAGGGTCATGAATCATGGCTCGTACACCGCAGACACAGTGATTACAACAGTGACCAGACTGCATGACTGAATCTACACATCATCACGGACATGTGTCATGCATCCATGGCGTTTCAAAGTCACACACACGCTTCTCAGACACACAGACATGCACACCATACATGTACATGAGAGCAGCATCCATCTCTCACCCCCCACCCATGTCCAAGAACAGGGACTGGCATGCATTCATGCGTGTATTCCGCATGCAGCTCCACGTGTCTCATTGGAACACATGCACCATCCATGTGGTTCACGCATTACTGGTCTCACATGCATTACCATGATGTCCCGACGCACACACATCCATACATGGCCTATGTTACACATACAGGCAAGTAGCTGACATTCAGAATAGTGCAACATGCCCTGTTTCAGACAGCAATGCATGGCCACTTACTGCTCGACTCCAGACGGGTCTTCCTCTGAAGGATTTGGCGTGGAGCGCTGGGCTTAGGCGTTCCAGGACCCTCATCTGGATGTTGCTCAGGTGGACCAGGCACCCCTCTGCATCCTCTGCCTTCACGAGGTGCCGGGCCTTGTTGAGGGTCCTGGACCTGAGGTCCTCCCAGCGCTTCCGGACATGCTTGATGTCGCGGGTTGCCACCCCCTCAGCGTTGATGGCAACCACAACGTCCTCCCAGATCCTCTCCCATCCTTCCTTGTCGGTGCGCAATTGTGTGAAGAGGCCATCATAATGCCCCAGGACATGCTCCACCAGGACACCAACTTCCTTCTCATTGAAGCTGGGGGCCCTCTGCCTCTCTGGCTTGGGGTCGCCAGTGGTCTCGGATGGTGTTTGCCCTGACATGGTGAACCCCGAGGCAGGCGTGGGTGGGCAACTGGGTCCTGGGGCTGGGCTGTGGAGTGATGGCATCCCAGTCGGGAGTCTTCTGTTCCAGCAGGGGTGGACACAGCAACTGGACCGCAGCAGTTGGTTGACGTGCAAGCACCAAATAGCAAGGCACGTGGGCAGCAGGCAGGCAGGCAGCAGCAGATGGCAGGTGGGAGCGTGCCCGCGGCTCTTGGGGGCAGGAAAATGGCCTTTTAGGCAGGAGCGTGGTCTTCCATGTGTTTTCGCGTGGCAAGCTTGATACGGAGTGATTTGGCACGTGAAAAAAGTGCATGTCAGCGTGTAATTCGAGGAAAGGCCCTTAGCGCTTAAGCGCATCTGTGACGTAGCGTGCACTGGCGTTTCCCCCAACACGAGTGCATAGTGGATCAGCACGTGAAAAAACCACACGTCCGTGTGTGAATGCGTGTAATCCGAGGAAAGGGCCTAAGCGCGTAAGTGACATGACGCGCGCGGGGGTTCCCCTCAGCACGGATTAAAGGTGAGCGGGCCAGCAGTTCGCTGTACGTGCCTTTCGTGGAGAACAACGTGTGTGTTGCTACTTCGTGTTGTTTTGCGTGCCATCACAACTTCACAGCGGATCAAGGACATATCACTTCTTTTGGCGGAGGTATTGGCTACGCAAGTTTTTCATCATCGCGCTAGTCTGACGGTGATTCGCACACACTATTTTCCCCACTGTGGGTGACTCTGTGTATCGCGTACCCGTTTTCGAGGTCATTGTAGCATGCATGTCACACGCGTATGCATTTTTCGTGCTCCTGGGTGCCACCGCATACTGCGGGAGGTTAATTCCATGCACGTAGGCTGCAGGGGTTGCGTGCATGGTTTTACTGCAGTTTTGGGGTGCCTGAGCGTTGCGTGACCCGTCACTTTATCACCGGGGTCACATACAGCCTTGCAGGTGCAGGGGTGCTGTTAACATCTTGCATCCCACCCCCTTCACCCCAATTGCCCAGGATAATTGTGGTGTAAACCTCCCATTGTCAATCCTCCATCTGTGCCGGCACTATTCCATCTGTGCCATGGTTGGGAGGCCACCAAAGGTGAGGGGCGCCTCAGCTGGGTGTACTCCTCGTGGTGGGTGCGGTCAGGGATGTGACTGGGGTAACCAGGCAGTAGGGGGACTCCAGGGTGTCCAGGGTGGCCGCAGAGGAGGAAGAGGCAGGGGTGTGCCACTTGGGCACGATGTTGTGCCATGTGTCGGTGCAGTCATGCCACCACCCCCTGTGGTTCCGGGAGATGCAGCTTCTGCATCTGGCACTGTGCCCATGTGACCCGGCAGTCCGTTTCATCGACTGCCACGGGCCCAAGGGTAGTGGTAGCTGCAGGTGCAGCTGTGGACACCACCATCTAAGCTCAGGGTCTGCCAGCGCAGGCTGCGTTGGCATTTGAAGAGTCCACGGAAGATTTCCAACAGGGCAGGAGGCAAACCATAGGTGCACACATGGCTGCCCTGACTGAGACAAGTGTCCCTGGGGCAGTAATCTCATCTGCTGCCCCGATCAGCCGGGTGTTGGCAAGTGCAGGGGCAGATGCAGCCAACAACACCCCGGTTGTGAGTCTACCAATCAGGACAGTCGCGGTCAATGACCATGCCTCAGTGGATGTTGCTACGCAGGGTCCATTAGAGGGCACCCAGCTGCCACTGACGCAAGTCAGGCCTTTGGTCGTCCCTCCATCTGCCACTCCCTTGGCTCAATCCACCGGTGCCACTGGCCATACTGATCAGGGCGGCATTTGCCATCCAGGGTCTGCGCCACAATCCAAGAGGAGGAAGGTTGCACCTGCAGCATAGGCTGGGACCCCACACACAGCCAGGACCTCCTGCATGTCGCAGGAACTGGACTTCCTCGTGGACTACGTGTGGGACCACAACCGTGAATATTCAGCGATTTGCATTTTTATTTGCTCACGTTCCAAAAAGTTCGTTTTGAGGCACGCGATGTTCCTTTGCTGTACACAGGGTCTTAGATCATCTCACAATACAGCGCCACAATTCGGAATATGAAACTGTGGTTTAAAAGCAAACGGCAAGATTGTCCATTTGGCAAAGTACATTTATGCTAGTGGGGCCTAATTGTCAAACTACGTCTGCCCACTGTGATACGCACTGGAAGCAAGTTGCGGAACATGTGAGTGCGCTCGGCCATGAGGTGCGCACGGCGCAAGAGTGCAGAAAGCGTTGGAATTACCTCAAATGCAGCGCTAAGGCTATGCGTGCCTCAAATTACAACATGACTCTGGTGACTGTCAGTGGGTCGGCACCTGAGGAGGAAGACCTCACTCCGCACAGTCACTCGTTGCAGAGTTCATGCCACCTGAATTGGTCGGAGGAGCGGGAGAGATGCCGGACTTTGATGCCCAGTTCAGTGAGTGTTGCTGCGTGTTTGTCGATGACATGAGTGTTTTACTTGTGTGATGTGTTGTGCATGACTGCCACTACATGTCATGTGTACATGGTTCTGATGTGCAAGTAATGCAATGCTTCACTGATGCATGACTGCTCTGCAGGATGGTGGACATGTGGAGCAGACGGGGACTGTCCGCATCACCACTATTGCACCCTACTCACATGCTGGTCACCAGGATGCCCCTCTGGTCCATGTTCCAGCTCACTGGCCCTTCTGCATGTAGCCTGGGGTGACCTTCCTCTCAGCCCTGGGACTATGTCATAGCATGATTGACGTGCATGTGTCCTCTGCCTGCATGCGGGTACTCCACGTAGGCATGCTCCCTTGCCCCTCCATCGCCCTCTCTGCACCCCAATTTCACCTTTGCACTGGTTTGCATCAATTTTGCAGTAAAGTACTTGCCTGTTCATGCGTCCTGTGTACATGCTAACTTCCACCAGCCAACCTGCCAGACATATGCTGTGGGGTACATCCTTTGTACTTGATGCAGGGTGTCTCACTTGGACTGTGCAGATGTCAGATGCTCCGCAGGGACATGAGTGCCATTCATGCTCCATGTGCATTCCATGCATGCCCCTATGGGTCCTTGACTGGATGATCATTGTAGTACGTGTCCAGGGACACCTACCTTGCATGGCATTTCATCATCATTCCCGTGGCCACTGTGGCTCAGTCCTGCGTCCCACACATGTTTATGGTGTGACAGTCTGTGTGGGTCACAGGCCTAAGCCTGTTTCATGCCCAATGACTCTGTCCAACTGGTGTAGTGTCTTCTTCACATGTGGGTGTACTCCTGAGGTTTCATCATGTGTCCTGCTTACTGTCCCATCATCATCTGCTGTTTTGTCACTTGACTTAGATGATGCAATTGATGCTAGTCAACACTGTCTGTCAATACACAGGTCTATGGTCATCCTTTTGATACCATGCAAGGCATCCCTCCATTTCAACTTAGGGGGAGGGGTGGTTTGCTTGAAGCCATGCAACCCATTGCATGCACATTGCACGTGATGCCTGAAGTTGACCTTGCACTGCCTTCACATTTTCTGATACACATCATGAAGTACTTGTACTTGTAGATAGTGAGTAACGTACACATTTGCTGCACTGCATCAACCCACTTCTGAGTGGTATAACACCCTTCTACATGCCTAATCACAGAAGCAATGTCAAGTTGACCCAGCATGCATGGCAGGTTCTCTTTTGTGTGTGACATGTCTGCTTGATGTGTTGGGTGTCTGTGTGATGTCTATGTGTGTATGTGTTGTGTCCTTCTAACATGTGTAGTGACCTTTTTTCTATCTACTTTTCAGATGATGACGCAATGGAGCCAGAGGATGGTGTTGTCATGCCAGGCACAGGGTTGTTATCACTACACTAACCCGGCACAAGTGGGGGTCGTGGGGTGGTAGGCCACGAAAACCCACATGTGCTACAGACCATCTTGTCTTTGGCTGGCAATAAGTCCAGCCCTGATGAACACTCTGAGGTCCAGGTCGAGTTGGATGTGCATCAGGTCCATCTGTCAGGGGGAGAGATTCTGATGTGGACACTCCTCTGTCCGCGACACCTGCACTGAGGGGTCAGACAGTGGTGGAACCTCCGCCTGTGGTGGATCGGGACACAGGGTCACCCTCCACACCAGTCGCTGATGTGTCTGGGCCATCACGTCAACGGGGGCCTGTAGTCGTGCAGCCGCGGCTGGTGCCAACCCAACGAGGACACCCGGTCCTTGGGTCCCGCAGGTGTCAAGCCCAGCAACACGGTGGCCATGCGCAACCACGGTATACTGAGTGGGAGCAAGACATGACTGCCAATTCTGAGTGGCAGGGGGCAGCAATGGAGAACAACGCTGTGAGCATGGAGCGTGTGGCCCAATCTGTGCTCCCCCCTGCTAGGCAGGTGCATCTCCAGCAGCGGGCGGCTCAGTCCAAGGCCCGTTCACTCAGGCTGGGCATGGCAGCCTCAGACAGGGCACACCAGGCTGAAATGTTGTCTCTGTGTCAAGCAATTGCTGCTCAGACAGAGGCACACATGGAGGCCCTGAGGGCTGAGTATGAGTCCCTCAGATCCACTCTGGGTGTCCTCTTGATGTCCCAGAGGATGCGGTCAGAGGAGAGGTTTGAGCAGCATGAGCGTACTATCTCACCTGAGCTACGTGCTTGCCAGGAGGTGCATCAGTTGTCCAGCCAGGCCTTGCAGGAAGAACTCCGTGTTACACGTGTTACCTTGCAAGAGGAAGCACGTGTATCACGGGAGGTACTGCATGCAGACCTACGTGTCATCGCCGCACAGAACCAGGCTCACCCGTCCGGCAGACTTGCTGCCAACGAAGGGCAAGCTGCAGCTAGGCGTGGTCAGCCTCCTGTGCCATGTCCTCCTTTTCAGGAAGTGCCAGACTCGGATGACGAGGTATCTCCCACATAGGTTGGGCTGTGCAGGAGTTGAGCCCAGGGAGGTTTTTCCCTCAATATCATTGAATGTGGGTGTTGAGCAGCACCCTGTACCTCCCCCTTCCTGGGTGCCTCCCCCCTGGGTCATATGTGGCCATTTTTGATTTTTCTTTTAGTTTAGTTAGTGAACTTTCAATTTGATAGTTAGTTTAATTAGGTAATGTAGGTTTTTCATAGTTAGTCTAATTAGGCAATATAGTTTAGCATTGCTTGTCTAGTGTGCTTTCATGTGATGGTGTGGTGCTTTGTGGCTTTTGAAAGCATCCACTGTCTGTTCCAGCTGGTCCCTTCAAGCTTGTCCCGTGTATTTGTTTGCAGCTTGGGGTCCTGACTCACATATGCCACTCCTGCTTCCCTTATCCATGGCCTTGCAAGGATGGTTCGATGTTACAGCCAATTGCACAAGGGCTTTGGACTGTCATATCTGTGGCATGTCTGCTGCTGTACTACTTGTGTTAAAACCCCTAGTGGGGATGATAAGGGTGATATTGACCACAGTTCTTCCTTTGCTAGATGGGTGGTGTCATGATTCATGTGAAAATTAATTGCTATCCATTGTGTAGTATGTTTCTTATCTTTACTGTACATGTGCTTGATGCAATTCATGCTGTAGACAGTGGCTAGCACACTTTGCCTGTGAAAGTCGCACTGATGAAGTGATTTCTGATGTACGTCTCTGACATGGTCCTGTCATGACATGCCTGAGGAGACACACTCAGGGAAATTTCAAGCATTAATCATGTGTTTTCTGCCCTTTCTGCAGGGGGGTGATCCTCCAGACCACCTTTCCCAGCAGACATGGCCCATTGGATGTCTGGAAGCTGGCCACGTTTGGTGGTGCAGACATGCGCATGTGTGCGCAGGGAGAGCCACAGGGATTGCACTCATACATCCTAAATAAGCTAATGTGTTTCAAGGAACTCCAGGCAAGGTGAGCAGCACAAGGGGGCCACACCACAGCCAACCTTTCACCAGGCCAGTTGCACATGCATGCTAAGTAGCACCACTGATGGTGAGCCTGGACAGATATTGGTGTTGAAGCGCACAGTACAGCTAAGATGTGTTGGTGGACTAATGGCTAGTTGATGGGAAAGTTGTCAGGGGCACATGCAGGGGCAGTGGCACATATCCTCCGGTCCACCATGGTCCATTGAGGCAGTTGTATTAGCCATGTAGCGTTCCAAGACAGGAAAAGAAGCAGCCATAGGGACAGACAGCAAGGGACAGACTCGCGTGCAGTGCATTTCATTTTCATGTTGAAATCGCCACATGCACTACCTACTTTATTTGGGTTATGCTGGAACATGACTTGAACTGAAGTCGTACCTTGCTAAATGCGTCTGGTTGCTTACCCAGGGAACATTGGATGTTGTGTGAATCTTGACGCATTGGTATTCCATTTACCGCGCGCCCACGTGCGCCTGCCTTACTGCATTGACAGTGTATGAACCATCTCGGGGGCAAGCTAACATATACATACAGAGCTGCAGACAAGAGTGTTCGTTTTTGAAGTCACTTACTTTGGGGCATGAATGGTATTGTTTGTGTTTTGTAAACACACACAGATTAGTAACTCACGCTCTCTTTGCAGCATTGAACTAATCCTGTTACTGGACCTGAGAGTGCGCAGGCAGGAGGCTAGCACTCACCCCAGAGATAAGTCTGTCTTTGTCTTGCATTTGACTCATTTAGTACAATGTGCATGTAGAACATGGTTTCTCTGATTGAGTATGTGTTATTGTCTATAGTTGTATTTTGTATTTTGCCTACTTTCCCTTGCCAATCCAACTCCCCTCTCCTGCCCCTCTTTCCGGTTATCCTGAATACCAATGCCTGTCCAACCAACGGATCCCTGACCCTCTTTCCCCGCCGGGGTCTCGGAGGCCTGTGTAAGTTTTACCTTGCAGGCGCCCAGACCATGGATGGGGTGGTTGGTTTGTGCCACTCCTGCGCCTGGAGACTGGAGCTGTGACACTACCCATCAGTTGTTGCATCCTCATTGTATGTTGCGTCCTGAAAAAGGTACCCATCTTGTTGAACCATTGTTGAACTGTGCTACCTTGGTAGTTCCATCATTCTGCTTGTACATGTGCCTGAACTTTTTTTCCCACTTCAAGTAATCTACTGGAGACTATTCCAGGTTTTTTGTGCCTGGAGGCTTTTTCCCTGGTTTGGGGGTTTGGCTCCTTGGAGTTCTCTGCGATTTGGTATTTTTACCAGTCAAGGAGGCCTTTGAGTGGGCTGGACCCTATTTACACGCAAGGTGGAACATGAAGACCAAGGGGTAGAGGGATCCTGTAGCCAGGTAGACTAAAAGGGAGAAGGCTACATACCCCAGACCCAATTGTTCAGGTCATGGTGATGTGTAAATGAGGGAGGGCCTTTTGTTGTTGGACAGTAAGCCTGGCCTACAGTGTTTGGGCACTATCTGACAATGTCATTGTGGGGTACTATGTATATGATGTGTTCTGCTGGTCAATGGCTGTTCCTGTGTTGTAGTTACTTTTCAGGTGTCAGGGAATTGTTGTGGTTTGACATGCTAGGGTGTACACATGGGAAATGTTCGCATGTGATGTGTACAGGACACTGAAGGTCACTTGATTTCACATGCATATATTGAGTGCATGTCCCTACTGACACACACAGTTACACAATGCTCCAACACACGTACGACCACCCCTCCATGCCCACAGGTGCACACAGAATGCATTCTCAGGCACGCTGTGTCCCTGCAGTGCATGATCAATTGTCATTTGGGAATCGTGTACATGCATCAATGGGTTGTTTCTTTTGTTTGTCCATTTGATGTGATGCTTAAGGTGTATCCCCAACAATGGCTACTCACTGTGCTGTGTGCTGAGCAGTGTGTTGCAGGAGACACACACAGCACACGGGTTAGGGAGTAGCCATTTTGACTTGACCAATGTACATGTGAACTGGCATTCAGTCCTGTTCCTGCTAACACTAGTGGAAAGCATTTGTGTATGACTTGGTATGTGTGGGAGGTTGTTGGTCAGTCATTTCATCGGATTCCATGTCAGGCGTCATTGTGTTGGGCCACTTCCCATTAATCACACGTTACTTCTTATGTAATTGGTCATGTGTTGGGCTTTTGCTGTTGCATGCCATGTCATGGTGTGGCAGACAAGGGTGATGTGGGTTGGGAGGGTTTGGGTGACATACCAGTGATTGTCATGGCCTGTTTTGCAGGATGTGGTGTGATACACACCTTGCATGTGTTCCTTTTGGTCACACAGGATTGGTTATGTAGCTAGAGATGCACACAATGTAGCACTTCCGTGGCAACATTCTCAGGGTGGTAAGGTTGTGATAGTTGGCTGTCTCTTTGTCATCATTGATTGTCACCTTGTATGTGCCAGGCCTGTGTGCACTCCACAGTGGTGTGAGGTTAGGTGAAAAATGTGTCTACAAGCTGGGTCCAGACTGCCTCGCCATGTGCCCTTTCCCTTCCCATGGGCAGCGCCTGTGCCTGTGGTTGGGGATGTGGGGGCACCACCATGTCCACCGGTAAATCCCGCTGTTTTGCAATATTGCGCAGGACACATGCTGCCAAAATGATCCATCACACTACTCGGGGTGCATATAGTAGCTGACCGCCAGAGCGTTCAAGGGAGCGAACGCGCGACTTGAGCTCTCCGAATGTGCGCTCCACTATGGCCCTGGTTGCAATATGGGCAGCGTTGTAACTTACCTGGGGAGGTGTGGTGGGGTTCCGGATTGGCGTCATCATGTGGTTGCTCAGAGGGTAGGCACTGTCCCCTGGGGAGGTGATGAAGGTTGTGATTAGTTGGGATTGTGTATTTGTCTGTGTGACATGCATGCATGTGCAAAGGCAATTGTACTCACCTAGGAGCCATGTGTCGCCATGCTTCCCAGCTTCCAGGCCCAGCTCAGGGTGGACATTCTGTATATGAAACTGTCATGGGTTGAACAAGGGTAGTTTGCAAAAACAGAGTTGATGATTCCCTTTGCATTGCATACAACCTGCACGTTGATGGAAAGCCAGTGCTTGCGGTTTTGATAGATGTGCTCAGTGGCTCTAGGTGGACGTAGGGCCACATGGGTGCAATCTATGGCACCGAGCACTTTGAGGAAGTGTGCCACCCTGCAGAAGTCCTGGACCACGGCCTGCCTTTCTGCGGGTGTTCTGGACATGTATATGTACCTGCGGTCTGAGGGGCGCGCAGTCATGATTGCCAACACCTGGTGTAGGCAGCATGACTGCGTGGCCTGTGAGACCCCCCCCACTTGGCAGTTGTCCACTGAAATGACCGAGGGGCCAAAAAATGCAGGACATTGAGCACCTTCTCCAAGGGGCTCAATGCTTGGGAGCATAGGGTGGATGATGTAAGGTCATCTTCCCACTCCCTGACCAGTCTAGGATGATATGAGGTGGAAACCTATACCTGCCATAGACCTGGTCGTCAGGCATCCCAAAAAGGCTGGTCCGGGGCAAAATAATGCGGGGCCTGGCAATTCTCCTCCTCCTGCGGTGTCCCACGATCAGTGCTGTGACAAATGGGGCATTCATCTTAACTGTATATACGTGTTTGTTGTTGCACGGGGGCTCTTCCGCCTGCCTTCCTGTGGTGGACATGTTGATGCGCATCTTTTAGCGTGCACAGGTTTCCCGTATTCGATTCCATGAATACATGTGTTTCACGTGCATGTGGGCGTTCCGTGTATTTCCCTGCAGTACTTCCCCAGTTACGCCTTCTTTTTCATGCATTGTTCCCCATTCTGCGTGGTACGCCCCGTGTCCCACCCCCTTTTTGGTGTGTGCGCCGATGTTGTGCACTTTCGCTGTGCACGTCGTGCAAAACGTTCGGGATGTTGATGTGACGTGTGCACCGGTGCGCGCCACTCCTGGATTTGGCGCACATCCCGCAGTAAACACGCGCAGGCCCTTCCATGAATCGCACACGTGCGCGTGCACTTGCTTTTTCACGCTTGAGCTGGCTTGCGCCAAGATTTTCGGCGCACATTTGTTACATGAATCGGCCCCTAAACATTTACTTTTTAAATGCAGCTAACCACTGATGTCAGAAGCAAGTTTTTCAGCACCTTTCCCCATGCCACTCGATCTGTAAGCCAAATTCCTGTTCAAACTGCACTCTAGCCAGGGGGCAGAGTACTGTTTACAGAGATAATTGAACAAGTATAGATGACCACACATGCCGCTTTCCATGGCAGATTTCCAGTAGACCATTATCAATACCCAGTTGGCATGTATTGAGAATCTATGCATCAAACCTCTGATCTGCAGTGGGCCTGCTGAATTCCTGTGGAGACACCAATCCATCTAGCAACATGGACTAGAGGAGTTTGAAGATATTAATTACATCTAATGTGTATAACACACAAAAGGGTAATATATTTTCTATCTAGATTACCCTCAAAGTAAATCAGCAGTAGCCTTACAAAAAATACACAGTGATTCCCCATTCTTTAGATCATCTAAAAACATAGAAACACATGTCATCTTGTGTCAGGTTTAAGCATTAAATATTCAACATCCATCCTTTGGCGACACTTTAAAATCAACCCTGAAATACATTACTACATCTATCAACCAGACATTGGGCCATGTAAAACAGGCTGGATGATTCAATACACTTTTGCTTAATGCCATGTTGAACTGTCATTTATCCGTCAAATATCAGGCACAAAGTGTAGTGGCCAGATGACAAATGTGGTTTTAAATCAGAGGCCTGATGATAATACTCCCAGTAGAGTGGCATTGAATGCAGTAGAACATCACTTCATCAGCAAACTATAAGTGTCATGTTAGAAAAGAGAACAGCCTATGCCAAAAGCCACAGAGTCACTCTTGAAAACAATCAGTTGATCATTGAGTTTATAGTCAAAGATGTGCAACAAGTCAATTTTGTTGAAAACAGAACTTTCAATGCCCTTATGGATACCTTTGCACCATGCTGCACTCCAAGCCAGACATTGGGCCTCATTACGAGTGTGGTGGTCGTGAAACTAGGGTGCCGATAAGCTTACCGGCACCCTTGTTTCCGGGCTGCCATACTACAAGGCTGCCTGCAGGCACCATTGCGCCCGGCAGGTCTGACCCTGCTGTGCGCAACGGCCCCTGCAGGTGGAGTTGTCACAGAAGCACCAGCACCATTTGCAACAGTGCCAGTGCTTCTGAGTCCCAATTCCTGTGGAGTCCCATGTCAATGGTTGAAAAATAAATCACCTGTGAATATTCATTCATTCTTTTCATTTTACACTTTATTAATGGCACTTTGACATATCAAAGCTAAATACTTTCACACTGTAATTTCTTGTCACCGTTCATCTCCTGAACAGATGTTTTAAACTCTTAGCAAGATTCTAAATCCGCTCTCAGTAAATGCTTCTAACAATTCTTTAATTAGTACAAATTAGTTTATGTCTTATTATTTTGATAAAGTTAAAACTTTCAGATACTCTATTAGTCAAATGTCTAACTGCAAGCCTGTCACATTTTCATTCACTCATTCATCAACTATATCTGAAACATATGTGCTTGAAATAATTTCTCACTCTTGCCCAATAGCTGACCCTATTGGTCGCTACCAGTATGATTGGTTAAACCTGTCTTTTCGTATCTGTCTCCATTTCTTGTTACTCTTTAGTACAGTCTCTTCAAACTCGTTGGTTCCAGACCTCTTCAAAAGGACTAATATTATTTGTCTCTGAAGAAACCAATCCTAATTCCTCTGATCTGTTTAATGTCTATCAAACCACCCTTCTCCCTTATTTAGCTATTCTTAGAAAGGATTATGCATGGGCAATTTTCCTCCTTCTTAGTTACACATTTCTTCTTTTTTAATCTTGTTTTTGCTTTCAATTCTTCACTGAGAACAGTCTTTTGTCTGTGCATGATTCAAATCTTCATGCTCGGCAACATAATATCTAATTTATTCGAATTTTGTTGGAGTGTACTGCTAAATTTGATCTTATATATTGCATAGTGTGCTGTCTTCTTTTCACATCCCTTGTTCTGTCTTGAATTTTTTATTTTATTTTTCAGAATCAAACTTTTACTTTCTCTTTGAAAGGATCTGGGTCTTCACTTTATTGAGTTGTTTCTGGAGTGACTCTGCGTTCTCTTCTTCTAACGCTTTATACTTTCCTTTCCATCCTTTATGCATGACCTATATCAACCATTGTCTTCTTGTCTATTATCTGTCAATTCTTGGATGGCTTCTCATTTTCTTTGCTTAATTCAAAGAAGACTGACCTTTATTTTTTCCTAATTCACCTGCTATCAACCCTCCTCCATTCATTTAACTTTCCCTGTTAGAATTGCCTATTTCAATAAGTGCTTGTTATGTGTGCTTATCTCTGAGTCTAGTCTGTCCCAGCAAGTTCCAATTCTCTTGCATGTACTTACTTGTTGTTTTAAACTTGCTAATAATCATAAAATTTGGCACAGCTCGTTAACATTTCTTCTACTAATCTCTTGGTACAAATTATGCTATTTTCACAACTCAATTGCTGTTGTTCACTGTACATTGGGCTGCCTCATAAAGCATTTCTTCCTCTTCATTCTTTGATGAAATTCAGCGATTCATGTTCTTTATTACCTTGCATTTTCTGGCCGAGTTACTCTTTATTTGGCCTAACTTTGTATACCGTCACATGTGTAGGTACTGCCATCGCAGTCTCAGATTCCCAAATATGTGCATTATATGCCTCATTTCCCAACAGGCAAGGTAGGTACTGATTGGTACACTGTTAAAAGCACACAAATAGGCAGCAGGAAACACATAGGCACTGGCACGTTCATAAGCATACCCCGCTTACCAGCAGCAGACAGGCTTTGGTGCTGTGAGTCTCATTCTTTTGCTGTTGCACTTTATAAGGTCTTTTTTAAAACAATGCCTCAAACTATTGTTTTCATTTATTTCAAGGTGTATAAGCAACATTGTCTTAACATCGCTTGCAAAATTATCTGAAGGGTCTAGCACAAAAAGGGAGCTCCCTAAATGCCCAACACAGGGCTTAAGGTATTTAGTTTCATTTTTATTAAAGGACCTTCCCAGTCTGGCAAAACTAAAGGCCCGAGGCCTTGCACAGGGATTGCCTTCCCAGCAGGAACTCAAAACAGTTTTCCAAGTTCTGAGAAGCAATGATTTTCAAATATTCTCATCTCCATAGAAATAGAAACAAATATTAAACCTATGCACCCTAGCAGAAGGTAAAATAAATGTGCCAGCACTTAAAACAATATGGAGGGGTTAATTCATAGAATTCAGCGCACAAGTGGCGCACACGGCTGGCGTACAGTGTGCACGTGCGGCAGTCTGCCCCAGCCGCGTGCGCCAAATCCATTTCCGCGCACAGCGTATTCATGTATTCATGTATTTTAACATCCATAACCAGCCGTGGTGCAGAGTGGCGCAGCGACCCTGCAGCAGCGCCAGTTGCGCCCCCAACCCCTCCCCGTGCGCCATGAACAGCGCACAAATCCTGTACATGGCGCACAAGCCAGTGGACCAGCATACAGCCCCCCAACCATGAAAACGTCTGTAAAAGTGCATGCGCAACCCTCCGAATACACGTACCCCACTGCATGGGGAGAATCACACGCGATAGGCCCTGTGCGAGCGGGGTACGTGTATTTTGGGAGTGCGCGGGAAGTTTTACACGTGATTGGCCTTGTGCGAGCTGGGTACGTGTATTTCGGGGGTGCGTGGGAAGTTTTACACGCGATTGGCCTTGTGTGAGCAGGGTACGTGTATTTCGGAGGTGCGTGGGAAGTTTTACACGCGATTGGCCTTGTGCAAGCGGGGTACGTGTATTTTGGGGATGCGTGGGAAGTTGTACACGCGATTGGCCTTGTGCGAGCGGGGTACGTGTATTTCGGGGGTGTGCAGGAAGTTTCACACGCGATTCGCCCTGTGCGAGCGGGGTACGTGTATTTTGAGGGTGCGCGGGAAGTTTTACACGTGATTGGCCTTGTGTGAGCGTGGTACGTGTATTTTGGGGGTGTGCGGGAAGTTTCACACGCGATTAGCCCTGTGCGAGTGGGGTATGTGTATTTCAGGGGTGCGCATGAAGTTTTACATGCGATTGGCCTTGTGCGAGTGGGGTAAATGTATTTTGGGGGTGCGCAGGAAGTTTTATACACGATTGGCTTTGTGCGAGCGGGGTACATGGATTTCGGTGGTCCGTGGGAAGTTGTAGATGCGATTGGCCTTGTGCAAGTGGGGTACGTGTATTTCCGGGGTGCGCAAGAAGTTTTACATGCGATTGGCCCTGTGCAAGTGGGGTACGTGTATTTCAGGGGTGCGTGGGATGTTTTACACGTGATTGCCCTTGTGTGAGAGGGGTACGTGTATTTCGGGGGTGCGCAGGAAGTTTTACACACGATTGGCCTTGTGCGAGCGGGGTACGTGTATTTTGGGAGTGCGCGGGAAGTTTTACACGCGATTGGCCCTGTGCGAGCGGGGCGTACGTGTATTACGGGGGTGCCCCAACGAATTGGCAGTGTGTGTCCTCACAGGTGTGCCCTCTCCCCCAACCCTAGGGCCTGCAGGCAGACCACAACACAGGGGAACACACTGCACCCCTGGCCATGCCCCACAGGCAGCCCATCCACCCTGGTGAAGCCCCCCAGCCAGCCCACATGTCACCACGCACAAGTGAGCACTGACACATGTCCCCCAGCACCCCTACCCCCCCAGCATTGACGGGCACCTGCCAGCTGGCCCTGACTCATGTCCCCCAGCACCCCCACCCACCCAGCATTGAGGGTAAGGCCCCAACTCATGTACCCCAGCACCCCCATCCACCCAGCATTGACGGGCACCTGCCAGCAGGCCCCGACTCATGTCCCCCAGCACCCCCATCCACCCAGCATTGACAAGCACCTGCGAGCAGGCCCCGACCAATGTCCCCCAGCACCCCCACCCCCCAGCCTTGAGGGGAACCTACCAGCAGGCCCCGACTCATGTCCCCCAGCACCCCCATCCACCCAGCATTGAGGGTCAGGCCCAACTCATGTCCCCAGCACCCCCACCCACCCAGCATTGAGGGTCAGGCCCGACTCATGTCCCCCAGCACCCCAACCCACCCAGCATTGAGGGTCAGGCCCCGACTCATGTCCCCCAGCACCCCCATACCCCCAGCATTGACGAGCACCTGCCAGCAGGGCCCAACTCATGTCCCCCAGAACTCCCACCCCCCCAGCATTGATGTGCACCTGGCAGCAGGCCCCGACTAAGGTCCCCACCCAACATGTCATAAAGATGAACATTCATGGGCCTCATGTCCACCAAAATCCCACTGCACGTCACCCCAGTCTTTAGACACAATCAAGTTTCCCATCCACCCCACACTGAGAGGCTTATTACTTGTCACTAACCAAAAGTCAAATATGCACATCAACACATGTCCGTCACACAGACACACTCGGTGCGAGTGATTGTGTAAACCCACATTGTGACATGCAGTAAACCAAAGAGCAAATACCACACATGGAAGTAAGAAATCAAAATGTATTGTGCACAAAAATAATAAAAATGATTCAAAGCATGTAATTAATCATAAACAAGAAAAAAGGCATGTCCAAAACAAACAAAATAATAATGATGACACAATCCAAATGAATCCAAAATAAAGTTTGTCAAAAATCCTTGTCCACCAAAGTAAATCCAAAGGAAACCAAAATCCAAAAATCCATTGATCCATGGTGAGGGTAAATGATGTAAGAAAAGAAATTCACTGTCCAACTATGTACAAATATTGCAACAAGGGTCCATGAGCCCTATAAATGAACTGAAACCTATATATAAAACCCTACCTAATTTACGATTATATACAAAAACGTGGGGCATTGTCCAAGCATCCCAAAAGAAAAAAAAAGAAAGGAAACCTATCACTATCTAACTATATACAATGGCAGCGGGCAAGTCCTGCGGCTCACTCTGTGATGTTGTGGGCCAGGGCATCATCAAACTCCATGTAGATGTCCCGGAGGCGGGCCTCTGCCCTGGCCCCGCGGTCTTGCAGGGGTGCACTCATGGCCTGTTCCAACTCCCTGTGAGTTGCCTCGAGGCGCACAGCCCGCCTCAACGCCCGACGCATGGAGAACTCCGCCCTGATCATGGTGAGCGCGCCTCTTCTGCCTGCCGCCGCTCCGCATCTATCTGCTGGTCCAACCGCAGCCACACAGAAGACACTCCCATTCCAGGGACCTCCTCCCCTCTGGCCGATGCCTGCCCCTCTGATGTTGATGGTCCGAGCCATCATCGCTCCCATCTAGAGCCTGCTGCTGCTGCTGCATGTCCCCTGTCCGATGATGTATGCACATCCTCCATCTGCTGGTCTCCAGTTTTTGGGGTGTCCACCCCTGCTGGATGGACTGCCGACTCCCGACTGTGGCAGGGATGGGATCTCCACCAAGCTGGCTGTGTTGGTCAGGCCAGGTCCGCAGGGGGCCCTGGTGGAATCTGGGCTGGAAGACAGCAGGGAGAACAACTGTTGCATAGTCTCCACAGAGGAGGAGAGATCCGCCAGAGTGTGCGACACATGAAGAAACCCACCGACCATGGCCCCTCCCACTGTGCCACGTTGCCATGATGGCGTGGGTGGTCCCCCCAGGAAGCATGCACGTCATCATGAATGACACGCGTGCGCAATGCAACACAATACGATCATGGGACTCCTCATCCGCAGGTAGTGGAGAGCCAGATGACGTGGGCCTCCCCCCTATCTGCGGACGGGCCTTGGACAGGGCATCCCTGCTGGTGCATGGTGGTGCAGTCACAGGGTCAGTGCCAGCCCCTCCGCAACAACCTGTGCTGCCTCCTGACCCTGGCCATGGACTGCACCACTTGCACCAGTGGTACTACCCCCACCAGGCCCCATGTGCTGCTCAGTAGTGGGCTCCTCCTCCTCTTTGGAGACCACCAACCTGGATGTCTCCGCACTGTCTTCCGCCATTGCAAGCCCCTGTGGGGGCTCACCCGGCCCTTCCGATACAGCCGTAGTGGCAGACGCGGCACCAGTCCCTTCCCTCCCGGATGATGGCAATTCCTGGGAGGGTGGCTGGGCCTTGCGTCACCGCCTGTTGGAGGCATCCCCTCCGCTTAGCTCCACAGCGCCGTCTCCGCCCTCATCTTCTCTAGACGCTACGTAGAGGGAGACATAGAACACAAGCATCAGGGTACTGTACAATAGTCCCCTAGACAGGAAGCAATAACACATGAGTGGCACTGTCAAACGTCACTTCCATTCTGTACCTCCACAACACATGGGTCAATGCAGGCAACACACATGTAGAAACAGGCACGACGCATGCAATCAACATCAGCATCCATGTAATAGGGCCTCTATTAACATAAATGCTGCCTTAAAACTCACATGCATCATGGCTCCTACTGATCTCATGCACACACATCACCGGAGGGTCATGCATCATGGTTCGTACACCACAGACACAGTGGATACAACGGTGACCAGACTGTATGAGTGAATCCACACATCGTCACGGACATGTGTCATGCATCCATGGCGTTTCAAAGTCACACACACGCTTCTCTGACACACAGACATGCACACCATACATGTACATGAGAGCAGCACCCATCTCTCACCCCCACCCATGTCCAAGAACAGGGACTGGCATGCATTCATGTGTGCATTCCGCATGCAGCTTCACATGTCTCATTGGAACACACGCGTCATCCATGTGGTTCACGCATTACTGGTCTGACATGCATTACCATGATGTCCCGGTGCACACATATCCATACATGGCCTGTGTTACACATACAGGCAAGTAGCTGACTACCAGCACACTGCAACATGCCCTGTTTCACACAGAAATGCACGGCCACTTACCGCTCGACTCCAGACGGGTCTTCCTCTGATGGATCTGGCCATAGAGTGCTGGGCTTAGGCGTTCCAGGACCCTCATCTGGATGTTGCTCAGGTGGACCCGGCACCCCTCTGCATCCTCTGCCTTCACGAGGCGTAGGGCCTTGTTGAGGGTCCTGGACCTGAGGTCCTCCCAGCGCTTCCGGACATGCTTGCTGTCGCGGGTTGCCACCCCTTCCGCATTGATGACAACCACGACGTCCTCCCAGATCCTCTCCCGTCCTTCCTTGTCAGCGCGCAATGGTGTGAAGAAGGCATCATAATGCCCTAGGACATGCTCCACCAGGACCTCCAACTTCCTTCTCACTGAAGCTGGTGGCCCTCTGCCTCTCTGGCTGGGGGTCACCAGTGGTCTCGGATGGTGTTTAACCCGACGTGGTGACCCCCGAGTCAGTCGTGGGTGGGCAACTGGGTCCTGGGGCTGGGATGTCGAGCCATGGTATCCCAGTCGGGAGTCTTCTGTTCCAGCAGGGGTGGACACAGCAACTGGACCCCTACAGATGGCTGACGAACAGGCACCAAATAGCAGGGCACGTGGGCAGCAGGCAGGCAGCAGCAGATGGCAGGTGGGAGCATGCTCGAGGCTCTTGGAGGCAGGAAAATGGCCTTTTGGGTAGGAGCGTGGTCTTCCGTGTGTTTTTGCGTGGCCAGCTTGATACAGAGTGATTTGGCAGGTGAAAAAAGTGCACGTCAGCGTGTAATTCGAGGAAAGGCCCTTAGTGCTTAAGCGCGTCTGTGACGTAGCACGCACGGGCGTTTCCCTCAACACGGGTGCATAGTGGATCAGCATGTGAAAAAAACACACGTCCGTGTGTAAATGCGTGTAATCCGAGGAAAGGGCCTAAGCGCATAAGTGATGTGACACGCGCAGGCGTTTCCCTCAGCACGGGTTAAAGGTGAGCGGGGCCTGCAGTTCGCTATACGTGCCTTTCGTGGAGACTGACGTGTGTGTTGCTACTTCGTGTTGTTTTGCGCGCCATCACAACTTCACAGCGGATCAAGGACGTATCTCTTCTTTTGGCGCGGTATTGGCTACGTGTGTTTTTCATCATCGCGCTAGTCTGACGATGAGTCACGCACGCTATTTTTCCCACTGCGGGTGCCCCTGTGTATCGCATACCCATTTTCGAGGTCATGGTAGCCTGCGTGTCCCACGCGTACGCGTTTTTCATGTTCCTGGGTGCCACCGCGTACTGCGGAAGGTTAATTCCATGTACGTACGCTGCAGGGGTTGCATGCATGGTTTTACTGCAGTTTTGGGGTGCCTGAGCGTTGCGTGACCCGTCACTTCCTCACCGGGGTCACATACAGCCTTGCAGGTGCAGGGGTGCTGTTAACATCTTGCATCCCACCCCCTTCACCCCAATCGCCCAGGATAATTGTGGTGCACACCTCCCATTGGCACTCCTCCATCTGTGCCGGCACTACTCCATCTGTGCCATGGTTGGGAGGCCACCAAAGGTGAGGATCGCCTCAGCTGGGTGTACTCCTCATGGCGGGTGTGGTCAGGGATGTGGCTGGGGTGACCAGGGAGTAGAGGGACTCCAGGGTGTCCAGGGAGGCCACAGAGGGGGAAGAGGCAGGGGTGCGCCACTTGGGCACGATGTTGTGCAATGTGTCGGTGTAGTCATGCCACCACCCCCTCTGGTTCTGGGAGATGCAGCTTCTGCATCTGGCACTGGCACCCATGTGACCCGGCAGTCCATTTCATCGACTGCCACGGGCCCAAGGGTAGTGGTAGCTGCGGGTGCAGCTGTGGACACCACCTTCCAGGCTCGGGGTCTGCCAGCGCATGATGCATTTGCACTTGAAGAGTCCACGGAAGATTTCCAACAGGGCAGGAGGCAAACCGTAGGTGCACGCAGGGCTGCCCTGACTGAGACATGTGTCCCTGGGGCAGTCATGTCATCTGCTGCCCTGACCAGTCGGGTGTTGGCAAGTGCAGGGGCAGATGCAGCCAACAACACCCCGGTTGTGAGTCTACCAACCAGGACAGACGCAGTCAATGACCCTGCCACAGCTGATTTTGCTGCGCAGGGTCCATTAGAGGGCACACAGCTGCCATTGACGCAAGTCAGGCCTTTGGTCGTCCCTCCACCTGCCACTCCCTTGGCTCAATCCACCGGTGACACTGGCCATACTGATCAGGACTGCCTTATCCAGCCAGGGTCTGCACCACAATCCAAGAGGAGGAATGTTGCACCTGCAGCACATGCTGGGACCCCACACACAGCCACAACCTCCTGCATGTCGAGGAAGAAGCCTTTCTGCGTGCAGGAACTGGACTTCCTCGTGGACTACGTGCGGGACCACAACCGTGACATGCTAGTGTGGCCTAATTGTCAAACTATGGCTGCCCACCGTGATACCCACTGGAAGCAAGTTGCGGAACATGTGAGTGCATTTGCCCATGAGGTGCGCATGGCGCAAGAGTGCAAAAAGCGTTGGAATGACCTCAAACGCAGTGCTAAGGATAAGCGTGCCTCAAATTACAACATCACTCTGGTGACTGGCAGTGGGCCGGCACCTGAGGAGGAAGACCTCACTCCGCATGAGTCACTCGTTGCGGAGTTCATACCACCTGAATCGGTCGAAGAAGTGGGAGAGATGTCAGACTTTGATGCCCAGTCCAGTGAGTGTTGCTGCGTGTTTGTCGAGGACATGTGTGTTTTACTTGTGTGATGTGTTGTGCATGACTGCCACTACATGTCATGTGTACATGGTTCTGATGTGCAAGTAATGCAATGCTTCACTGATGCATGGCTGCTCTGCATGATGGTGGACATGTGGAGCAGATCGGGACTGTCCACATCACCACTATTGCACCCTAGTCACATGCTGGTCACCAGGATGCCCCTCCGGTCCATGTTCCAGCTCACTGGATCTTCTGCATGTAGCATGGGGTGACCTTCCTCTCAGCCCTGGGACTATGTCATAGCATGACTGACGTGCATGTGTCCTCTGCCTGCACGTGGGTACTCCACGTAGGCATGCTCCCTTGCCCCTCCACCCCCCTTCTGCACCACAATTTCACCTTTGCACTGGCTGCATCAATTTTGGCGTAAAGTACTTGCCTGTGCATGCGTCCTGTGTACATGCTAACTTCCAACAGCCAACATGCCAGACATATGCTGTGGGATACATCCTTTGTACTTGATGCAGGGTGTCTCACTTGGACTGTGCAGATGTCAGATGCTCCGCAGGGACAAGAGTGCCCATTCATGCTCCATGTGCATTATCTGCATGCCCCTATGTGTCCTTGACAAGATGATCATTGTAGTACGTGTCCAGGGTGACCTACATTGCATGGCATTTCATCATCCTTCCCATGGCCACTGTGGCTCAGTCTTGCATCCCACACATCTTTAGGGTGTGACAGTCTGTGTGGGTCACAGGCCTCAGCCTGGTCATTGCCCAATGACTCTGTCCAACTGGTGTAGCGTCTTCTTCACACGTGGGTGTACTCCTGAGGTTTCATCATGTGTCCTGCTTACTGTCCCATCATCATCTGCTGTGTTGTCACTTGACTCAGATGATGCAATTGATGCTAGTCAACACTGTCTGTCAATACATAAGTCTATGGTCATCCTTTTTATACCATGCAAGGCATCCCTGCATTTGCACTTAGGGGGAGGTGTGGTTTGCTTGTAGCCATGCAACCCATTGCATGCACATTGCACGTGATGCCTGAAGTTGACCTTGCACTGCCTTCACATTTTCTGATACACATCATGAAGTACTTGTACATGTAGATAGTGAGTAACATACAAATTTGCTGCACTGCATCGACCCACTTCTGAGCGGTATAACACCCTTCTACATGCCTAATCACAGAAGCAATGTCAAGTTGACCCAGCATGCATGGCAGGTTCTCTTTTGTGTGTGACATGTCTGCTTGATGTGTTGGGTGTCTGTGTGATGTCTATGTGTGTGTGTGTGTTGTGTGCTTCTAACATGTGTAGTGACCTTTTTTCTCTCTACTTTTCCGATGATGACGCAATGGAGCCAGAGGATGGTGTTGTCATGCCAGGCACATGGTTGTTATCACTACACCAACCCGGCACAAGTGTGGGTCGTGGGGTGGTAGGCCACGAAAACCCACATGTGCTACAGACCATCTTGTC
Source organism: Ambystoma mexicanum (assembly GCF_040938575.1). NCBI lineage: Eukaryota > Metazoa > Chordata > Amphibia > Caudata > Ambystomatidae > Ambystoma > Ambystoma mexicanum. The sequence continues at coordinate 1,126,800,261 of NC_090930.1, read as the reverse complement.
TTTGGCTGGCAATGTGTCCAGCCCCGATGACCACTCTGACGTCCATGTTGAGTTGGATGTGCATCAGATCCATATGTCAGGGGTGAGTGATTCTGATGTGGACAATCCTCTGTCCGTGACACCTGCACTGAGGGGTCAGACAGTGGTGGAACCTCCTCCTGTGGTGGATCGGGACACAGGGTCACCCTCCACACCAGTCGCTGATGTGTCTGGGCCATCACGTCGACGGGGACATGTAGTCGTGCAGCCACAGGCGGTGCCAACCCAACGAGGACATCCGGTCCTTGGGTCCCGCAGGTGTCAAGCCCAGCAACACGGTGGCCGCGCGCAACTTCGGTATACTGATTGGGAGCAAGACCTGACTGCCAATTCTGAACGCAAGGGGACAGCAATGGAGAACATCGCTGTGAGCATGGAGCGTGTGGCCCAATCTGTGCTCCCCTACTAGGCAGGTGCTTCTCCAGCAGTGGGTGGCACGGTCCACGGGCCGCTCGCTCAGGCTGGGCATGGCAGCCTCAGACAGGGCACGCCAGGCTGAAATGTTGTCTCTGCGTCAAGCAATTGCTGCTCACGCAGAGGCACACATGGAGGCCCTAAGGGCTAAGTATGAGTCCCTCAGATCCACTCTGGGTGTCCTCTTGATGTCCCAGAGGACGCGGTCAGAGGAGAGGTTTTAATAGCTTGAGCGTACCATCTCGGATGAGCTACGTGCTTTCCGGGAGGTGCATCAGTTGTCCAGCCAGGCCTTGCAGGAAGAACTCTGTGTTACACCTGTTACCTTGCAAGTGGAAGCACGCGTATCACGCGATGTTCTGCATGCAGACCTGTGTGTCATCGCCGCACAGAACCAGGCTCACCCGTCCGGCAGACTTGCTGCCAATGAGGGGAAAGCTGCGGCTAGGCATGGTCAGGCCCCTGTGCCACGTTCTCCTTTTCAGGAAGAGCCAGACTCGGACGACAAGGTATCTCCCACATAGGTCAGACTGTGCAGGTGTTGAGCCCATGGAGGTTTTTTTTTTCCCCAACATCATCGCATGTGGGTGTTGAGCAGCACCCTGTACCTCTCCCCTCCTGGGTGCCTCCACCCCCTGGATCGTATGTGGCCATTTTTTCTTTTTCTTTTAGTTTAGTTAGTTAACTTTCAATTTGATAGTTAGTTTAATTAGGTAATGTAGGTTTTTCATAGTTTAATTAGTTAATATAGTTTAAAATTGCTTGTCTATTGTGCTTTCATGTGACGGTGTGGTGCTTTGTGGCTTTTGAAAGCATCCACTGTCTGTTCCAGCTGGTCCCTTCAAGCTTGTCTCGTGTGTGTGTTTGCAGCTTGGGATCCTGACTCACATATGCCACTCCTGCTTCCCTTATCCATGGGCTCGCAAGGATGGTTGGGTGTTACAGCCTATTACCAAGGGCTTTGGACTGTAATATCTGTGGCATGTCTGCTGCTGTACTAATTGTGTTAACACCTCTAGTGGGGATGATAGGGGTGATATTGACCACAGTTCTTCCTTTGCTAGATGGGTGGTTTCATGATTCATGTGTACATTAATTGCTATACATTGTGCAGTTTGTTTCTTATCTTTACTGTACATTTGCTTGATGCAATTCATGCTGTAGACAGTGGCTAGCACACTTTGCCTGTGAAAGTCGCACTGATGGAGTGATTTCTGATGTACATCTCTGACATGGTCCAGTCATGACATGCCTGAGGAGACACACACAGGAAAATTTCAAGCATTAATCATGTGTTTTCTGCCCTTTCTGCAGGGGGATGAGCATCCAGACCACCTTTCCCAGCAGACATGGCCCATTGGACGTCTGGAAGCTGGCCACGTTCGGTGGTGCAGACATGCGCATGTGTGTGCAGGCAGAGCCACAGGGAATGCGCTCATACATCCTAAAGAAGCTGATGTGTTTTAAGGAACTCCAGGCAAGATGAGCAGAACAAGGGGGCCACTCCGCAGCCAACCTTCCACCAGGCCTGTTGCACATGCATGCTAAGTAGCACCACTGAAGGTGATCTTGGACAGATATTGGTGTTGAAGTGCACAGTACAGCTAAAATGCGTTGGTGGACTAATGGCTAGTTGATGGGAAAGTTATCAGGGGCACATGCAGGGGCAGTGTCACATATCCTCCAGTCCACCATGGTCCATTGAGGCAGTTGTATTAGCCATGTAGCGTTCCAAGACAGGGAAAGAAGCAGCTCACAGGGACAGACAGTGAGAGACAGACTTGTGGGCAGTGCATTTCATTTTCATGTTGAAATCGCCACAGGCACTACCTACTTTATTTGGGTTATGCTGGAACACGACTTGTATTGAAGTCGTACCTTGCTAAATGCGTCTGGCTGCTTACCCAGGGAACATTGGATGTTGTGTGAATCTTGGCACATTGGTCTTCCATTTGCCACACACCCACCGGCGCCTGACTTACTGCATTGACTGTGGGGGGAATCTTATGTATGGGTACGTAGCACCACCCCAGATAGTTTGTTTGTAGAGTATTTTGTTACTTTGGGGCATGCATGGTGATGTGTGTGTGTGTGTTATGGGCACACACAGATTAGTGACTCTGGCTCTCTTTGCAGCATTGAACTGCTCATGTTACCGGACCTGAGAGTGCGCAGGCAGGAGGCCAGCACTCACCCCAGAGATAAGTTTCTCTTTGACTTCCATTTGAGTAATTTGGTACTATGTGCATGATGTACACGTTTGGTCTGATTGTGTATGTGTTAATGTGATTATTATATTTTTGTACATTCCCTACTTTCCCTTGTCAATCCTACTTCCCTCTTCTGCCCCTCATTCCGGTTATCCAGTATACCAATGCCTGTCCCGAATGCATATCCCTGACCCTCCTTCCCCACTACGGTCTCAGAGGCCTGTGTGAGTTTGACCTTGCAGGCACCCAGACCACGGTGGGGGTGGTTGGTTCGTGCCACTCCTGCGCCTGTACACGGGAGCTTTGACAGTACACATCAGTTTGTGGTGCATCATTGTATATTGTGTACCAAACATGGTACACATCCTGTTGTGACATTTTTTTACTGTGCTACCTTGGTTGTTCCATCATTGTGCTAGTACTTGTGCTTTGTTATGTACCGCTACTTCAAGTCATCTACTGAAGACTCTTCTGGTTTAGTTTGTCGTTTCCATGTGATGCTCAGGGTGTGCGTCACACACAATGGCTAGTCACTATGCTGTGTGCTGAGCAGTGTGTTGCAGGAGATGGACACAGCACACATATTATGCAGTGTTGATTTTGCCATGCACAATGTGCATGTAAGCAGGCATTCATTGTTATGTTCAAGCTACAACTGTTGGTATGCATTTGGGTATGACTTGCTTTGTGTGGGAGGTTGTTGGTCAGTCATTTCATCTGATTCCATGTCAGACATCATTGTCTGACGCCACTTTGCATTTTTCACATGTCAATGTGTACATTATTGCTACTGTGTTGGTGTTTTGATATTGCTTGCCATGTCATGTTGTGGTTTTGGTGGCTTTGGGTGACATACCAGTGATTCTCATGGCCTGTTTTGCAGGTCTGTGTGATACACTCCTCGCATGTGTACCTTTTGGTCACACAGGATTGGTTACGTTTGAGTAGCTAGGGATGCACACAATGTGGCTTTTCCATGGCAACATTCTCAGGGTGGTAAGGTTGTGACAGGTGACTGTCTCTTTGTCATCATCGATTGTCACCTGGTATGTGCCAGGCCTGTGTGCACTGCGCATGGGTGGTAGTTTAGGTGAAAAATGTGGCCACAAGCTGTGTCCGGGCTGCCTCGCCACGTGCCTTATCCCCTCCCATGGGCAGCACCTGTGCGTGTGGTTGGGGATGTGGGGGCACCACCCTGTCCACCGGTACACCCTGCCGTGTTGCAACATTGTGCAGGACACATGCTGCCACAATGATCCTGCAAACTACTGGGGGTGCATAGAGTAGCTGCCCGCCAGAGTGGTCAAGGGAGCGGAAGCGGGACTTGAGCACTCTGAATGTGCGCTCCACTATGGCCCTGGTTGCAATATGGGCAGCGTTGTATCTTACCTGGGGTGGTGTGGTGGGGTTCTGGATTGGCGTCATCATGTGGTTGCTCAGAGGGTAGGCACTGTCCCCTGGAGAGGTGATAATGGTTGTGATTATTGGGGTTTGTGTATTTGTCTGTCTGTGACATGCATGCATGTGCACAGGCATTTGTACTCACCTAGGAGCCATGTGTCGCCATGCTGTCCAGCTTCCAGTGCCTGGCTCATAGCGGACATTCTGTATATGAAACTGTCATGGGTTGAACCAGGGTAGTTTGCATAGAGAGAGGTGATGATTCCCTTGGCATCGCATACCACCTGCACATTGATGGAATGCAGTGCTTGCGGTTTCGGTAAATGTGCTCAGTGGCCCTAGGTGGACATAGGGCCACATGGGTGCAATCTATGGCACCGAGCACTTTGGGGAATTGTGCCACCCTGTAAAAGTCCTGGACAACGGCCTGCCTTTCTGCAGGTGTTCTGGGCATGTATATGTGCCTGCGGACTGTGGGGCGCGCAGTCATGATTGCCAACACCTGGTGTAGGCAGCGTGACTGCGTGGCCTGTGAGACCCACCCAACTATGGCAGTAGTCCGCAGAATTGACCCAGTGGCCAAAAAATGCAGGACATTGAGCACCTTCTCCAAGGGGCTCAATGCTTGGGAGCAGAGGGTGAGGGATGTAAGGTCATCTTCCCACTCCCTGACCAGGTCTAGGGTGATATGAGGTGGAAACCTATACCTGCTGTAGACCTGGTCGTCAAGCATCCCAAAAAGGCTAGTCCGGGGGGAAGGAATGCGGGCCCTGGCTATTCTCCTCCTCCTGCGGTGTCCCACGATCAGTGCTGCGACAAATGGGGCATTCATCGTAGCGGTATATACGTGTTTGTTGTTTGTGCGCGCTTTTATACTGTGTGCAGGGACGCTTGCGCCTGCCTTCCTGTGACGGACGTGTTGACGCCTGTGCATGTGTTTTAGCATGCGCTTGTTTCCCGTATTCAAATCCATGAATACGAGTTGTTCACGTGCGTGTGGGCGTTCCGTGTATTTCCCTGCAGTGCTTCCCCAGTTACGCCTTCTTTTTCATGCGTTGTTTCCCATTCCATGCGTTACGCCCCATGTCCCGCCCCCTTTTTGGTGTGTGCGTGGAAGTTGTGCGCTGTCCCTGTGTGCGTCGCGCACGGCGTTCGGGTTGTTGCAATGACGAGTGCGCCGTGTGCGCCACGCACGGATTTGGTGCACAACCAGTGGAAAACACACACAGCACCTTCCTTGAATCGCACATGTGCACGTGCGCTTGCTTTCTCACGCTTGCGTCACCTTGCACCAGCTTGCGCTGGGATTTTCGGCACACGTTTGTTCCATGAATCGGCCCCTTAGAGTCTTCTTCTTTGCAAGGAATGTTTTTGAAGTACTATAAGTGTACTATAAGCATTTTTTTCTTTGTCATAAGTTCCTTACCTAAGGAATATTCCAATGCCAAATGGGACACACATCTGGGGTATTTTCAGCACCAGGATACAAGTAAACTGCATCAGGCTAGGTTTTGTCCAAAGGTGCATAAATATGGAAAACAAACTGGCCCCATGCTCATGCAACAGGGCCAGAAGTTACATACATTTTTCAAACAAGTGACTGATGCACTGGAAGAAAGCCTTGTCATAGAGACAATTAACTGTTAAGGAGAACTCTGTGCATTCGGCAGCATTGATTAAATGAGTAGTATAACAAAAAGAAAACTATTTTTGCCAGAAGTAATTCAAAGGCACACATACATTAATTAAGGATTTGACACTGTTATCAAATGGAAAACAAATTGTAATAAAAATCAAGAATGAAGATGGGGCGACATGTGTTTTATTTAGGTGTGAGATGTCAAGACAGGCCTAAGGTAACAATATGCATTTTAAAAAGTATAATTCTTTTTAATGAGATGTTGACTTCCTGCCATCAAATCGCGAAGGTCAAGAAGCACTGTTCACCTCCCCCTACACTTACCAGAACCATGTAGTCAAGCGCCGTTGATGTTTACCAGAGCCAGGAAGGGGACTGAGCTTGGTCCTGCGACAGAGGTTTATCAAGCTTGACTTGTGTCCACTGAGTAAACGAAAGTGCAACCCATGGATCTGAACTTTCTAAAATACCCAAGATTAAATATAGTTTTGTGGTGGGGTCTAGGGCCTGAAAACCATTTGACATGCAATGGCAGATAATATGACTGAAGGGTGCAGGGTTCTAGTCCATCTGCCAAACAAATAAGGAAACACATGTTTAGGTCATTTGCCCAGAACAAATGTAAAGAGGTTTTATTGGAGTCTATGCCAACAGATGCGAAACCAGTCTGAGGCAAAGGGCTTGGGAACGGAAATATTATGTTTTATTGAACTAATAGTATGCATATAATTAAGAGGATACCATGGGTCTCTATGGAAAATCATATTTTGCCCATAAACTGGAAGACTGTATTAGATACAGAGATGGTTCATATCCTCATGAAAAGCACATTATGAGCATTCTCTGTTGATAGGACTCCCCATCACCATTTGACCCTGGGAACCAAAGTTATAAGATTAACTATGATTGCAGCTTCCCAGAATAAATTACAGATAAGAGAGACTGTATCAACTACTGTCTGTAAATATCAGGATTCTAACTTTAATTATTTTTGTGGAAATAACAAAATATCTCCTTCGTTCAGGCAGCCACCTGTTTTACATGGCTCAATATCTGGTTGATAGATGTAGTATTTTCTTTCAGGATTGATTTCAAAGTGTCTCCAAATGCTGCATGTTGAATATTTAATGCTTAAACCTGACACAATATAACATGTGTTTCTATGTTTTTTAGATGATCTAAAGAATGGGGAATCACTGTGTATTTTTGTAAGGCTACTGCTGATTTACTTTGAGGGTAATCTAGATTGAAAATATTTTTTTTAAAAGTTCCTTTTATCTTTTTCACATTATGGCTGATCAGCATGTATTGTTTCATAATATTTTCAGAAAATAAAAAGGTTTCAACTACAAAAATGAAGTAACTGTCATGATGTATAGCATGCCCTGCATGCCAGAGCTTATCCTCCATACTAAGGCTGCCTAAATGCCCACTTGGGGCTCTGGCAGATTTTATGGCAGAGTTTAAATGCGCAAGGCTCTGGTGAAAGTTGGATGCCCGCACATTAGATCAAGGGAAATACTATTCCTGACCCCTCGCATGCTTACTGTTGGACAGCAATACATGTGTGGGTCCACCTTCTGGGTGAATCTATGTATCAATGCATAATACCCCTTTGTGTGGTATACACATTAGATGCAATTAATATCTTCAGTCTCCTCCAGTCCATGTTGCTAGATGGATTGGTGGCCCCACAGGAATTCAGCAGGCCCACTGCAGATCAGAGGGTTGATGCCTATATTCTCAATACATGCCAACTGGGTATTGTTAATGGTGTACTGGAAATCTGCCATGGAAAGCAGCTTGTGTGGTCACCTGTACTTGTTCAATTATCTCTGTAAACAGTACTGTGCCCCCTGGAAATTGGCTCTGCTGGGGCATTTGTCTCAGACTACCAGAGAGACATCAATTACAAACTTATGAGAGAGTTTATGTTTATATAAAGATGTATTGTGTAGCCAAAGACTAGAACAGGAGGAAACTCCAGGCCCAAACCTTAAGAGACCACATACATTCCTAAGATCTTGCAGATTTGTGTTTGAGCCAACTACAATCTTATAGATGGAGTGGCATGGGGAAAGGTGGTGAAAATCTTACTTCTGACATCAGTGGTTGGCTGCATTTAAAAAGTAAATGTTTAGTGTTTCCATCATTCCTTAATGTATTTGTATAGTCTTAGTAGTGTGCTCACAAAATGGAATTTCTACCACAGTTTACTTGCCTCTACCAACCAGCAGCGCCACAAAACAACCTCTGCACAGTGCTACTGTTTTATTTCTTCAGTCTAGTTAACACCAATATTGGATTAAGTTGAGGTTCTATCAAATATATTGGGCTCAATCAAACAGCAACTCCCCCCCTGAGTCCAAATACCACCTTCACAAACTTGAGATTCAGAGTTAATGTATTTGGCACTGTTAAGTTAGCCACTGAAGCATTTTCTCATCATTGTCCCAGTGCACCATGTTCCCCTTTTACTACCTTTCACTTGCCCCTTGCCCAGTCATCTGAAAAAGTGTAGGGATGTGCAGAAGCAGAAGCTTCTCCTTAGGATCCACCACTAGTTCAATGTTTAGCTCAAACCGACTGACTGAGGTCAGGCAATGCACCCAGTATGTACCCTCATTCCTCATTGCTCTTTCTCACAAGTTCTGCCCAAATAGCACTGCACCCTGAATTCTACAACCACAAACAGAAGGTTGCACTACTAGAGATGCTAAAGATCCCTTGCTAATCCACCATGCCATTTTGTTCAAGCTGTTCTTGTCAAGACATGAGGAGTTAGGGAGACGTCTGGATGGTCCAGAGTCATGAGGAATGGAGGTCACCTGCTGGAGCTTGACAGGTTACGAGCTGGTATGTCTTCTGACATGCCATTTTGGCCATTATGACTGCTTCAGGAGGCTGCTGCCCTAGCCACATCTTTGGCCTGTGACGTCCACTCTTTAAACACATGATTGTGCCACAGCCTAAAGTGCTTAAGCAATGAGGAGGTGCCTAAGACACGCAAACATGGGTTACCTCAATGAACTTTCTTCTGGCAGAGATTGCATATTACACTGCCTGCCTCCCCCTCATAATGCAACACTCTAACAAGCTGAAGAAGTTTCATGACCATGATCAGATGGGCAGTGATGTCATGTCTGGGGATGTCTTCTGACCCGGCTTCACCATCTTGAGGAAAGCCTGAAACTACCTTGACCTCTCTGTGCTGCAGTGGACCCAGATTCCTCCTTCTGAGCTACCTGCTAGGGAACCAACTCTGGCTGATCTGCCTGATGCTTTTCGGACTCCTACAGAACCACAGCCTACTTTTTGCATTGGCTTTTGTTTACTGGCATTGGTGTGGCTACTGCTCCTGGATTACCTCCTCTTCCATAACAGTATCAAGATCTAGGTACTAGCCCACTTTCTGCAGGTACTCCTTGAGCGACTCTCCATCTATAATAACCTCTTCAAATTAGTAGCCACATTCTCCTCCTCCACATGCTTTATCTCCCCTTCCTCAACCACTGTCTGCTCGTCCTCAACTTCAATCTCCCCCTCCACACCCTTCCACTTCTCATCCTCAAACAGCATCTTCCCTACCTCATGCTTCATAATAACCTCAATCTGCCCCTCCTCCTCAGGCTGTGTCCCCGTCTGATGACTGTCTCCCCCCTCAACTACTCACATGGAGGTTCAGTGGCATTCCATCCCTAATACTCTACCACCAGCACTCCCTCAAAATAAATGGCTATGTTACCTAAGGTCTGAATTTAGGAACAACAAATATGCCTTACTTGCATAATGTCCATCATGTGTCAATGTGACAAAGGTACATAATGGGCATCTCGGAAGTCCCACACAGTGGAAATGTAAAAGGGTTCTGAAACTCAAACAATAGGGAATGTGACTGTGAACACTTAAATATTTCTCTACAAAAAGTGAAATAAAAGGTCTCAGGAATTTTTTTGTTTTGTTTGGGTGATGCGAAGTGAACAGGAGAAAGTACAAGAGTAACTATTCTGAAAGGGAAGATTAGAAATAGAGCCTAAAGGACACACACACACATACACGACCACCGCCACACACAGACACACAACACCACACCCTCCCACCCACACAGTGATACTTTTGATATAGGTCATGGATAAAGGATGGAAAATCTACAGGATTAATAGAAGAGAAAATAGAGTCACCCCAGAAGCAAATTAATAAAGTGAAGACACAGAGCCTTTCAAAGAGAAAGTAAAAATACAAGTTTGATTCTGAAAGAAAACTAAATCCAAATCAAAGCCAGAACCAGAGATTTGAAAAGAAAACAACACCCTATGCAACATATAAAATCAAATGTAGCCGTATGCTCTAACACCTTTAGAATAAATGAGAAAATGTGCTGCCAAGCATGAAGATTTGAATTATGGACAGTCATAAGACTGGTCTCAGTGGGGAATTGAGAGCGACAACGAGTTTAAGAAAGGAGAAATGTGCATCCAAGAATGTGAAAAGTTGCCTATGCAATATCCTTTCCATGACTTTAGATACATATGTGAGAAGGGTGGTGTGATAGACATTAAACAGATCAGAAGAATTAGGATTGGTTCTTCAGAGAAAAATAATATAGTACTATTGAAGGTTTCTGGAAACCAACGAGTTTGAAGGGATCTGTTTGAAAGAGTAAAAAGAAATGAAGACAGTTAAGAAAAAGACAGGTTTAACAAATTTTACTGATGGTGATGAACAGGATCAGCTATTGGGCAAAAAGGAACACATATTTGTGCCACATCAGTTTCAGACATAGTTGATGAATGAGAAAATGAAGACAGTACAGAAGAAGTACCAGTGAAAACATTTGCCAGGCTAGCAGTGGGCCTTTTGATTAATAGAGGATCTGATAGTTTTAACTTTAACAACATAATGTAATGCACAATCATTTGTACTAGTTTTAAGAGTTTACAGAAGTATTTGCTGAGAGAGGAGTTTGAATCTTGTTAAGAGTTGAAAACCTCTGCTCAGGAGATGAACAGTGACAAGAAATGACAGACTGATAATATTTAGCTTTGATATCTCAAAGTGACATTAATAAACTGTAATGAAAAGAATGAATGAAAATTCACAGGTGATTTGTTTTTCAACCATTGACATTTGGCACAGTGAAGAAGAGTTTTAAGAAACCTAATTATACAAGGTAGCCAAGGCAGAGGATGTCTGCTTTTGGATGAACAGAGCCTAGAACAAAGTAGGGGTAGAAAAATTGCTGAAGATTACATGGAAAATACACGGAATTAAGTCTAGCAGCAGGTTGCTTTGAAGTGCCAGAATATTCAAGCATTCGGCAAAAGTATGGTGCATGGTGGAATTCAACCTTTTACAATGCAGAATCTATGTTAGACCCACTTTTAGATACCATAAAACTGATTTCCAGATTCAGCACCTGCAGCCTATGTGACATAACATCTTGTAACGCATTTAAAATATTATTTGCTGTGTTATTTTTTCCAAATGAATGGATGTAGAGAGCAGGCATTTTCTTCTGAACCACTGAATTTGTTACTGGTGGAGGAGCATTTTGGGGGCAAGGCATTAGAAGAGAGGTTGTCTTCATCTGTAGGCTGCAATGACACCTAATGTGCATTTCTACACTTGTAATCTGTTGTTTGGGATCTGGTCCACATTGGTTTTTAAATGGGCCTTGTGGCTTTCACTGAGCCTCACACAGAATGTATAGTTGTTTGCAAGTTTTCATAAAATTGCAGAACCTGAACATTTGAAAGCAATGCTTGGCTTGGAGTGCAATATGGTCCACAGTTTTCCATAAGGGCATTGAAAGTTTTGTTTTCAACAACAGTGACTTGTTGGACATCTTTGACTGTAGATTCCATGATCAACTGTTTGATTTCAAGAATGAGTCTGTGGCTTTTGGCATAAGCTGTTCGCTTTGCTAACATGACCCTTATAGTTTGCTGTTGAATAATGTTCTACTACATTCAATGCTGCTCCCCTGGTAGTATTGTCATCAGTCCTCTGATTATAACCACAATTGTCACCTGGCCATTGCACTTTGTGTCTTATACGGATAGATGATAGTTCAACATGCCATTAAACAAAATGTGTATTGAAGCACCCTGTCTTTGTCCATGGCTCAATTGTTGGTTGATGGATGTAGTAATATCTTCAGGGTTCATTTCAAAGTGGCTCCAAATGATGGATGTTGATTGTTTCATGCTTGAACCTGACACAAGATGAACTGTATTTCCATGTTTTTCAGATGATCTTAATTTCTGTTGCGGGGCTGGGGAATCACTGTGTGTTTTTTGTTAGGCTACTGGTGATTTACTTTGAGGGTAACCTAAATTGAAAATATAAAAGAATGGTCCTATTATCTTTTTCACTTTCTTGTTGATCAGCATGAAGTTTTTCACTTTCTGCCAAACTTCCCAGAGGATCAGCATCGGAAGAGTCCTCATCAGAGTGCTATCACTCTATATGGTCACCACGATCACCTGTTGATCTTTCACTTGGCCACTTCTCATTTGAGGACTGATCAGATTCTGACTTTTCCTCCATCTCTGCTATGTCCTCAGACATAGCTACATGTTTCATTTATGATTTATCAGTACTAAACCTCTGTTGTTGACTGCAAATTCTCTTGCAACTGTAGTAGGCATATACCTTTATTTTACATATGTTTCAATTGTTAAATACTTCACCTGCAGTGGAAGTGCTTTCTACACACATTTTTTAAAGCACTTGTAAATCTTTCATTTTGTTGGTTGCGATTTTGCTGCCCTGCTTTCCAGTAGATGATGGATGTTGTAGGTCTGGGAATTATATAAATGTATTTTTCATGCAGTTCTCTTTCATCGAAAAGTGGCTGCCTTGAACATCATTTAAATACATGTGTCACACCCTCACAGACCCAAATATAAGCACAATTTGTCCTGGTCTCACTCACAGAAAAGCATCTCACTGAAAAATGGTATTTGCGTATTCACCATCGAAGAAGAGCACATCTTTGAAAAATTAAGATGTCTACCCATACGGAAAATCGTCACTCTCAATATGCATAATTGCTCTCCCTCAAAGAAATAATGTTCTCTCCAAAATTCCTGCCAACCCTCTTCTTTAATGTTATCATTTGCTACGGGGGTACCAGTCATTGGGAAAAATGTTTTATGTAGAATTATATTTTCCTAAGCATTAAGGGACTGGGGCTTGACATAAAAGAAAATGCATGAAATAAAGAGGTCTGCAGCCTGCTCAAGAAATTAATTACAATTGAAAAGAGTAACTGTTTGGACAGAACATTGGAAAACGTGCCTGTTTTTGGGAGAAAAAAAAACAGTAATAAAACATGTAATTCAAATGGATATCTCTACTCCTCTAAACACTGCAAGGTATTCAATCGCTAAAAACTAAAACACATTAATTATGTGCATAGAAAAGTGTGTCTGTTTTCAGAAGAAAAGGAAAATGTATTAAAACATAAACTAAAATGGAAATGTCTACTCTGGTCTCGGCATCTGGAAGGTGTTCAGTCATAAAACAATGGTTAACTCAAGCCAAAATGAAATTATTTCATAAAATAAAAGGTTTAAACTGCAAAAATAAATGAACTGTCGTGATTTACATCATGCCCTGCGTGACAGAGCTTGTCCTCCATCCAATGGCTGCCTAAATACCCACTTGGGGTCTGCCAAATTTAAAAGGGAAAAAACTCTTCCGGACCCCTCACAGGTTTACTATTGGACAGCAATAATGCTGTGCGTCCACCTTCTGGGCGAATCTTTGTATCAATGCTTATTTCACTTGTTGTGTGTTATACACATTAGATGCTATTGATAGCATCAGTCTCCTCGAGTCCAGATAGCTAGATGGATTGGTGTCTCCACAGGAATTCAGCAGGCCCACTGCAGATCAGGGGTTTGCTGCCTATGTTCTCAATACATGCCAACTGGGTATTGATAAGGTTCCCATGGAAATCTGGCATGGAAAGCGGCCCATGTGGCCATCTGTACTTGTTCAATTATCTCTGTAAACAACAGTGTTCCTCCTGGATAGGATGCAGTTTGAACAGGAATGTGGCTCTGCTGGGGCATTTGACTCAGACTACCAGAGACACCACAATTACAAACTCATGAGAGAGATTATGTTTATAAAAATGAATAACATTGTGCAGCCAAAGACTAGAGCAGGAGGAAACACCAGGCCCATAGCTTAAGAGACCACATACATTCCTTATATGATGAAGGTTTGTGTGTGCGCCAACCACAGCCACATAGATGGAGTGGCATGGGGAAAGGCAGTGGAAACTTTGACTCAGACATCAGTGGCTGACTTGATTTTAAAAGTAAATGTTTAGTTGTCCTTCATTCCTCAATGTATTTGTATAGTCCTAGTCCAAATAATATGCTCACAAATTGCAAGGTCTACCACAGTTTATTTGGCTCTACCAACCATCAGCTCCATACAACAACCTGTGCCTATTGCTACTTTTTTGATTTCTACAATCTGGTTAACACCAACACTGGATTAATTGGAGATTCTATCAAATATATTGGGCTTTATCCAACAGCAGTGCTTCCCCTGAGTCATAATACCACCTTCACAAAGGGAGGTTCTGAGATAATTTATTTGGCACTACCTCTTAAATTATCCTCTGATGCATTTACTGTTCATTGTCCCATTGCACCACGTTCCCCTTTTCCTACCTTATACTAGTCCCTTGCCCAATCACCTGAAAAAGTGTAGGGCTGGCAGAAGCAGAAGCTTCTCCATGAGATCCACCACTAGTTCAGCATTTAGCTCAAACCGACTGGATCAGGCCAGGCAATGCTCACAGTATGTGCCCTCATTCCTCATTGCTCTGTCTCACCAGTTCTGCCCAAATAGCACTTCACCCTGGATTCTACCACCACAAATAGAAGATGGCACTGCTGTAAATACTAAGGAGCCCCTGCCATCCCACCATGCCAGTTTGGTCAAGCTGTTCTTCTCCAGACATGAGGGGTTGGGGAGACAGTCTGGATGGCCCAGAGGCATATGGAATGGAGGTCACTTGTTGGAGCATGACAGGTGATGAGCTGGAGTGTCTTTTGACACTCCATTGTGTCCATTATCACTGCTGCAGGAGGCTGCTGCCCTACCTACATCTTTGGCATGTGATGTGCACTCTTTGAACACATGATTGTGCCATAGCCTAAAGTGTGTAAGCTTCGAGGAGGTGCCTAAGGCACTCTTACATGGGTTACCTCAATGAAATTTCTTCTTGCAGAGGCTGCATATTACACTGCCTACCTCCCCCTCATAATGTAATGTGCTGATCAGATGAGCAGTGGTGGGTGGGGATGTCTTTTGACCTTGCTTCACCAGTTTAAGGAAAGCCTGAAACTATCTTGTCCTCCCTTTTGGGTAGGCAATGCTGTAGTGGACCCAGACTCCGCGTTCTGAGCGACCTGCTAAGGGACAAACTCTGGCTCATCTCCCTGATGCTTTTCAGTCTCCTACAGAACCACTGCCCTCTGTTTGCTTTGGCTTGTATTCCCCTGCATTTGTGTGGCTACTGCTTCCAGCTGCTCCTGGATTACCTCCTCTTTCCTGGCAGCTCCAAGATCAAGGTACTCATTGAGCGTCTCAACATCTATAACAACCTTTACAGATTAGTAGCCACATTCTCCTCTTCCACATGCCCTATATCCTTCTCTCCAACCAGTGACTCTCCTTCCTCAACCACTGTCTTCCCTTACTCAACTTCAATCTCCTCCTCCTCAACCTTCCACTTCTTATCCTCAAACACTGTTTTCCCCACTTCATGCTTCACATTATCCTCAATCAGCCCCTCCTCCTTTGGCTCTATCTCCCTCTGCTGGCTGTCTTCCCCCTCAACCATTGACATGAAGGTTGAGTGGCATTCCATCCCTAATCTTCTACCACAAGCACTCCGTCAAAATAAAGGGATATGTTACCTAAGGTTACAGTGTACGAAAAACAAATATGCCGAACTTGCATAATGTGCCTAATTTGCCAATGTGCAAAAACCCAAACAGGTGACAAAGGTACACAAAGGGGTATCTCAGAAGTCTCATACAGTGGAATTGTGAAAAGGTTCTAAATCACAAGCAAAAGGGTTGGTTTCTGAGAACACTTGAAGCTTTCTCTACAAAAAGAGAAAGAAAAGGTGTCAGGAAACATTTTATTTTATATTTTTATTTGGGTGACGCAAAGTGAATAGGAGAAAATATAAGAGGAACTATTCTGAAAGGGAAGATTAGAAAGAGAGCCTAAAGGACACACATACATACATGACCACCCCCCACACACACACACACACACACAACACCACACACGCAACCACATCATCCGGTTCCATGTCATTTCATCGCGGGATGAAACAACAATGGGTTTTTCTCTGTGGATATTTCAACGAGAAAACTCATCATTTATTTATTTATTTATTTATTTATTTATTTATTTATGGGGGTTCCCACCCCCTAACCCCCATCCTCTTTAATTATTTAACTATTCCCAAACACCCACAACCCATCTATATATTTATTTATCCATGGAACCCGCAGACTGCCTCCCCAGCTGCGGGCGGCCTGCTACAACCATGGTGGCCATTTTGGATCAGTATTTTCATTCTTAGAATGGGACGTGCGAGGCGTCACATTCAACGAATGAAAACACTTTCATTTTAGCACCCCGGGTTACCGCTCTGGTAACCCGGTTGCTAATGGCCTTAACACATGGTCTGGCCTGCCGGATCCGGTGTTATTGGCTCGGGGACCCTTTTTAACCTGTGCCCCATGCTGATAACACCCAATCCGGCATGGGGGATCAGGTGTTAACGCCAAAAAAAACCTTTAAAAACTGACAAACTCTGCAAAAACTCTCTGAAAGACTTCGGAATAGTGCAAACGCACTGAAAAATGCCTCGAAAGCCAACAGTGTGTGAGCGTGTCCTGTGCACTCTGAACCTGGCAGCAAAGCAAAACCAACAATGTATGCAGGAAGCAAGCAAGGCGCTAAAACCTGTTTTACTAATCTGCCGAGAGAAGGTCAACTTTCCCACAGACCACATTTGGGGAAATTCGAAGGACCCTACTTTTCACTTTCGATGCTTTACAAAAATTGCAGGATTACACAGAATTCCTTTCTCTGATTTGCACCACAGATTGGATCAGCAAATAGAACATGTTGTTGGCAATCGTATCTGTCTACAGCCCCCACAAACACATTCTCCTAAATGTATAGTGCCGGCATACTTTACTATTGTGAAGGGAATTAATGATGGCAGTATGGTGAATTACTGAGCAGTAGGATGTATGTGTATTGTGGGATGTTTTCCCCCACTAGTCCAAGCCCTGCAACATTACTGTGCATTGCTTGCAGCAAAACATCAGAAATGGCCGCCATTGAGCATTCTGCATGTTAAAATCACCCAGAATAGGGCAGGAAAAATCTGAAAAATAGGCCACATCCACTTTTGCCTATGTCAGTGGTAACACAGGAGACCACTGCCAAAACCGATCCCTTGGTTGCCCACAAAGTCAAAGAGAACTATTTGAGAAAGTAATGCTGCATTGCAAAGAGAAACACAGAGCTGGTTGAAAATCTGTTTTTCTTGGTTGTCAAATTTGCAAAAATCATTGCTCACAAACCACCCAAAACATCCAACCTCCTTGTTGGGTGCTGAACATCATTCTACTTCAAGAATCCACATAAATATAATGTCAGCAGAAGTATATGTTATCAGAACAAAATTCACTTTTGAAGATGGTTGCTGGAAAGAAATATGTAAACAATGGGTGAAATACTGTTACTCGCCTCTGTCAGACGCTGGCGATCTCTAAATCTGACAGGTGAAACTTGTGTCTCAAAAGCTAAATATGCCAAAGAAGAGACTTCCATCAAATGCAATATAGGGTGCCACACATTGATTTTCATGGTGAAAAAGGATGGAATTGAAGATATGTTTGCTAATTTTAAATTCGTAACTTTAATTTCCACAAAAGAACAATGTTACAATTTACTGTAAAATAACCTGATTCAGCTAAACTCCAAGAGGTTTCCCACACTTAGCTTCAAACACATTCCACACCTTCTCCCTAAACAAAGGAATCTTTTCCCCTGTGCTCTGCTGAGTATTTCACAGGCAAGTGTGAAAGGAAATGGGAGGGGCACCCTGGCATGTTGCTCTGAGGGAAGACAAAGGACTCCCTTGAGCTGAATGAAAATGCTAATTCAGGTGTGACTGAAACCAACAGCCCTGGCAGGAACAAGCTCATGTGACTCTCTGGCTCAGCCAAGGCTTGGAGGCGGGCTAGACTGAAAATGTGGATTTGAAAATTAAGAAACTGTGGGGGTAATTCAAAGAATTATGTTTAAGAAAAAGACTTATAGATATTGTGCTGAACTGATAAAAATAGGGAATTTAGAGGTTGTTAAAATGAAAAGATCGCTCACAGTTTAAAACTAATCTGGAATCTGTGCGGTATTCAGAGACTGAACCACGAAAAAGTTCAGATTCTAGCAATTGTGATTATGTCAGGAACATGAACATTTCCAGGAATATGCCCATATGGTATGTGCATGTCTGTGTAAAAATGTTTACAGATCCGAAAATGTGTACCCAACCAAAAGCGTGAAAAATTGTCATTCGTGAACCCAAACTCGTAGGAATATGAGACTTTGACAGAAGCGTACCTTAAGTAATCTGTCATGTAAATGTGCATTATCAACAAGTTTGTGAAATTGGAAATACGTTTTTTATGAAAAGTAGATTTTCTGGTTAGACACAAGGGGAGTTTTTTTTCTTTGGACCATAAACACAGTGTCCCTCTGACACATCATGATACATCATGACACACTGTTCCCTTCTCAAATCGGGAGAGGGGGAATTCTCTGACCTATCAGATCCTAAGAGGGTTGGGCATTGTATAATCAGCCTCCCCACCGCTTTGGAAATTAGATAAATAGGGACTGTTGAGGACCCAGAGACACACACATTCACTCATCAACTGATCCACTGGCGGAGCACCCTGCCGGAAGATCCAGACCCCAGAACCAGAATCCAGACTCCAGAACACTGAAGCAGAAAGGCCAATCCTAAAAGCTGAACCCTTTTCAGCTGGCCTTTAGAATCCTTTGCAACCTGATTCTAACCCCAAACTTTCAAGGGCACCACAAAATCCAACAGCCTGGCTGAGCTGTTTTGCTGCTCTGGCCAAGAACCTGTGCTAGAACCCAGAGATCCAAAATGGTAGGGCAGTGCTGTAACCCAGAACACATCAGATCCAGTCCAAGAGGCCGTGAAGACCAGAGTGCCATGCTGAGAGCAGAACCAAGCACATGAGACCTGTTTGGTGGTAAGCGAATCCCAGCCAAACCCTTGACCAGATCTTTGACGGGCCCATTCCATTCCAAAGCCATAGCAGTGAGTATTTAGTATAGAACTGCCAATAGTCATCTCTTAGTTTAAAGTAATCCTATTCAATCCATCTCAACCTATCCAGAACTGCATTATAGAATCTTGTGTCCATCCTGTATCCTTTTCATTACATAGGCCCTCATTACGATCCGGGCATTAACCAATGGCGCTATTAGCGCCATGGTTAATGCCAGTAATTTACCGGATCCACCATGGTGACATGGGGAATTACCGCCCCATTCCAAGGTTGGCAGGGCGCTAATTCCCCATTTACCATTGGCCCTTCTTCATTCCCATTTTTGCCCCATAGGGCTCAATGGGAATGGGGAAGGCGGTAATTACGGTACCGCAAAATGCAGTACCGTAATCACCTTCAAGCACCCTTTGCGGGTCCCTACCTTAACGGCTGCTACAGACCAGCCGTTAAGGTCGGGACCCACAAAGGGACCTCGTAATCGGGTATTAAGGGATTACCGGTACGGGACCCTTACCGGTACCGGTAATCCCTTAATGCCAGGGTCGTAATGAGGGTCATAGTCTTGAGATAACTGTAGCGATAAATCATCCTTGCGCTAAATATATTTTCTGAAGAAAGTCAAGTGTCCTGGCAGCCCAAAGTCAGAGCGGAGGCGCCCTGTTCTGGTGGCTGACTGTTGGGTATCTTGCATCTTCATAGCCCCTTAGTATAAACCCATTCTTGTTTGTAAATCTTCAAAAGCGCAATCCCATTTGTAAAATCTTGACCCTTTGTGAGAAAAATCGACCTTCACTAAAACCTCTGTAACTTTTGAACCGTACGTCCTAGATTCAAACGTTAAATTCCTTATAGTTTTGCTTTAATCGCGTTTCTCGCACGCGGAAAAGTTGCAGCGATTTTGTATTTGGCTCAATTTCACTCCATGTAAAATCTCTATTTCTTGCATTCAACTTTCGTTTTCCACCTGCTAATCATTCACATAATCACTGCTAGTGTTTACCTGACCCAATCCAAAGCAACTCTCACTAGTTCTGAATCCCATTTAGCGAATTAAAACCATTTTTAGCATTTTTTCCATCACTTCATATTACATTCAAAAGCATTTGACCTGTTTACAATCAGCCTTGTTTCTCTCTGCTTGCTGGGGGGAATCGGTATTGAACTGCAATTGTTGATTGTTATTCCTGAAACCTGTGTGCCCCCATTCCATTTCTTCATATTGCATATTGGGGGGAGTGAGTAGTGACAGGGGGAAAGAGTGATCATATTGTCTTTTGATTGAATTCATATCAAGTTTTATTTCTGTGTTGCATTCTTTCCTATCATTGCATTCCTTGAACCCATACAAAGTATTCTCTGCTACATTATTTTTCCTATTCCTACTCCTAATTGATTAAAGAGATTGTTGATATGGGCCCTCATTATGACCCTCGCGGTAAGTATCGGTCATTACCGACATGGCGCAATTATCGTGTCCGTGCTGGCAATAGACCTCTAAAAGCGGCCCATTACGAATTCGCGGGCAAAAGCTTTGCGCCATGCCGGTAATGAAATCACCGCCATGCCGCTAAAGGCTGAAAAATCCCACTTACCGGCATCGTATGCAGTGCAAATAGCGCCTCCGTCATCCTGGCTATCGGCATTAGCGGTCCGCTATTAGCGGTGTCCGTAAATAGGCGGATCCGGAAGTAGCGTCATCGCACAGGAACGCGAAAGAGCACGGCGGCCATCTTTAAAAAACAGAATCCATTGCCGTCCACCACAATCAGGAGACATCTGACCACCATAACTCCCACACACCTCAACCACCACCTATATGACATCAGGATGCCAAAAATTGTGAAGAAAAGTGGAGATCGGCTGTGCCAGGAGCGCTTCTCAAGAGAGGAGCTGACCATATTGGCTGAAACCCTTCCGGAGCAGGCAGACATTGTGTTTTCAACAGAAATGACCCGACCGCGCTGCTGTGGAAAAAGCAGATCTGGGCAATGGTCGCCCAGAGGGTCAGTGCTGTCAGCACAACACCCCGCACCCCAAAACAATGCCGGAAGCGATGGGACAATCTACGTCTCCGTGTGAGGAGCATACTGGCGGCAAACAGGAATCTTGGGATGGCGACAAGTGGAGATGCTGAGTCGCCCCTAAAACTCCAGCCATGGGAGGAGATATGTACCTCCACCATAGGCATGCAGTCCATAGAGGGAGTTGGGGACATGGAGAGAGAAGCCCCGTCATCAGCCGATGCAGGTAGGTGTCTCAAATCTAACTATGCCAATGCCACCACGATGATGTCCAGATGAATGGGAAGTGCAATGATGCATACCAGGGTCCACCAGACACATAATCACAAGATTGCCTACAGGCAGTGCAGAGCATCACCTTGTCCACATGCATAATACACCCCATTTCTGTTGCTACCCACATGCCCCCATGCATCACCCACCCAAGAGTGAGAAAACCTGTACATCACTCCCTCCAATGTGACTCATCCGCTGATCCATATCAATGCAGCCACCACAATGCATGCTCAATGCCCGTAGACCCATCACTAACCCTCTCCCTCCTTTGGTCCCCCACAGGCACACAATCAGACAGCGCCGATGATGACACCGGTGCCACCCCAGCTAAGAAGACCAGGGCCGAAGAGGGACAACACCGGCCCTCCACTTCAAGGGGCATAAGGAAACCCCTACGACATGAAATGGCCAAGAGCAAACCACAGGCCACAGCACCAATGTGCTCCATGTCAACAACTTTGGCACCAACAACAGCCAGAATCAGCCAAGTGTCAGCAGCCGAAGGAACTGCATTGGCTGCAAGCAGCACCATTGGGGAAACAGCTGCCACAGCAGCAATCTCAGATGACGAGGAAGGGGATGTGCTGCATGTTGATACTCCCTCCACTGGCCCCCTGCATTCCCCCCACCTGTCCCCATGCAGCCTGCCCGACACCAGCATACATGGGCTATCCCCGGCAAACTCGTGGCTGGCAACTCCCAGCCCAACCACACCTGTGCAGGAGGAACACAGTGTTTTGGCCATCCCTCAACATCCACCCCAGCCCCAAACACCCAAGAGGGGATGCAGGAAATTATAAGGCGCCAGCAGCAGCTCACTGGCCTCTTGACACAGCACATTACAGAATGTGGTAGTGCAAGGGAGGAGATGCATGAATGTGCTGCTTCCCTGAGGTCAGCTATTGAGTCCAGCTCAAAGGACATATGCGCAGAACTGGCCGCAGTGCGGCACGTGGGCCTCATTACGACCCAGGCAGTAAGTTACCGCCTGGGTCGTACCCTTACCACCATGGTGTAAACTATGTTTACACCATGTTGGATGGCGGATTTACCGCCCCATTC
Organism: Ambystoma mexicanum; assembly: GCF_040938575.1. NCBI lineage: Eukaryota > Metazoa > Chordata > Amphibia > Caudata > Ambystomatidae > Ambystoma > Ambystoma mexicanum. Next base: position 1,126,777,811 of record NC_090930.1, on the reverse strand, counting down.
CAAGGTGAGTGGGGCGGTAAATCCCCATTTCCCATTTTACCATTCCCCATTCCCATTTTTGCCCCATAGGGCATAATGGGAGTGGGGAAGGCGCTAATTACTCCACCGTAAATTACGGTGGCGTAATTAGCACCATGGTCCCTTAGCGCCATGGATCTTAATGCCTGCAAAAAGCAGGCGTTAATATCACAATGGCGCTAACGGACCTTGTAATCAGGCGTTAAGGGTTGGCGCCGTTTACGGCGCCGTTAACCCCTTAACGCCTGATTATAATGAGGCCCACTGTCTGAGATGGTGCAAGCAATGCGGGACATGCGTCCATCCGAGCAACCGAGTACATCCTCGGCTGCCAGTTCCACCAAGACCAGCCCCGTGCACAGGACGGGCAGGAACCTGCAGTGATCAGTCAGGGGTGCACCTGGTGCTGGGAGAGGGGGATTCCAGTAGGCACAGCCTTGTGTACTGGTGCCACACGGTCCACTGGTGCACAGTACTGCACACCATGTGTAGGGGAGGTGAGGGGGGAGGGGGGAGTGGGTGTGTTGGGGAGTTGCGGGGGGAGTGGGTGTGTTGGGGAGTTGAGGGGAGGGGGAGTGGGTGTGTTGGGGAGTTCAAGGGGGCGGGGGGAGTGGGTGTGTGGGGTGTAGGGCCTGTTCACTTAGTTTTGCTTATTCAATACATTTTTTGGTTAATCAGAATTCACATGTGTGGACATTGTTTATTGCGTACGTGTGCTTGATTGGTTAACAGTCTACAGTGACCACGTCCCGGACACACCCTGTGCCCCCAGTGCCATCTCCATGTAACCCCCATCCAGGTCTGCTAGAAACATTGGTTGATCAGAGTCTGACACATGGCACGTCCCTCCTGTGCATCGTTACATCACTGAGGTGCTGCCCCATCCCCAACCTCCTCATTGTCAGGTGATTGCAGTTCAGCGTCAGGGGGTAGGGGCACATTCCGTCTGATGCACATATTGTGTAGCATGACACATGCCATGACGATCTTGCCCACCTCCTGATGCCCGTACAGGAGTGCCCCAACAGACCTGCTGAGGCAGTGAAAACTTGCCTTTCAAAGGCCAAATGTGTGCTCAATCATCACACGGGTACGTGTATGCACACAATTGTAGTCCTCTTTGTGCCTTTTCTGCAGGTTCCGGACTGTGGTAAGGAGCCACCTCTTCAAGAGATAGCCTGCATCATCTGCATGTGGCCAACGATGTATGTGTAAGTTACCACATCATATTTGACCTCATTGAGTGACAACATGGCATGCATGTATTTCTTATTTTCAAGCCCATTTCCATGCATGGATGGAGACACACGATGTGACTGCTATGTGTGTATTCCTCTTATGGACTGGTTTGCATGCCATCTACTAGTGGGTGCAGGGGGGCAAGTTCCTTGTGAGTGCCCATGCTCTGTGGTAGTCCACAGTGGTTGCTACTGTGATGTTGCAGATGTCCGGTAATTTGTATACTTTCATCCTGGCACCGTTGATGTCAGAATCATAATGATCTCACTACGCACAACAAAAGGTGTCGTTCAATTCAATTGGGCCTCTGTGTCAGTGTAGTGGTGTATTGATGTTTTTGACCCTCATGTGACTCCTTTGTACGCAGTAGTGGGGGACTGTCCTTTCAGTTGATGGTGCTTGGTGCTGTGTATTGGTTATAGTTATTGCTTGTAGCTGCATTTTGATGAGGGGGATGCAATCTGATTTCGTACAGTGTACATGCAGATGGCTGTGGAATGGTTGTGACACTGCTTCATTTACATGGTAGGGCTGCTTACATCTTGCATTATGTGGTCATGTGTCAGGTCCAGTCTGGGCTGCAATGGGGCATGAGCATGCTCCATAACCTCTGGCACTCGCAGCCAGGTGAAGTATGCATGTATATGTCAGTCACCTACCCACATTACATTACCATGGGAATGGCATGCAACTCGCCGATAAGCCAGGATCTCTGCCCTGCATGTTGCTCCATGTATCATGGTACAGTCGAGTTCCGCAGGATCCTTGAATCATGGATAGATCCGGGGAATCGGCCACAACAATGTGTCCTGATCCTGTTTGAGTCACATACCATTTGCACATTGATTGATTGGTATAGCTTAAGGTTGCTGTACGCTACCTCCTTGGCATGTGGGACCACCAATTGCACATGGGTGCAGTTGATGGCGCCAATGCAACTAGATATGCCAGCCAGTGAATGGGAACCTACTTTGGTGTTTGAGATATCCTGCGCAGACCGTGGTAAGGAAATGTGGTCATCTGTGTGCTTGAGGAGGGCATCAAGCACTTGGTTCAGCGTACGTGACAATAATGGTTGTGAAATGCCATGCAAGTGCCCCACTATGTGCTGGTAGATGCCTGTGGCCAGGAAGTGGAGCACAGCAACTACCTTCAGTAGGGGTGGGATGGCGGTGCGTGTTTCATTCAGACTGACAATGTCGTCATGTATCATGTCCCCAATGGTGGTGATGGTGTCCCGGTCCAGACGGTACAGGGTGTGGATCTGCTCAGCGGTTAGGTTGAATGGACTGGCTCTGATGCGTGGAATTGGGGGCTGCCTGCGTGGTGCCACTGGCTGTGATGGTAGGGCATGATGGCCCTCCCTTGCCCTCCTTCTCCTCCTGGGTCTCCTCTGTGCTGCCTGTTGTTGTTCTTGTTGTTGTTGTTGTAGCACTTCCACTGCAATCAGGACCTCCAGCCCCAGCATTGCTAGTAGTATTGGGATCATTTTGCATTGTGACTGGGTGTGGGAAGGGGTGGGGTGTGCTCCTTTTGTGCTTGCGCAGTCTGCATAGCCTCCACCTGTGCTGATTGTGTGCACCTGTGGCAGTTGGATAACTGCACATGGCCATTTACGGTTGGTCCGCGATGGTGGTATTAGCACTATGGCGGTAAGCTATTTTATGCCCTTCACAATGGCGTTATATGCATATCCGCCCGACTCGTGATGTTCCCCACTTTGAGCCATGCCAGTATTTACGGCATGGGAGGTCGCGTGCCCGCGCCCTTGGCGCTTTTAGCGGCACCGTTAATTACGGTGCCGTTAATAGCGCATTGTCAAGTCATAATCGGCCAGAGCGGTAAACGATGCTGGTAATCCTTTACCGGCATCGTTTGCCACTTACCGCCAGGGTTATAATGAGGGCCATTGTCATACTACCCATTGCTGGTCATGTAAAGATATTAATAAGTGTGATAGTTCAATATTATTCATATTCATAAAAGTGTGATCTATATATTGTTCAATCCATCAAATAAATCTTTTAATTTGCAAAACAATCCTATTTCTTGGTTCAGTGAGACAGGGGGGGATTCAAAGAGAGGGGCGTTATATAAGGGTACATCATCCAGAAATAAAAGAACTTTTGACATAAAAATATATAAATAAGGGTTTCCATTGGGCATCCCATACTAGGCATTGGGCCTCATTGCGACCCGGGCGGTAAGGGATTACCGGTACCGGTAAGGGCACCAGTACGGTAATCCCTTACTGCCCTATTACGAGTTCCCTTACCAGGCGTTAAGGATGGGACCCGCAAAGGGACTTTGGTGCTAATAACGGTACCGCAATTTGCCCCCTATGGGGGCACAAATGGGAATGGGGAAGGGTACTGGTGAATGGGGAATTACCGCCCCGCCAACCTTGGAATGGGGCGTTAATAGCTCCATTCACCAGGGCGGAGTCGGTAAGGGTTTGGAGGCAGCCATGGCACCAATAGCGCCATGGTTACCTCCAAACTCGTAATGTCCCCCATTGACTTAGTTGGAGTGCTGGATTGAAGCCACTTACAGTATGCCGGCATCAACGCCACGTTTTTTAGCCTTCATGTCAGGGACGTCATTTCACCAAAATGCCAGGGGTAGCGGAAGTGACATCACACAACCCTTGACCCCTGATGACATCTCAGGAAGTGATGTCATTTGACCCCACCCCAAAGTGATATCGCGGGAAGCGATGAAACACGACCTTTCACTATTGACAAAAGAGGAAGTGGCATCACATAGCATTGTACACTACGAAAAATATGGTTACGATATCACTATAATGTGATGTACATTTCATACTTGAATGGATCGCCATATGCTTCGTTAAGATCAGTGTGCATAGGCCCATATTACCAAATTACCGTGACTGCAAGCAGACTTTCATGACGAAATGATAATGATGTGTTATTAACATAGCACTTAAGCGCTTTAAATAGAAGAAATATACACCCAATATCACCCAACCTGTGTTGGTACCCATTTATCGACCTCAGAAATACAAAAGGATGAGTTGAGGCATTTGAGAACAGACTGACAGGCCAATTCATGGAATAATTAGTGTGGCGCAAGTGGCCAAAAACCTGCGAATCGCAGTGGAATAGCGAAAATCGCAGTGCAAGTACGAAAATCACACGAAAAGCAGCGCACATCGATTCATGGAAGGCCGTGCGCGAGAAAACTATCAGATGTGCGCTAAAAAAGTGCGCGGCGCACGTTGGCGCACAGGCCATCTAACGGCGTGCGCCAGGTCACAGCGAAAATCGCACAGGCCACAGCGAAAATCGCACATAGCGCAGCGCACACAACAAAAGTAGGCGGAACACGGGGCGTAACACTCAGAATGGGGAACAACTTGCCAAAATGTGGGCGTCACGGGGGAAGTACAGGGTGCAAGTGCGCGGAACGCCCACACGCTCGCCTACAACCCGTATTCATGGAATCGAATAGGGCAAAAAAGCGCACGGTCAAACCAGCGCACAGGCACAAACACGACCGCCACAAGAAAGCAGGCGGTAGCGTCTCTGCGTCTGTAATAAATGTGCGCCAAAAGGTGCGCCAACAAATAGCACCTATATACAGCCATGATGAATGTCCTATACTGTGGCCCTCCAGGACAAATGACGTGCAAAGGGGAACCCACAAACACGGACACCCGCTGACTGAAAAATAACGTATGCGTGTATTCCGGGGTGCGCGGGAAGTCTCACTCACGATTTGGCAGGGTACGTGGATTTCAGGGGTGCGCGGGAAGTTCCACACGCGATTTGGCCGGGTACTTTCCACACGCGATTTGTCTGGGTACGTGGATCTCAGGGGTGCGCGGGAAGTCTCACACGCGATCTGGCAGGGTAGTGGATTTCAGGGGTGCGCGGGAAGTTCCACACGCAATTTGTCTGGGTACGTGCGTGGGAATTTCCACACGCGATTTGTCTGGGTACGTGGATCTCAGGGGTGCGCGGGAAGTCACACATGCGATTTGGCAAGGTACGTGGATTTCAGGGGTGCGCGAGAAGTTCCACATGCGATTTGGCCGGGTACATTCCACACGCGATTTGTCTGGGTACGTGGATCTCAGGGGTGTGCGGGAAGTCTCACATGCGATTTGGCAGGGTACGTGGATTTCAGGGGTGCGCGGGAAGTTCCACACGCGATTTGGCCGGGTACGTGGATCTCAGGGGTGCGCGGGAAGTCTCACACGCGTTTGGCAGGGTACATGGATTACAGGGGTGCGCAGGAAGTTCCACACGCGATTTACTGGGTACGTGCACGGGAATTTCCACACGCGATTTGTCTGGGTACGTGGATCTCAGGGGTGCGCGGGAAGTCACACAAGCGATTTGGCAGGGTACGTGGATTTCAGGGGTGCGCGGGAAGTTCCACACGCGATTTGGCCGGGCACTTTCCACATGCAATTTGTCTGGGTACGTGGATCTCAGGGGTGCGCGGGAAGTCTCACACGAAATTTGGCAGGGTACGTGGATTTCAGGGGTGCGCGGGAAGTTCCACACGCGATTTGGCTGGGTACGTGCGCGGGAATTTCCACACGCGATTTGTCTGGGTACGTGGATCTCAGGGGTGCGTGGGAAGTCTCAGACGCGATTTGGCAGGGTACGTGCGCGTGAATATCCACACACGATTTGGCTGGGTACGTGTATGACAGGGGTACGCGGGAAATTCTACATGCGATTTGGCTGTGTGCTCCCAGGTATTCCCTGTACACCCTCCACGGCCCCTGCAGGCAGCCTACACCACAGGGGACTACCCTGCACACCTGCTCATGTCATCCATCACCCCCACCCCCCAGCAGTGCAGGGGCAGCCTCCACCAGGCCCCCACTCATGTCTCCCACCAACCCCACCCCCCAGCATCCAGGGGAACCCTCCACCAGGCCCCCACTCATGTCTCCCACCACCCCCACCCCCCAGCCACCATGGGCAGCCCCCACCAGGCCCCCACTCATGTCCAACTCATGTCTCCCACCACCCCCACCCCCCAGCAGTGCAGGGGCACCCTCCACCAGGCCCCCACTCATGTCTCCCACCACCCCCAACCCCCAGCCATCAGGGGCAGCCTCCACCAGGCCCCCACTCATGTCTCTCACCACCCCCACCTCCCCAGCAGTGCAGGGGCAGCCTACACCAGGCCCCCACTCATGTCTCCCACCACCCCCACCCCCCAGCAGTGCAGGGGCAGCCTCCACCAGGCCCCCACTCATGTCTCCCACCACCCCACCCCCCAGCACCAAGGGGCACCCTCCACCAGACCTCCACTCATGTCTCCCACCACCCCCACCCCCCACCATCCAGGGGCACCCTCCACCAGGCCCCCACTCATGTCTCCCACCACCCCACACCCCAGCATCCAGGGGCACCCTCCACCACGCCCCCACCCATGTCTCCCACCACCCCCACACCCCCAGCAGTGTGGGGCACCCTCCACCAGGCCCCCACCCATGTCTACCACCACCCCCACCCCCCAGCATCCAGGGGCACCCTCCACCAGGCCCCCACTCATGTCTCCCACCACCCCCACCCCCCAGCATCCAGGGGCACCCTCCACCAGGCACCCACTCATGTCTCCCACCACCCCCACCCCCCAGCAGTGCAGGGGCAGCCCCCACCTGGCAACCACTCATGTCCAACTCATGTCTCCCACCACCCCCACCCCCCAGCAGTGCAGGGGCACCCTCCACCAGGCCTCCACTCATGTCTCCCACCACCCCCAACCCCCAGCCACCAGGGTCAGACTCCACCAGGCCCCCACTCATGTCTCCCACCACCCCCACCCCCAAGCAGTGCAGGGGCAGCCTCCACCAGGCCCCCACTCATGTCTCCCACCACCCCCACCCCCAGCAGTGCAGGGGCACCCTCCACCAGGCACCCACTCATGTCTCCCACCACCCCCACCCCCTAGCATCCAGGGGCACCCTCCACCAGGCCCCCACTCATGTCTCCCACCACCCCCACCCCCCAGCAGTGCAGGGGCAGCCCCCACCAGGCCCCCACTCATGTCCAACTCATGTCTCCCACCACCCCCACCCCCCAGCAGTGCAGGGGCACCCTCCACCAGGCCCCCACTCATGTCTCCCACCACCCCCAACCCCCAGCCACCAGGGGCAGCCTCCACCAGGCCCCCACTCATGTCTCCCACCACCCCCAGCCCCCAGCAGTGCAGGGGCAGCCTCCACCAGGACCCCACTCATGTCTCCCACCACCCCCAACCCCCAGCCACCAGGGGCAGCCTCCACCAGGCCCCCACTCATGTCTCCCACCACCCCCAACCCCCAGCCACCAGGGGCAGCCTCCACCAGGCCCCGACTCATGTCTCCCACCACCCCCAGCCCCCGGCAGTGCAGGGGCAGCCTCCACCAGGACCCCACTCATGTCTCCCACCACCCCCAACCCCCAGCCACCAGGGGCAGCCTCCACCAGGCCCCCACTCATGTCTCCCACCACCCCCAACCCCCAGCCACCAGGGGCAGCCTCCACCAGGCCCCCACTTATGTCTCCCACCACCCCATCCCCCCAGCAGTGTGGGGCACCCTCCACCAGGCCCCCACCCATGTCTACCACCACCCCCACCCCCCGGCAGTGCAGGGGCAGCCTCCATCAGGCCCCCACTCATGTCCCCTATCACCCCCACACCCCAGCATCCAGGGGCACCCTCCACCAGGCTCCCACTCATGTCTCCCACCACCCCCACCCCTCAGCATCCAGGGGCACCTTCCACCAGGCACCCACTCATGTCTCCCACCACCCCACCCCCCAGCATCCAGGGGCACCCTCCACCAGGCCCCCACTCATGTCTCCCACCACTCCCACCCCCAGCAGTGCAGGGGCAGCCCCCACCAGGCCCCCACTCATGTCCAACTCATGTCTCCCACCACCCCAACCCCCAGCAGTGCAGGGGCACCCTCCACCAGGCCCCCACTCATGCCTCCCACCACCCCAACCCCCAGCCACCAGGGGCAGCCTCCACCAGGCCCCCACTCATGTCTCCCACCACCCCCACCCCCCAGCAGTGCAGGGGCAGCCTCCACCAGGCCCCCACTCATGTCTCCCACCACCCCCACCCCCCAGCAGTGCAGGGGCAGCCTCCACCAGGCCCCCACTCATGTCTCCCACCACCCCCACCCCCTAGCAGTGCAAGGGCACCCTCCACCAGGCCCCCACTCATGTCTCCCACCACCCCCACCCCCCAGCATCCAGGGGCACCCTCCACCAGGCCCCACCCATGTCTCCCACCACCCCCACCACCGAGCATCCAGGGCACCCTCCACCAGGCACCCACTCATGTCTCCCACCACCCCACCCCCCAGCATCCAGGGGCACCCTCCACCAGGCCCCCACTCATGTCTCCCACCACCCCCACCCCCCAGCATCCAGGGGCACCCTCCACCAGGCCCCACTCATGTCTCCCACCACCCCCACCCCCCAGCATCCAGGGGCACCCTCCACCAGGCCCCCACTCATGTCTCCCACCACCCCACCCCCCAGCATTGCAGGGGCAGCCCCCACCAGGCCCCCACTCATGTCCAACTCATGTCTCCCACCACCCCCACCCCCCAGCAGTGCAGGGGCACCCTCCACCAGGCCCCCACTCATGTCTCCCACCACCCCCAACCCCCAGCCACCAGGGGCAGCCTCCACCAGGCCCCCACTCATGTCTCCCACCACCCCCACCCCCCAGCAGTGCAGGGGCAGCCTCCACCAGGCCCCCACTCATGTCTCCCACCACCCCCACCCCCAGCAGTGCAGGGGCAGCCTCCACCAGGCCCCCACTCATGTCTCCCACCACCCCCACCCCCCAGCAGTGCAGGGGCACCCTCCACCAGGCCCCCACTCATGTCTCCCACCACCCCCACCCCCCAGCATCCAGGGGCACCCTCCACCAGGCCTCCACTCATGTCTCCCACCACCCCCACCCCCCAGCAGTGTGGGGCACCCTCCACCAGGCTCCCACCCATGTCTACCACGACCCCCACCCCCCAGCCACCATGGGCACCCTCCACCAGGCCCCCACTCATGTCTCCCACCACCCCCACCCCCCAGCAGTGCAGGGGCAGCCTCCACCAGGCCCCCACTCATGTCCCCCTGCACCCAGGTCCTCACAATCCCCAATCATGTGCGTTATGGTCAGCCTCCACAGCCAAAAGGCCCTACCAAGTAACCCATTCACCCACATGGAAATGGAAATTACATGTTACACCCGCAATGTTCATAAAGCAAATGAACCCATGTCCGTCACACACAATGGTTGCAAATGAATGGGAAAACACCCAACATGACATGCATGAAACCAATGAGATGATACCACACAGTGAAGTATGAAAACAAAATTGTATTAAAAAAATTGAATGCAAATGAAATGAAACAAACTACAATGGCAATGAAAAAAAGATAAGCTGCATGTCGGTCCAAAAAAATCTACAAATCCAAATCTAAAAAAAAGTTGTTCAAAGTCACATTAAAAATAAAATCAATCCGAGAGATAAAATTAAATGCAAAGACCATTGCTCCATGGAGAATAAATCAAAAATAAAAAAATAAAACAATCCAATGAAGAACTATGTACAAAACATCCAAGGGTCCATGAGCCCAACTGAACAAAGGAAACCTACAAAAAACCCTAACTAAAATGCAACTATATACAAAAAGTGGAGCAGTGTCCGTCGACTTCAAATCATAAGAAGAAACAAATGAAACCTAAAACTAAATAACTATATACAAAGGCAGCGGGCAAGTCCAGCGGCTCACTCCGTGGTGTTCCGGGCCAGGGCATCATCAAACTCCTCGTCTATGTCCCGGAGGTGGTCCTGTTCCATGGCCCGAGGGTCCGCAGGGACGACGCCATTTGCTCCTCTAACCCCCTGCGGATTGCCTCGAGGCACTCGGCCCGCCTCAGGGCCCTCCATCCCCCCCTGACCATCGTGAGCCGCACCTCTTCCGCCCGCCGCCGCTCCGCACCTATCTGCTGGCCCAACCGCAGCCACACGGAAGACACTTCCTGTCCTGGGTCCTCCTGCCCTCCGGCCGATGCCTGCCCCTCCGATGTTGATGGCCCCGAGCCATGATGCCTCCCACGTTGACTCTGCTGCTGCCTCCGACACAACTGCCTCTGCCAGCACGACGGCATCAAGGCTGATGGAATCCACCGACGCCGTCGTGCACGTGCCCTGCCTGCCCTGGTGGCATCTGGGCCAGAAGACGGCAAGGAGAACGACCGGCGTATAGCCTCCACAGAGGAGGAGAGGGCCGCCAGATTGGCCGACACATGCAGGAAACCCCCGAACATGGAAGATCCCAATTGGGCCACGTCGGCACGGTGCTCTTCGTGATGATGTGCGTGCTCCTCCCGGGAAGCACGCACGTCATCACGAATTGCACCCGCGCGCATCGTGACCCCAATCAGGACCTTCTCCATATGGACACGGGTCCCCTCGTCCGCAGGTGGAGGGGAGTCAGGTGACATGGACATCCCCTCTACCTGTGGACGGGCCTGGGATGGGGCATCCCTGCTGGTGCATGGTGGTGCACTCACAGGGTCAGGGACAGCGACATGCAAAGGCCCCTTCACGGTGACCTGTGCTGCCTCCTGCCCCTGCCCCTGGACTGCACCACTTGCACCAGCAGGGATGCCCCCACCAGGCCCCATGTGTGCCTCAGTGGCGGCCTCCTCCTCCTCTGTGGAAACCACCAACCTGGATGGCTCCTCACCGTCTTCCGCCGTAGCAGGCCCCTGTGGGGGCTCACCCACCCCTTCTGCTGCAGCCATGGGGGCATCCCCGCCACCTTGCTCCACAGCGCCGTCTCCGCCCTCTTCTTCACTAGCCGCTGCGTAGAGGGAGACATAGAACACAAGCATCAGGGTACTGTTCAATGGTCCCCTAGACAGGAAGCAATAGCAGATGAGTACCACTGTCAAAGTACACTTCTATCATGTCCCTCCACAACACATGGGTCAGTCCAGGCAAAACACACACAGTAACAGGCATGATGCATGCCATGGACATTTCCATACATGTCCAATGGACTCTTGAAACATACAATGATATGGAACTCACGTGCATCATGGGTCATGCATATCACATGCACACACTTCACCTCAGTCACATCCATCTGGCCTCATACACCCCAAACACAGCGGGTACAAGGGTAACTAGGCTGCATCAGTGAATCTGTGCATTGTCACACACATGTGTCATGCATCCATGGCATTCACAAGTCACAGACACGCAGGTCAGGCACACAGACATGTCTACCATATATGTACCTGGCATCAGCACCCATCCCTCACCCCCACCCATGTCCAGGAACAGAGACTGGCATGCTCTCATGTGTAAAATCTGCACAGGGCTCCCCATGTGGCATTTAAACACATGCACCAACCATGTGGTTCACACATCACTGGTCGCACATGCATTACTATGATGTCCCTGCACACATACATGCATACATGGCCTATGTCACACATACAGGCAAGTATCAGACAACCAGCACACCGCAACATGCCCTGTCTCACACAGCAATGCTTGGACACTTACCGCTCAACTCCAGACCGGTCTCCCTCTCAAGGATCTGGGCGTGGAGCGCTGGGCGTACGCGTTCCAGGACCCTCATCTGGATGGAACTCATGCGGCCCCGGCCCCCCTCCACGAGGCGCCGGGCCTTCACGAGGGTCCTGGACCTCAAGTCCTCCCAGCGCTTCTTGATCTTCTGGACGTCGCGGGTTGCCACCCCCTCCGCGTTGATGGCAACCACACAGTCGGCCCAGATCCTCTCCCGTCCTTCCTTGCTGGCGCGGGACGATCCAAAGAGGGTATCATACTGCCCCAGGACATGCTCCACCAGGACACCAACTTCGGTGGCAGTGAAGCTGGTGCCCCTCTGCCCCTCTGGCCTGGGGTTGCCACTGGTGCCAGATGTGTAAGTGCCCGACATGGCAACCTGAGAGGCAGGAGTGGGTGGGTAACTGGGTCCTGGGGCTGGGCTGTGGAGCGATGTTATCCGAGTCGGGAGTCTTCAGTTCCAGCAGGGGTGGACACAGCAACTGGACCCCTGCAGATGGCTGATGTACAGGCACCAAATGGCAGGGCACGGTGGCAGCAGGCAGGCAGGCAGGCAGGCAGCAGCAGCAGTTGGCACGTGGGAGGCTGCTCGGGGCACTGGGGGGCAGTAATTCGGCCTTCTGGGCAGGAGCGTGGTCTTCCGTGTGTTTTCGCGTGGCCAGCTTGATACGGAGTGATTTGGCACGTGAAAATCCTGCACGTCAGCGTGAAATTCGAGGAAAGGCCCTTAGCGCGTAAGCGTGTCAGCACGCATACGCGATTCTATTGGACAACAGGCCCTCAGCGCGTAAGCGCGTCTGTGACGTGACTGGCACGGGTGTTTCCCTCATAGCACATGATGACGGAGCACACGTGGAAAGACTTCACGTCAGAGTGTCATCACATGTAATTGGTCAAAAGTGCGCGTACACGCAATTGGCCTATGTACGTGTATTTCTGGGGTGCGCGGGCACTTACACACGCGAGTACATCAGTGCACGTGTATACCAGGGTGCGTGGGAATTTCCACACGCTATTGGCCTGGGTACTGGATTTCAGGGGTGCGCTGGAAGTTTCACACGCGAGTACATCAGCGCACGTGTATACCGGGGTGCGCGGGAATTTCCACACGCTATTGGCCTGGGTACTGGATTTCAGGGGTGCGCTGGAAGTTTCACACGCAAGTACATCAACGCATGTGTATACCGGGGTGCACGGGAATTTCCATACGCTATTGGCCTGGGTACTGGATTCCAGGGGTGCGCGGGAAGTTTCACACGCTCGCCTACAACACGCGCAAAGAAACACATACGCCAGTAGGAAGCAGGCATACGTCGACCCGCGATGCATGAATTTGCGCGCAAACAATATAACAAACTCAGACGCCAGGATGAATATACCGTTCCTAGCAGCAGTGGCCGTGGGCTACCAAAGGAGGAGGAGGAGGATAGTCAGGGCCAGAATATTCACACCCAGAACCAGTCTTTTCGGGATGCCTGATGACCAGGTGTATGGGAGGTACAGGTTTCCACCACACATAATACTGGACCTGGTGAGTGAGTGGGAGGATGACCTCACATCACCCACCCTGTGCTCCCAAGCACTCAGCCCCCTGGAGAAGGTCCTCAATGTACTGCACTTCTTAGCCACTGGATCATTTCAGCGGACAAGTGCCATAGTGGGTGGGGTGTCACAGGCCACGCAGTCACGCTGCCTACACCAGGTCTTGAACATCATCACTGCACGCCCATCAGTCCGCAGGCACATATACCTGCCCAGAACACCTGCAGAAAGGCATGCTGCCGCCCTGGATTTTTACGGTGTGGCACGATTCCCCAAAGTGCTAGGTGCCATCGACTGCACCCATGTGGCTCTACGTCCCCCCAGGGCATCTGAGCACATCTATAGGAACCGCAAGCACTGGCATTCCATCAACGTGCAGGTAGTATGTAATGCCAAGGGAATCATCACCTCAGTATATGCCAACTATCCCGGGTCCACCCACGACAGCTTCATTTACCGAATGTCCACCCTAAGCCGGGACATAGAAGCTGGGCGGCATGGCGATTCATGGCTGATTGGTGAGTATGAATGCCACTGCACATGTATGCATGTCAGATACTGAGCAAGGTCACAACCCCACCAATGATACCAATCACCACCTCCACAGGGGACAGTGCCTACCCTCTCAGCCCCCACATGATGACGCCAATTCGGAACCCCACCATGCCACCCGAGGTAAGATATAACACAGCCCACATTGCAACCCGGGGCATAGTGGAGCGCACATTCGGAGTGCTTAAGTCACGCTTTCGCTCCCTTGACCGTTCTGGCGGGCAGCTGTTATACGCTCCCCCAGTAGTGTGCAGGATCATAGTGGCAGCATGTGTCCTGCACAACGTTGCAACACGCCGGGGCCTGGCCGTGGACATGGTGGTGGCCCCACATCCCCAACCACATGCACGGCCGCTGCGCATGGGAGGGGAAAGGGCACGGGGGGAGGCAGCCCGTACACAGCTAGTGGCTAATTAATTCACCTAGAAATCACACCCCTGTGGAGTGCACACTGCCCTGGCACATACCATCTGACAATCAATGATGACTCAACCTGACACTGATCCTGAATGTCTGGAGAATCAACCGTCAAAACCATATCAGCCTGAGATTGTTCACCTGGAAGTGTTACAATGTGTGCATCCCTACCTACACAGACACAACCAATGCAGTTTTGTGAAAAAACACATTCAAGCAAACTAAAATGAATGCCCACTTGCAAAATACAACATGAGGACAGTGCCATGTCACCCAACCCATCCCCAGCACCGCCACACGACACACCGTGCCATGTCATGCTATGTGCAGGTAAACAAAGTAATCCCCACAACATGACACAAGTGTCACAATGTACAGTGTCCCTAATTGAAACTCGCGACACCTGAAATGCTCACAGTAATGCAGGACCAACAACACACTTGAGCAGGTATTTAGCAATAACACTTATCAGCCACTGACCCTCAAAACTACCATTAACATGACATTACGAATGTAAGGAATTAGTAGTCTCACCACCTGGAAATGCCTGCACTCCCACCACTTCCAACTGTACAGTGTTGCCGCCATGTAGAGTTGTAGTTGCACTGCTGCCAACATGGACCCCACCTCCAAACTAGAGGGCCTTGTGTAGACATGAGGAAAGGACCTGCAAATTAGGAGGTAAACAAGGATGATGAGTTAAACATCAATGCAACATGCAGTGTACAACACAACAGCAATATGCACTAGGAATGTATACACAGTATTGACTAGACTACCCACACATGTAGTGGGAGTCCAATGTCACCATGTACGTCAATGTCACTTGGGCACACCCTTTGCAAGCCCATGGAAACGGGAAGCAGGAGGGGTGTGTGTGACAAAAACCCAAGCATTTGAACCAAATACATGACAAGCCTGCATGTGCCCAGCCACAATGCAGCGTATGCCCACAGGAGCCACGGAAGGCAACACATTGTCCCAAAAAAAAAAAAAAAATAAAAAAAAAAAAAAATCAAAAATGGCCATTAATGGGCCCGGTTGGGTTGGGGAGGCCACCCAGGAGGTCCGAGGACAGGGTGCACACCAAAACCCACCTGTGTGGATCTTGGGAAAAAAAAACACCTCCATGGGCTCATGGCCCACACGGCTACCCTATTGTGGGAGTATCACTGCTGTCGCTATTATCACCCTGTGCAGCTGCATCCGGAGGTGGTTGCACTATGGGAGTCAGCCCACGCAAGGCCCTAGTCTGTTCCTCCATGACTGCAAGCATGCGGGTGTGGTAGGTCTCGTTCTGGAGGATGAGTGTGCGGAGGTCCCCATGCAACAACTCACGGGATGCCCGGACCTCCGCCCTAGTTGCCTGCATCTCAGCTGAGAGCGTACGGGTGAGATGCTCCAGCTGCTGTTCTGTCCTTCGGTTTGTTGAAGCCTCAAGCTCAACAAGAGTCGTCCTGAGGTGAAGGAGCTCCTGCCTCAGGGCTTCCCTGTGGCCCTGGGACTCTATGGAGATGGCTTCCTGCAGAGTCGCCAGTGCCGCCCGCCTGTCCCTGTTGGACGCCAACATGTCCTCCCTGTGTGACTGGCAGATGGAGTCGGTTTCCCTGCTGTAGTTGCTCTATCAGCCTTTCGGGGGGGACAATGGAAGTGGCCACCCTATCCATGGCCTGAGCCATCATCTCTGATGATGCTGCCTGTTGGGTTGCCATACCGTACATGGATTGCTCCCATGCGGTATTGCCAGGTGGCGTACGGCCACCATGTCGGCGGGCACCACACCGGTCTGGGGCAAGGCGAACTGCGCCTTGCTGTGCCGGCACTGCCTGAGGCTGCAGGACTGCATTCCCCCTCTGATCTACTGGCCCAGGAACAGGATCAGATGTCGCGAAGTGTGACCCTGCATCCGTAACCACCAAAGGCATAGCTGGCAACACTGACATCCCCATTGAGGGTTCTGACCCTGGTGCTGGTGGGTGGGACAGAACAGAATCCCTCCCAGGAACACTCACCTGCGACGGCACGTAGGTCTCATCATCCGAATCAAAACCTGAGTACAGCTCGGGGGAGGTGCAGCCAGAGACACCCCTTGAGAGGACGACCTGCAGCACTTGTGGGTTCTCACCCACCACCACACCACGTCCCTCACTGGTGGTCGGTCGGCCCTCGGACCCCTCCTGGGTCTGCACCATCTCCACAACCCCAGCAGTATCAGGTGCGTCTTCCCCTGCAAAGACATAAAAAAAAACAAATGGAAACAGACATTAGCACCATGGCACACAATGAGGGCTGAGAAGCAACAGAACCAGTACTTGATTGACACATGTCCCACATGACTAAAACCCTCCCATGCATGCACCCTTACTGCGTATGAAGGGCAGGCAAATGGCACACACTGATGACACCAAGATGGAAGATGAACACATTTTCTGCATGCTGCCTGGCAGTGGCATCACACATTGGCCTGTGATTGCCAGGTGAAATACACATGCCATCACACAGATGGCATGTACCATTGCTATTGAGTGAAGATAGAGAGGAGGGCAGCACTTATTTA
This sequence comes from Ambystoma mexicanum, assembly GCF_040938575.1. Classification (NCBI taxonomy): domain Eukaryota; kingdom Metazoa; phylum Chordata; class Amphibia; order Caudata; family Ambystomatidae; genus Ambystoma; species Ambystoma mexicanum. Next base: position 1,126,760,892 of record NC_090930.1, on the reverse strand, counting down.
TTCAGTCCAGTTCCCGCATGTAATAGCTTTTCTAATTCAAACAGGTCTGATTTTCCACCTGGAGCTGCCAGTCGAAAATGTCCGATTGCACAGGGACATGTGTGAACAAATGATATCCAGGTAACAAAGTCACTCCACTTTACCATAGCCATGTCAGACATGTGACTACAGGACTGAGAAATGCCTAGTAAAAGTGGTGGAATGAAAACAATCTGCCTGAATGAACAGAGAAAAATAAGCAACAATGTTGTGGCAAGGTGACACTTCAAGGGCAACTGGCGTGCTGTTGGCCTAGATGTCTACTGTTGGCAGAAGGGATACTGCTATGGCCAAATGCTGCTGCGCAGAATGTATTGCATGAAGCACATGGGTGACCCAAATGACTCAGGCGCACACACCCTCATCTGGCACACAAACAGAAGCCCTCACACACACACCATGCACATGGATGACACACACATGCATGTGCACTCACCGGACAATGCCTCATAATCAGGCAGATCTCCCATGCCTTGGATCTGTTCCTCCGTGACATAGGTCCCAGTGACTGACTCATGTGGAGTGAGTTCCATGTCTTCTACTGGAGACCCACCTCCAGTCACTAGAGTTGCGGCATGACTTGAGGCCAGCTTATTCTTTGCCCTGTGCTTTAGGTCATTCCAGCGCTTATAGCAATCATTGGCTGTGCGCCTCACGATTCCAAGGGCACTTACGATGTCCGCAACGGTCTGCCAGTGTGCCTGGCGTTGTGCAGGTGTGGTCTTGGATCCTGCAACAATGACCATCTCGTTATCATGTCCGGACACATACTCGACAAGTGCATTCAGTTCGGCATCCGTGAAGCTGGGCTTCCTCGACGGGCCGGACTGTGTAGCCATGTCTGGGGCATCAGCCTGTGCCGGACGAGCACTCTTCCTCATCCGCTTGGAAGGTGGTGGTGATCCTGAGTGTCCTGCGCCGCTCTGGACACTAGGGGCAGGAGCCCTGGTGGACTCTGTATCAGGAGTGTGGGATTGCACACTCAGCATGGGAGTTGGTGCAGGCATTGGCTCAAGTGTAATGGTGTCAGGGGGAATGTCAGCAGGATGGACTAGGACCGACACTGTCCTGGCTGGGTGTGTGAGAGCTGGGGTGGATGGAGCCGCAGTTGCCCCATCAGCCTCTCCACCCTGCCTACTTGGGGCAGCAGATGACCTTGCTGCCACAGATCCACGTGGCCTGATGACATCAACGTGCACCAGCGCACGTGTCATAGGCCTGCTGACCTGGAAGTCAGCCATGGAGTCAGCCAGGTCTGGTGCCACAATGGGCTGGTCCAACATGGGCTGAGCATGGATGGTGTCAGCCACATCAGCCTCAACCAGGGGGGGGGATTATGGGTGCCCTTGACTGGTCCTCCACACATGGGGGGACAGGGTCACCCTGCAAGTAACGACCACGTCCCCTACCGGATCCACCACGGCCACCACTTGTGGCTCGTCCACCTTTGCCACCCTTACGGAATTCTCGCCTCCCAACCATGGCACTGATGTTAATGTGCGTATGGGAGTGGCTGTAAACTATTGTCCTGGGTAATTGGGTGTCAAAGGGGTTGGGTAACAGATGGTAATTGTACCCTAGTGCTCTAGCAAGGCTGAATGTGACCCCTGGGGAAAGATGACGGGTCATGCAACGCACAGGAAGCCCAAAAAAGGGAGATGACGTGCACGCAACCCCTCCTAGACCACGTGTGCGAAAAAAAAAAACCTGCACTACGCTGTGGCACCCAGTAACACAAGAATGAACGTATGCGTGTCACACGCAGCCTAGAATGACCTCTGAAGGTGTAGGCTACACACGGGGCAAGCACAGATGTTATATACGTGCGTGACTCACCGTCTGCCAGGAAAAAGAGCGTGAAAAAGAAGCGCGTTTGGTTGGCAACACCCCCGCCAAAAGAAGATTTGTACGCTGTCTGAGGAGACAGGACAACAGTAGAAGGGAACACTGTTTGAGGGAACAGGCCCAGGAAAACCAGAAAAAGAGAAAAAAGAGAAAAAGCTGTCAGAGGTAACAGGGAGTACGAACTTGAAACGCCGTGAAGTAAATCGCGTGTGAAACAAGAAGTACAGAATTCACCCACTCGCTCTCCACGAAAAGCACGTACAAGGAAATGGTGTTCTACACGTACCTTTTATGCAGTCCCACACGTCCAGCGTCACTTAGGCGTCGTGTACGCGCTAGGGCCATTTCCACCAATTACACGCTTTGTCACTTCTGCGAGTAGGGCCATTTTCACCAATTACACGCTTTGTCACTTCTGCGTGTAGGGCCATTTCCATCAATTACACGCTTTGTCACTTCCGCGTGTACGCGCTAAGGCCATTTCCACCAATTACACGCTTTGTCACTTCTGCGTGTAGGGCCATTTCCACCAATTACACGCTTTGTCACTTCTGCGTGTAAGCGCTAAGGCCATTTCCACCAATTACACGCTTTGTCACTTCTGCGTGTAGGGCCATTTCCACCAATTACACGCTTTGTCACTTCCGCACGCGCTAAGGTCATTTCCACCAATTACAGCTTTGACACTCAGACGTGTCTTTCATTTTTTTAACACGCAACATTTCCAACGTGTGCCCTATTCAACGTGCACGTGACTTCATAGATGCGCATACGCTGGTGGCCTTTGGGCCAATGAATGTACAGTGTGCTGACGTGTTTACGCGCTAAGGGCCTTTCCTCGAATTACACGCAGACGTGTTGGATTTTCACGTGCAAAATCACTCCGTATCAAGCTGGCCATGCGTTCACACACGGAAGACCACGCTCCTGCCCAGAAGGCCGAATTGCTGCCCCCCCAGAGCCCTGAGCACGCTCCCACCTGCCATCTGCTGCTGCCTGACTGCCTGCTGCCCATGTGCCCTGCCATTTGCTGCCTGCACATCAGCCAGGGGTGCTGTTGCTGTGACCACCCCTGCTGGAACCGAAGACTCCCGACTGCTTTTTTATCGCCCCACAGCCCAGCCCCAGGACCCAGTTGCCCACCCACTCCTGCCTCTGGGGTTGCCATGTCGGGCACTGCAACATCTGGCACCAGTGGCAACCCTCGGCCAAGGAGGCAGAGGGGCACCAGCTTCACTGCCACCGAAGTTGGTGTCCTGGTGGAGCATGTCCTGGGGCAGTATGATGCCCTCTTCGGAAGGTTGCGAGACGACAAGGAAGGACGGACTCGGATCTGGATGGACTTCGTGACTGCCATCAACGCGGAGGAGGTGGCAGTCCGCGACTACGAACATGTCAGGAAGCGCTGGGAGGACTTCAGGTCCAGGACCCTCAACAAGGCCCGGCGCCTCCTGAAGGCAGCGGATGCTAAGGGGCGCCGGGGCCACTTGTCGGAAGATCAGATGAGGGTCCTGGAACGCATATCCCCAGTGCTCCACATCCAGGTCCTTGAGAAGCAGACCCGTCTGGAGTCGAGTGGTAAGTGTACATGCATACTGATTGTAAGCTGTGCGTGTGGTGGTGTGCCAGGAGTGTGCAGGTTGAACATGTATTTTTATGTGGCCAAGTAGGGGGGGTGTACAGGGCCGTGAGGGTGACACATGCGAGGGGTCTCATGTGTGACACATGGATGGTGCTTGTGTGTGTGGGCTTGCATGGCACAGGATGTGGAGGAATGATTGTCAGGTGTGACATGGATGTCGATCAAAACACTGCGACAGTTGGCGGAGGTGTACACATGCATGCAAGTTTGGTGTTGTGTGTGCATGTGTAGTGTACTCCTGTGTTGCATGTGATGTGTGGATGACCTTTGGCTGCTCATGCTGTTGTATGTGAATGGATGGTGCTGGCTGTTGCAATATGGCTGTGGTATGGCTCATGTGTGCAAGTTGAAATGACATGTGTGTTGGGGATTGTGATGCCATGTCTGAGGTTTACCAATGGCACTCATGTATAACTGTCATGTGTGTATGAGTCCATTTTACAGTGACCTGATGCCTGTGTTTTCTTTCTCCCTGTCTGCAGTGTCAACTGATGAAGAGGGCGGAGAAGGTGCTGTTGAGCACAGCGGCAGGGGTCGCACCACCAGCCGGAGACGCAAGGCCCGGATCCCCTCCCAGGTTGTGATCTCGTCGGGGAGTGAGGAGTCCGGTGCCGCGTCCCAGGCCGCAGCTGCCGAGGGGAGGTCCAAGAGGCGGAGGTTGGAGTTGGACTCCTCGGCAGCAGAAGGGGCAGCTGGGACCCCACAGGGCCCAACGGAGGAAGATGGCACGGAGTCATCCAGGTTGGTGGGGGGTTTGGTGGAGGAGGAGGCGGTGCAAGCGACAATGGCGGGGTCTGGAGGTGGGGATTCCACTGGTGCTAGTGGTGCAGTACAGGATCAGGGACAGGAGGCAGCACAGGCCACCGCGGAGGTGCCTGTGTGCAATCCTGTCCCTGCTCCTGTCACTGCATCACCTTGTACCAGCGGGGATGCCTACCTCCAGACCCGTTCTCAGGGAGAGGATTGGCTTACAACACCTGGCCTTCCTCTCCCTGCGGATGTGGCTATCCTGCACCAGGTTGAGCCTGTCCAGGGTGGGGTGGCGCTGCGTCAACGGGCCATGCGAGCTGACCTGCAGTCTTTTCATGATGAGTCTGCACGTCTTCTCGCATGGCTCGTTGACCGCGTTGACCCACTGGGACAGCTCACCAGGGCTGGATTCCTCCGTTTCCTGGACCTTGTTCCGACCCCCTTCTCCACAGAACCCCCTATGCCCCAGTCGTCCTCCATGCCATCTTCCCACCCATGTGTCACCTGGGTGCCTTGTGGAGCTGCCTACAACCGTGCGGCCAGGCTGGTGGACAACAGATCCCTGCCACAGTCGGGAGTGGGACATCCAGCAGGGTGGCCACATCAACGACTGCACCCCAGCTGGAGGAGGATGTGCAGGCACCATCGGACAGGGCACATGGACAGCAGCAGCTGCAGCAGCAGGAGGCTGTAGGTGGGAGCCACGATAGCTCGGGCCCTTCAACATCGGAGGGGCAGGCATCGGCCGGAGGGCAGGAGGACCCTGGACGGGAAGTGTCTTCCGTGTGGCAGTGGTTGGGCCACGCCATAGATGCAGAGCGGCGGCGGGCGGAGGAGGCGTGGCTCATGATGGTCAGGGCGGAGAACTCCATGCGGAGGGCCCTGAGGCGGGCCGAGTGCCTCGAGGCAATCCGCAGGGAGTTGAAGGTGAACATGTCGGCGTCCCTGCGGACCCTCGGGGCCATGGATCAGGACCGCCTCCTGGACATAGACGAGGAGTTCGATGATGCCCTGGCCCGGAACACCACTAAGTGAGAACTGGACTGGCCCGCCGCCATTGTATATAGTTATTTAGTGATAGGTTTCCTTTATAGTTCATTTTTATTTGGAGTCGACGGACACCGCTCCACCTTTTGTATATAGTTCCATTTTAGATAGGTTTTTTGGTAGGTTTCATTTCTTCTCTTGGGATGATGGACCCTGAATACTTTGTACATAGTTGGACTTTGGATTTGGATATTTTTTTTACTATGAATATTTTTTCCCATGGAGCAATGGTTTTCTATTTCATTTTTCCCTTCATTTCCTTTTCATGGACTTGAACTTTGGAAGATATTTTTTTGGATTATCATTTATTGATTTTAATTTGAAAAGGGACAGCCAGCTTAATTTTGTTATTATTTTACTTGTGTATTTTGCTTAATTTTGATTGCCATTGCTGTTGTTTTTAATACATTATTTGGATTTTTTCATTCTTCAATGTGTGGTTTCATCTCATTGTTTTCATGCATGTCATGATATGGGTTTTCAGGTTCACTTGCCACCATTGTGTGTGTGTGAGACACATGTGTTGATTTACATTGTTTCCATTGGAGTAGTATCATGGGCACATGTAATACTTGGTTGTGTCTTTGGGCTGTGGTGGCTGGCCATGAGGCACATGCTTGAGGATTGTCAGGCCCTGTGGGCAGGGTGACATGAGTGGGGGCCTGGTGGAGGCTGCCCATGGTGGCTGGGGGGTGGGGGTGATAGGGGACATGAGTGGGGGCCTGGTGGAGGCTGCCCCTGCACTGCTGGGGGGTGGGGGTGGTGGGAGACATGAGTGGGGGCCTGGTGGAGGCTTCCCCTGCACTGCTGGGGGGTGGGGTGGTGGTAGACATGGGTGGGGGCCTGGTGGAGGGTGCCCCACAGTGCTGGGGGGTGGGGTGGGTGGGAGACATGAGTGGGGGCCTGGTGGAGGGTGCCCCTCAGTGCTGGGGGGTGGGGGTGATAGGGGCCATGAGTGGGGGCCTGGTGGAGGGTGCCCCTGGATGCTGGGGGGTGGGGGTGGTGGGAGACATGAGTGGGGGCCTGGTGGAGGCTGCCCCTGCACTGCTGGGGAGTGGGGGTGGTGGTAGACATGAGTGGGGGCCTGGTGGAGGCTGCCCATGGTGGCTGGGGGGTGGGGGTGATAGGCGACATGAGTGGGTGCCTGGTGGAGGCTGCCCCTGGTGGCTGGGGGCTGGGGGTGATAGGGGACATGAGTGGGGGCCTGGCGGAGGCTGCCCCTGCACTGCTGGGGAGTGGGGGTGGTGGTAGACATGAGTGGGGGCCTGGTGGAGGGTGCCCCATGACTGCTGGGGGGTGGGGGTGCAAGGGGACATGAGTGGGGGCCTGGTGGAGGCTGCCCCATGACTGCTGGGGGGTAGGGGTGATAGGGGACATGAGTGGGGGCCTGGTGGAGGCTGTCCCTGCACAACTGGGGGGTGGGGTGGTGGGAGACATGGGTGGGGGCCTGGTGGAGGCTGCCCCACAGTGCTGGGGGGTGGGGTGGGTGGGAGACATGAGTGGGGGCCTGGTGGAGGGTGCCCCTCAGTGCTGGTGGGGTGGGGGGTGGGAGACATGAGTGGGGGCCTGGTGGAGGCTGCCCCTGCACTGCTGGGGGGTGGGGTTGCTAGGGGACATGAGTGGGGGCCTGGTGGAGGGTGCCCCATGACTGCTGGGGGGTGGGGGTGCAAGGGGACATGAGTGGGGGCCTGGTGGAGGCTGCCCCATGACTGCTGGGGGGTGGGGGTGATAGGGGACATAAGTGGGGGCCTGGTGGAGGGTGCCCCTGGATGCTGGGGGGTGGGGGTGGTGGGAGACATGAGTGGGGGCCTGGTGGAGGCTGCCCCTGCACTGCTGGGGGGTGGGGGTGATAGGGGACATGAGTGGGGGCCTGGTGGAGGCTGCCCCTGCACTGCTGGGGGGTGGAGGTGGTGGGAGACATGAGTGGGGGCCTGGTGGAGGCTGCCCCTGCACTGCCGGGGGTGGGGGTGGTGGTAGACATGGGTGGGGGCCTGGTGGAGGGTGCCCCACAGTGCTGGGGGTGGGGTGGGTGGGAGGCATGAGTGGGGGCCTGGTGGAGGCTGCCCCTGCACTGCTGGGGGGTGGGGGTGATAGGGGACAGGAGTGGGTGCCTGGTGGAGGCTGCCCCTGGTGGCTGGGGGGTGTGGGTGGTGGGAGACATGAGTGGGGGCCTGGTGGAGGCTGCCCCTGCACTGCTGGGGGGTGGGGGTGGTGGGAGACATGAGTGGGGGCCTGGTGGAGGCTGCCCATGGTGGCTGGGGGGTGGGGGTGATAGTGGACATGAGTGGGGGCCTGGTGGAGGCTGCCCATGGTGGCTGGGGGGTGGGGGTGGTGGGAGACATGAGTGGGGGCCTGGTGGAGGCTGCCCAGGGTGGCTGGGGGGTGGGGGTGATAGGGGACATGAGTGGGTGCCTGGTGGATGCTCCCCCTGGTGGCTGGGGGGTGGGGGTGATAGGGGACATGAGTGGGGGCCTCGTGGAGGGTGCTCCATGACTGCTGGGGGGTGGGGGTGCAAGGGGACATGAGTGGGGGCCTGGTGGAGGCTGCCCCATGACTGCTGGGGGGTGGGGGTGATAGGGGACATGAGTGGGGTTCTGGTGGAGGCTGCCCCTGCACTGCTGGGGGGTGGGGGTGGTGGGAGACATGGGTGGGCGCCTGGTGGAGACTGCCCCACAGTGCTGGGGGGTTGGGTGGGTGGGAGACATGAGTGGGGGCCTGGTGGAGGGTGCCCATGGTGGCTGTGGGGTGAGGGTGGTGGGAGACATGAGTGGGGGCCTGGTGGAGGCTGCCCCTGCACTGCTGTGGGTGGGGGTGGTGGGAGACATGAGTGGGGGCCTAGTGGAGGGTGCCCCTCAGTGCTGGGGGGTGGGGTGGTGGGAGACATGAGTGGGGGCCTAGTGGAGGCTGCCCCTGCACTGCTGGGGGGTGGGGGTGGTGGGAGACATGAGTGGAGGCCTGGTGGAGGCTGCCCATGGTGGCTGGGGGGTGGGGGTGATAGGGGACATGAGTGGGGGCCTGGTGGAGGCTGCCCCTGCACTGCTGGGGGGTGGGGGTGGTGGTAGACATGGGTGGGGGCCTGGTGGAGGGTGCCCCACAGTGCTGCGGGGTGGGGTGGGTGGGAGACATGAGTGGGGGCCTGGTGGAGGGTGCCCCTCAGTGCTGGGGGGGTGGGGGGTGGGAGACATGAGTGGGGGCCTGGTGGAGGCTGCCCCTGCACTGCTGGGGGGTGGGGGTGATAGGGGACATGAGTGGGGGCCTAGTGGAGGGTGCCCCTGGATGCTGGGGGGTGGGGGTGGTGGGAGACATGAGTTTGGGCCTGGTGGAGGCTGCCCCTGCAAAGCTGGGGGTGGGGGTGGTGGTAGACTTGGCTGGGGGCCTGGTGGAGGGTGCCCCACAGTGCTGGGGGGTGGGGTGGGTGGGAGACATGAGTGGGGGCCTGGTGGAGGGTACCCCTCAGTGCTGGGGAGAGTGGGGGGTGCGAGACATGAGTGGGGGCCTGGTGGAGGCTGCCCCTGCACTGCTGGGGGGTGGGGGTGATAGGGGACATGAGTGGGGGCCTGGTGGAGGCTGCCCCTGCATTGCTGGGGGGTGGGGGCGATAGGGGACATGAGTGGGGGCCTGGTGGAGGGTGCCCCTCAGTGCTGGGGGTGGGGGTGATAGGGGACATGAGTGGGGGCCTGGTGGTGGCTGCCCCTGCACTGCTGGGCGGTGGGGGTGATGGGAGACATGAGTGGGGGCCTGGTGGAGTGTGCCCCTCAGTGCTGGGGGTGGGTGGGGGGGGTGGGAGACATGAGTGGGGGCCTGGTGGAGGCTGCCCCTGGTGGCTGGGGGGTGGGGGTGATAGGGGACATGAGTGGGGGCCTGGTGGAGGGTGCCTCATGACTGCTGGGGGGTGGGGGTGTAAGGGGACATGAGTGGGGGCCTGGGGCTGCCCCATGACTGCTGGGGGGTGGGGGTGGAAGGGGACATGAGTGGGGGCCTGGTGGAGGGTGGCCCACAGTGCTGGGGGGTGGGGGTGCTGGGGGACATGAGCAGGTGTGCAGGGTAGTGCCCTGTTTTGTGGGCTGCCTGCAGGGGCCTTGGAGGGTGTACAGGGAACACCTGTGAGGACCCACCCAGCCTAATCGCGTGTGTAACTTCCCGCGCACCCCTGTAATACACGTACCCAGCCAAATCGCGTGTGATAATTCCCGCGCACCCCTGTAATACACGTTCCTGGCCAAATCGCGTGTGATAATTCCAGCGCACCCCTGTAATACACGTACCCAGCCAAATCGCGTGTAAAACTTCCCGCGTACCCCTGTAATACATGTACCCGGCCAAATCGCGTGTGATAATTCCCGCGTACCCCTGTAATACACGTACCCTGGCTAATCGCGTGTAAAACTTCCCGCGTACTCCTGTAATACACGTACCCTGGCTAATCGCGTGTAAAACTTCCCGCGTACCCCTGATATAAACGTTACCCGCTTTGCGTTCCTTGTTTGCCAGCCCTGTAAACTGGTCCAGGGTTGGCACAGCCCTTTGCGATGATTTAGCGATTTTGATGGCTTTTCCTTGCGCGAGGGCGTTCTTGGGGGCGTTACTGGCGCTGCTGCAGGGTCGCTGCGATACTCTGCGCCACGGCTGGTTTGGGTGCCTAAAATCCATGAATAGGCTGTGCGCGGAAATCGGTTTTAGCGCACGCACCTGGCGCAGACAATCGCACGCGGACACTCTGCGCCAGCCGCTTGCGACACTTTTCTGCGAAATTCTATGAATCTATGCGAATCAGTGACTCACCCCCTGAAGTTTGCCTGAAAGAAACCTTTAATGAGTCTAGCAATTATTGTATAGAATTCCAGAAAGACACATTTTTTGGCATTCCTATTCTTTCTTATTTAGGTTCAGTGCTGAAAGTGTTAGACTTGTGGCCCTCATGTTCTTATTTTTCTTCTTTTTTAAGGGGCCTAAACAAGAAAGCTAACCACTCCAGTATTGAAGTGCCACATGGTGCCGACCACAGCCCAGGAGCATTGTTTTTTTTTAGAGGTCGCAAGGGAGACCTCTGGTGACCCCCAAATGACGTCCCTGCTTCCTGTTAGCGAACCTAACACAGGAGCGTCATTTCCTACGAAAAGTTCCTACAAAAAATGTAGAATGCAATCTAAATGCAGAGCTGGATTTGCAAGTGATACTGAAGCTCCCTGGCACTCTATACAGTTACTAATTCACCCTTGGAAAATAGACGTATTTCGACAGAACGTTAGCAACCTTTCTTCAGAGACGTTTTCTAAAAATATGTCTTATCCAAATTGTAATTTGCAAGTATGATGGGATGCATATTTAACCTGAAGAAAACGAATGATGTGATGACAATAAGAGGGAATAATTGCCTTGCTTATGCAATTTGCACTCCTTAAAATGTGATGGTTTTAGATTCGTAGATCAATAGGATTAGCATAGAAAACCGGTTACAAAAAACAATGCATTTTCAGGCTTCCATAGCATATTAATATCAGGAGGCCAGTGGGTACAAATGTATATGTTGCAGCTATCATAATTCACAAACAGCTTCAAAAACGCACACGCACAAAAAGCCTGGAGGCAACCGCAGATGCAATCTCTTAACCACACACAATATTGCAGGTTGTGATGTATTTATTTATTTATTTGCATTTTTAAAGCGCACGCATCGAGGCGCTGTTACAAGAATTGTTTTTTTGCTTGCGTAATTGTTTTTGTGTTCAGGCCTCATTACAACCCAGGCGGTAAGTTCCCTACTTTACCACCATGCTGTAAACTCTGTTTACACCATGGTGGATGGCGGATTTACCGCCCCATTCCAAGGTGAGTGGGGCGGTAAATCCCCATTCCCCATTTACCCATCCCCATTCCCATTTTTGCCCCATAGGGCATAATGGGAGTGGGGAAGGCGCTAATTACGGCACCGTAAATTACGGTGCCGTAATTAGCACCAAGGCGGGTTAGCGCCTTGCATTTTAATGCCTGCTAAAAGCAGGCGTTAAAATGATAATCAGGCGTTAAGGGTTAACGGCGCCGTTAAACCCTTAGTGCCTGGGTTGTAATGAGGCCCTAGTTGCGTATTTATAATGTGCTTAAACACCCAGAGGTTTCTAAGCGCGGACCAGGGATTGAACCTGTGTTGCATCCTGTTGTATTGCTTCCAAGGCGTGCATGTTGCCGCTGAGCTATCCTCCTGGGACCTAGCCTGAGAACTCAAAGGGCCTCATTATAAGTGAGGCGGTAAGGGGTTAACGGCGCCGGGAAAGGTACCGGCGCCGTTAACCCCGTACCGCCTCATTACGAGGTCCACACGCGGGACCCGCTCTGCACGTCTGGTTTCACCAGACATGCAGAGCGGGTCCTGCAAGGGGAGGAGTGAGCAAACAACGGGCCGTTCGTAATCGGCCCGTTGTTTGCTCCATCCCCCATTCCCATTTAGGCCTATGGGGGCTGAAATGGGAATGGGGAAGGTCCGGGCCCGGGTTCCCAGAGGGAGGAATTACCGGGCTCTCTGAACTCAGAATGGCCCGGTAATTCCCCATTCTGGGAACCAGAACCAAGACCCGATTTTGCCGGCAACCATGCCGCTAATAGCAGCTTGGCTACCACCAAAATCGTAATGAGGCCCAAAGTGCTATAGAATGCCCAAAATACTAATTCTGAATTTTCCATTGGGAACATTAAAAAAAACAAGAACAGTTGATTTCTAAGAAGAGACTTGCACCTTAAGATCATTTGAATGTTATTTTCGTAAAGGGCATTACTATTCCATTAACTGGTAAGGATCAATTGAAGTCTACAAAAGGATGAACATTAGAATAATAAACATAACTTTGAACATAAAAAGTGTCCAGTAATCTTTGAAGATGAAGCATGCATGTAGATAAACGAATTGGAATTAAAGGTAGAAAGTAGGGCAAGTGCAGACACTCCTGTGCACATCCCAACAGGTGTTCCAGAACGTTCTCTCTGATGCATATTCTCTCATTAGCCACTAATTTCTCCCTTTTATCTTATTCTGTCTGTGTTGAAGGCTTACCTTTCCACATCCCTAAAAACACTTCATGACGCCCCCCCCCATGAAATCCATTATAACAGGGACAGTACAATAATTGTACCCTAATCATATCACCATTATACCATTGGCATCAACAGGGAACATTGGTGGTGGTCTGTCACACTGCATTCCCAAAGTTGACTTGCAATTTTAAGTGAGCAACGTTAAGGATGGGTGCATGGCTTGTGACTCTTGAGCACTAGTACAAAATGTGAGCAGAGAAGTGTAAATAGGGGGTATTAAATGAATGCAGATGGTGCAAATGGATGCACAGTGACAATCCTACACTGTGGGCTAGCCCAGATCACATTCACCCTTAGACTCTGGCCAACATCACTTGGGCCCTCTCCTAGACCGATAATGTTTACAATTTAGGCATCAATTTCTATCATCATCGGCCATTCATACCACATATTGTCACTCTATCATCTGCCAACTCGAAATGCATATGCTGTGAAGAATAGTCTAGGCGTTCGATAAACGTCACAAAACCGTTATCATCCAATCCAAGGAACTGTCAAAACTTGAATTCTCCAACAGCTCATTGTAGGCCTACCTAAAATAGAGCTCTCCAAAATACAAAATATCCAGAGCAGATTGCGTGGTTTTGTGTGTGAAAAATATGACATCTCTGTTACCCAACTGGCTGTCTCTAAGGTGGCACATTGAACAGTACTCAAGTAGGACACTGGCTCAGAACATTTTGCAGTTATTTAAAAAATACACCTCATATAGAAAATGCTGTGATCCAGTTGTAGCAATCTACTGATCCCACCAACTAACTGTTCAGGTAAGCCTGGGTAATAAAAAAAAGTAGCTACGAAGGGACACTGTGGAAAGACCTCCTATTTTCCCTATGGATGACCAAATCAAACAACATTCCAAAATTCTTCAAAACCTATCTCTTCTGAAGAGCTTCCCCACAGACCTACTAGGGAATGGTCTGTGCTGGCAAAATTTGCAGAGTTCGACTAGAAATAAATATTGCTACATGCACTATTTAACATGTTTTTTTGGGAGCTGCTTTTCCTGGACAGGAGCCTTGTGCTCTTGCTGCCGGATGCTTCACTGACACTGCTGCAGGTGTTTCCACCAGCCCCACCAAAGACATGGAGCAGCAGTCACATGATTGTCATATACCACTCTTCAGGAAGTCCACCTCGGGCGTCCTTAGCCCTGGGTGTCCTTTGCAAAGGGCTGCCATCCTAAGGGCAATTTCCTTCTTGTCTGATCCTGTTCACGACTGGGTGACTATCATCTTGGACTTATCGTGTTTCCCACTTGTTAGTTGAGTTAACCATTCTGATCATGATGTTCACCTCCAGTTCTCTTCACTTGCACTCCTCTCATCATGGCTGCCTAGTTGTCAGGCCTATGCCCTATTATTCCATCTATCCTCTGCCTGTAGTACCTCTCTCTTGCCAGTTTTTTTCTTGCTACCGTTCTTATCCATTTTTTGGATGTGACAGCCTTCACTCCAGTCCATTGGCAATCTCATTTTTCTTCTCACATATCGCAATGCTGCAGCAACCTTAACAACCTGACTCCCATCCATCTTAACTGCAGCCCTTTAACTATTTCTATTGGTCTTCTTAATGAGTGTTCTCTCTATAACAAAACACACTCTATATCTGATTCGTTCTAAAGTAAAGTCAGGTCAGGGAATATGGTCCAGTCAAGAATGACATCATGGACATTAGCATTGCAGGTATTCCGAGTGGAAGTGAGATATGGACAGAATAAATAGAGCCCAGTTTTTCAAGGACTAGCAGACTTATATGACTTTGCAGCTGTCTGTACTGCTGAAGACACATCGCTAGAAACAAATTTAACTGAAATTTGAACAATCTCCACATAAGACATTCAATGAAGAAACAAGCAGGTATCTCCCAACTGTGTACGTGGATGGATGCGAATAGCACGTGATAGGTATGAAAAATTATTTGTGGCACGAACAGGAAATGTGCTGGTCAAGTGTACTGCCATTCCAAGGGTAAGCATGAGATTGGGCCATAAAAGCATTCAAGTTGCAGAACTGGCTGCCATTTATAAAGCAATTTCCACAGCGGTAGATTCTGATTATGCCTGAAATAGTTTTGTATTTACCCAGGTGGAAATTGAGAGGAATGTTCACCTATAACAAGAAGCCACTCAAACATGGCAAAATGATCCAAGCCATAGAAAAACTTGTTTCAGAAAATGACATGATCATTCACTGGAGGAAAATTTGAGGTCATCTGAAAACACATGTGGTAGACCAGGCAGGGAATCTCAAGACAGATCAGTTAGCCAAGAGTGGGGTTGTGATGGGGGGAATTGTTTGCTATTGAGCACCTACTTGGTGAAATCCAGGAGGATGCAATAACATACTCCAAAACTCAGAGTATAGTAGATCAGCCAGTGGCACAGTGGAGTTTTGAGCCCCTGATCAGGACTTGCCCTAGGCACATAAAGAGGACACTGTTTTAGGCCTCTTATATAACCATTTGCATAATACACAGCAGAATCCTCTGACTGAGGAGGACTGTAAAGGGAAGGAAGAAATGAGGGTGTTTCTAAACAACAAAAAGTGAATTTGATTGCAGGATGGACTGATGATTCGGGAATCTGTTTCAGGACAAATTCAATAGGTGGTACCATTGTCATTTCGGGGACTGATGTTTCATCATGCCATAATTGCGGGTCACATAGGTTCCCAGAAAACATTACATATCCTGAAAGGATATGTCTACTGTCCACACATATCCCAAGATGTAGAGCAATATACAAGGGGATGTTTGGTGTGCACAAAGTTTCAACCTACCTCCTCAACACACAGAGCCCCATTAATGAAAAGAGGTCTGACAATTCCATGGTCAGATTTACAAATCGATTGTGTAGGTCCCGAGCAAAGGTTACCATGGGGAAACAGGTATTTGTTGACGGTCACTTGTTTAATGTCCAAGTGGCTGGAATGCATTCCAGCACCTGATTGCAGTGCGCACACAGCAGCCACATTGTTAGTCAACCATATTTTCTCCAGGTTTAGTTTACCCCAAAGGATAGAATCAGAACGTCAAAGTCATTTCACTAGTGCAATGATGGCAAAGATGTGGCACATTTTAGGAGTAAAGAGGACATTTCACATTTCATTGTGGTTCTCTTCTTCAGGGGGTGTGGAATGTTGCAATAGATCAATCATTGATATGTTAAAGAAGTTTGTAAGTTGACGCAGAGTCCAGTTGGGATTGACGGCTCTGTCTGCTGCTGATGACAATTAGGTCAACACCGTCCAGATCCACAAACTTCAGTATGCACAAGATTCTAACAGGCAGCAAGATGGTTTTGCTACAGCATTTGCTTTACCTGACCAGTGAACAGGTTCTGGTAAATGAAGCTAGAATTCACGAATATGTGGAAGAGCTGAGAAAGCACTTGCAGCATGCATTTACATTTATTCAGCGGAATCTGGAAAGAGCCGATGATAGTGTGTTAGGGAGAATTCTCTGTTTAGGCTGAATTTCCTAACCTAGTGAGTCCCCCAGCGGCTTTGCTGGATTTCTGGAGTTTGTTTTTTTCCATCCTGCCAAGAGTGAGACTCTTTTCTCCCACTCTTGGACATGTATGTGTGTAATTCCTTTGAAATGTCAATGTGTTCGATGGGCTATGGGGTCTTTTACTCCATAGGGTCTCATATGTTTTTCTATGTGTGTTACACCGCACCCTACGTGCCGTAACACGGGGGCGCCCTAGCGGGTCCCCCACCATAGACTCCGTACCCAGGGACAGACTACTGTCTCCCCGGGCATGTAAAGTCACCATTGGCTTTACTAGACCTAAATTTACTAACAGAACTAGTACCAACCATCTTATTGTGGACGTAAAATAGGGGTAATTAGATTACTCCTGGATCTGTTACTCGAGGGGGCACTGTCCCGTCCCCCCTCGTCGAGTTTTGGCTGGTGGCAGTGGAAACTACTTGTTATGTTCGACCCCGAACATAACGCTATGGGATTCGTCCCGTTGTTGGAGATTGGCTCTTTTTCTCGTTAATCTCTATCGTACCACCGATCTACTTATCTTAAATAAGTTTATCGAGTGGTATTTTCTGCCAGAACTCGGTTTGTAAAATGGCGTCTGTGTTCGTCTCTGTGACTCCTAAACCAAAGGTCGAGCCCTTTGTTCCACTTTTGGCGGGCCTCTGTACAGAGACCCTCCAAGTGGTCCATTCTGTCTGGGTTACCACAGGGGTGTAGGAGGGGTTTTAGGCACCCTGGACCGAGTTGCCTTACCAACTCTGGTCGCACTCTGGAGTGATTGGCCCAGGTGGTGAGCCTTCCCGCTCACCACTTAGCATGTGTTGATTGACAGCTAGGCTGAATGAATGGGGGTTTTCTGCATAAAAGCAGGGCTTTTGGGACTGGATCTTCAGAAGACGCCACAGGACCTAAGAATCCAACGAGGGTAACGCTGAGCCGACCTGCAACGATGACACCTCTGGTGGAGCCCTGCTGCGCCGACTCACCACTTCCCGACGACAGAGGAGATGTCCTTGCCGGAGAGTCTCTTCCCCTGACTGGTGGGAACAACCAGTCCCCTTTGCTTTTTATTCGCCTCAGGACGCAGTGGTCGAATTGCCTGTGCAGAGCACCTCGGCAACCGGATAGCCACTACCCCTGTACCGCGACCAAAAGGTGGTGCACCTTTTGGTCCGCGGCTGGTCTCTTCCCTGGTGGTGCACCGGACTTCACTTTCCTTCGACGACGAGATCATCTCTACTCTTGGCAAAGACCCGACGTGCATCCACCACCAGGAACAACTGCCCCCGCCGGAGCTGCCCTCCCCAACAAGGTACCGTGTCCGCCTGGCTTCCCTTTCGTTCGGTTCGAGTGAGGTGTCTTAATCCTCTCCGTTCCGCTGGGTCGCCGAACAAGCTTTGCTCATTCGTTGTTCTGAACTGGTTCAATCTGCCGATAACAATTTGCTATAAAGACTTGAATGCATCTCCACTAGAGACTTTTCGGAACATCGCGCCTTGCCTCTCTCCGAGTGGGCCTGGCCTCTGAACTTTATGATCTATTGTGATTCTTGCCTTCCTGCCTTGCATTTTATCCGCGTAGGATTGAACTGTGTTGATGTCATAACCTGCCTATCTTTTTCTCTCCCTTCCTAACTAATATTCGAGTGTCATCTAGGTTGAGGTATACACCTCTGTCTGAAAATAAGTGGTACCAGTAGAACCTAGAGTTGTCGATATTTTGCTAGGGGGATTGATCGTTTTCTACTTCGTAGAGTAATTGTGTTTGATTTGTTTGCCGTGATTTGCTTTAGTGTTTTCCATAGATGTTGTGTTATAAATAAATACCTTGATATCTTTACACTAAGCCTCGTTGCGTGTTTGCTTGTCTTGCTGTGAAGAATTGCCCTATTTTGTATACTCCACATACTGCTCAACTTTTCTTGAGGGAAGTCTGACTGCTCAGCCACAGCTACCAAGTGAATCTGTGTGGTACAGACTGCTACCAAGTGGGTTCACCGCCAACGCCTGTAGTCCGAAATCTTTTGCAGTGGTCCCAGACGGAACTGCACAGGTTTCCGTCTAACACTGGTGTACAGCGGTGGGATTTGTATCGAGTATACAGTTTAGAGTGCTTTTCGACACTGTAGGATAACTAACCACAAAACTTTGCACAAAAAGCAACTTTCAAAAAACATGTCTACGATGGAAACTTACAGTCAAGAGTCTTTGTCAAGTGAAAACACTGAGAGTTTGCGAGCTCTCTGTAGGCAAGCGAATCTTTCTGTAAGAGGCAAGAAGTTAGAACTAATAGAGAGATTGTTGGCGAACCAAAGTCTGGGTACTGGTTCAGAGGAACCAATCTCCCCAGCGAATGTAGACGACAGTAATGGTGTTGATCTGAATCGTAATTCTGATGATAGCCATGAAGAGGCTGACGAGGACGGAGAGGCTAACAAAACTGTCTCCCCTGCTCCTCTACCTGCCTTACCAGCTGTGCCTACGGGGCCCATACCAGGTCCCACAAGTAACCCTGCTTATTTTGAACTTGAAAAAATGAAGCTCGAACTAGAATACAAACGGTTTTTGGCTCAATCTGAACGAAACCAAGAACTCGAGTTCAGACGGATGAATGCCCAGGCTAAGCAGAAGCAAGCTGAGTTGAGACTCAGAGAAATAGAACTTAATCACGAATTAGAGATGAAAAAGTTGTCTATGGAAAATGCTTCTCTCTCCTCTGGTTCCTCTAGGAGCTCCAGTCCCAAAAGACCCCGGATGCCGAAGGAATTAGTGGGTATGTATGAACAGAGATTGGATGTGTTGGATTGGCTGAAACTGTTTGAATACAATCATGGGCTCCAGGACATCACCGGGAATGCGTTGCTTCCCTGGTTGTTCTCTAGGCTCCCTCCTGTTGCGACTGATGTGGTAATGGAGTTGGGGGAGGCGGATAAGACGGATTACGAAAGTGTGAAACTAGCTTTGATAGCTAGATTTGGGAAGACCCCTTCGCAGTATCTTAAGAGGTTTAGAACCCTCAAAAAGCATGATGGTACCCCTTGGGCTACCTGGGTGAGTGAAGGGCTGAAAAACTTAGAGGGATGGATTAAGGGTTACAAAGTGAACACTTATGAGGGTATGAGAAATCTTTTTATGTTGGAGTCTATTTATGATGCCTGTTCTCCTGAGCTCAGACAGCACTTGGCTGATTCGAAGGAATTGGATTCCAGGGCACTAGCTAAGGCTGCTGACTTGTGGGTTGCCAACAGGGCTACTCATAAGGATTCTGGGGCAACTCAGAAAAAGGACGAGGGAAAACAGCCTAAAAAAGACTCAAAAGAGAATTCGAATAACTCACATTCCAAAGAGGGCCCCAAACAAAACCAGAAGGGTAAGCCACCGGGAAAACCACAGCAGAACAGTGTGTCTTCTGGTGCCAAACCGGAAGGAGGTCAGAACAAGCCACCATTCCAGAAAGCATTCGGTAAATGCTTTGTTTGTGGCTCGACTGACCACGTGAAAGGAGATCCCAGATGTAAGGGTAAACCTTCAGGGGTCCAGCTTGTCTCCTTAGCCTTCGCTCCAGAGGAGGAAGTCCAAATGGCAAGTGGAAACTTTCTACTGCTAGCTGACGAACCCATTGGAGTCTCAGCCAGCGTTTCTTTAGTATCTCTGGGGTTGTGGGAACAACAGAATTTAGATGTCTATAATTCTATCCCCGATAATACTAAAGAGTATTATGAGGACAGTGTCCAGGTGAATGGTCAGGAGACTCCTGCCATTAGGGACACTGGGGCCAGCATAACTGTGGTGGATAAATCATTTTTTCAGGCTGAGGATGTTGCTAAGGCACCCAAACACCTCGCCAAGTTAGCTGGAAGGCCTGTGCAGATGCTTCCCCAATTACCAGTTCTCATCCAGTGTAACGACATGACTGTGAAGATACCTGTCAGCATACAGAGTGAGGTACCAGGACGCGTACTGTTGGGTAACGATTTGAAAACTCTCAGAGTTGTATCGCATACTCCCAGACCTCCTAGTAAACGGTTACAGGAGCTAACCAGACCCGCAAGAGAGAGGACCATGCGCGGTGCTCTCCAGGAGATGATGAAGAAAGAAATCACTCCTGCTCCACTGGAATTGTCGGCCGCTGTCTCCAAGAAATCAGAAGCGAAGGGGAAACATAAGACTTCTATCCCGAAACCAGCCGCCAGTATTCCAGTGCAGCCGACACGGACTTCCCTGCGGTTGTCCAACGTCACACCCGTAACTCCACCTCCAGCCGAGGCTGAGAGGGAGGTACAACCCTGCGTGGTAGAATTAGACTCTGGGGAAGAGCTAATGGAAGGCCAGGAAATCATTGGAGATCTGAATCCTGCTAACCATCCTGAGCTGCAGTCTTTACTGGCAGAAGGTGGACCCAGCAGGGCAGACTTCAGTAAGGGACAGAGTGAATGTCCTACTCTGGAAGGTCTTCGCCATCAGGCAGAAGCTCAGGCTGAAGGGCAAGAGCCTGGGAAATACAGGTTGCACTGGGAAGATGGCCTCTTCTACAGTGAACCGACCAAGTCTGCACCTGGAGACTACAAACGGCTTGTAGTACCCCAAGAGAACAGACCACAGTTCTTGCAGTTAGCCCACGAGATTCCTTTGGCTGGTCACTTGAGTTTCAAGAAGACTAAGGAAAGGCTCTCGCTCTACTTCTATTGGCCAAAGATGGGGGCCGAAGTAGAAAAACACTGCAGGAGCTGCCACCCCTGCCAGATCTCTGGTAAGGTCGGATCCAAGAATGTGGCACCGTTAGTGCCTCTCCCAGTTGGTGGAGTCCCATTTGAGAGAGTAGGGATTGACATCGTTGGTCCCCTTGATCCTCCAACCTCCTCAGGCAACAGGTTTATACTTGTTGTAGTAGACCATGCTACTAAGTATCCTGAGGCAATTCCTATGAGGACTGTTACAGCTCCGGCTGTGGCTAAGGCCCTCCTTGGTATTTTTACCAGGGTCGGGTTTCCTAAGGAAGTAATTTCTGACAGGGGGTCAAACTTTATGTCCCACTACATGAAAGCCATGTGGAAAACCTGCGGAGTAACTTACAAGTTCTCAACGGCTTACCACCCACAAACCAATGGGTTGGTAGAACGGTTCAACCGAACCATGAAGAGCATGATAGGTGCTTTAGAGGAACCCCTTAAGTGTAAGTGGGACCTTCTATTGCCATGCCTTCTCTTTGCTTATAGAGAAGTCCCTCAGGAGGGAGTAGGTTACTCTCCCTTCAAACTACTCTATGGTCATCCCGTCAGAGGTCCATTGGCCCTGATTAAGGAGGGGTTGGAGAGTGCTCCTTCCCCCAAGCCAGTCAGAGTGACTGACTACGTGATAGGTCTCCGTCGGAGAATGTTGCACATGATGACGGAAGCAAGCGATAACTTGAAAGCTGGACAAGCATTGGTCAAGCACTGGCACGATCAAAAGGCTAACATGGTTGAGTTCGCTCAAGATGAGCTTGTTCTCGTTATGATCCCAACAAGGCAGAGGGCCTTGCAAGATAAGTGGATGGGACCCTACCGAGTAGTGGGTAAACTCGGAGAGGTTAACTATCTGGTGGACTTGGGCAATCCCAAGGAGGCTCCGACAGTCTTTCACACCAACCGACTTGAAGTGTATGTCTCGCGACCTGATGTAGGAGCGTTGCTTCTAGCATCATCCGAGGAAGAAGAAGAGAGTGAAGCTCTTCCGGATCTCCTCAGAGGCTTACCTTTAGATGAAAAAATTGAAGGAGTGAATCTCTCCTCCAATCTGACACCCGAGCAACAAGAAGAGTGCAAATCTATGTTGAATCAGTTTGCCTCTCTGTTCTCACTTTCACCAGGCTTGACCCCTTGGGGCCAGCACGACATACTCACTGGTGACTGTCTGCCGGTCAAAAGCAGAGGATACCGCATGTCAGAAAACGTACAAACCCACATCAAAGGTGAGGTCAGCAAGATGCTTGATCTCGGGGTAATACAACCCTCTACCAGTCCATGGTCTAGCCCAGTTGTGTTAGTACCAAAGGTCGGATCTAAAGAACTTAGATTCTGCGTGGATTATCGAGCTCTTAGTGCAGTCACCAAGACTGATGCCCACCCTTTGCCAAGAACAGATGAGTTGGTGGATAAACTTGGCGCCGCCAAGTTCCTCAGCATATTTGACTTGACTTCAGGCTATTGGCAAATAGCCCTGACAGACCATGCCAAGGAGAAAACTGCATTTTTTACCCCCGTTGGCTTATACCAGTTTAAGGTAATGCCTTTCGGACTGAAGAATGCACCTGCTATGTTTCAACGGATGGTAAACCAGGTTCTGAGTGGGATGGAGGACTTCTGCATGGCATATTTGGATGACATCGCAGTGTTCAGCAATTCCTGGGAAGAACATGTAATCCACCTGAGAGATGTTTTGCAGGCTCTTGGACGAGCCAATCTGTCCATAAAGGCAAGTAAATGCCAAATTGGACAGAGTAAGGTAGTCTATCTTGGGCATGAGGTAGGCGGTGGAGAAATAAGGCCTTTGCTCAGTAAGATTGAAGCTGTGCAAAATTGGACAACACCGACTACTCAAACCCAGGTGAGAGCCTTCCTAGGCCTCACTGGGTATTACAGGAATTTCATAGAGAACTATGGGTCCATAGCTTCTCCACTGAATGTCATCTCCTCGCCCAAATTTCCTAAAAAGGTTAAATGGAGCGAGGAGTGCAATCAGGCTTTTGAAAACCTGAAACAGGCTCTTTGCCAAGCCCCAGTACTCAGAGCTCCTGATTACCGCCAACACTTCATTGTGCAGACAGACGCTTCCAATGTAGGGATAGGTGCCGTACTCAGTCAACTGGATGGGAAAGGTAGGGAGCACCCTGTTTGCTTCATCAGCCGCAAGCTGAAGGATCCTGAAACAAGGTGGGCAACAATCGAAAGAGAGTGCTTTGCTATCCTGTGGGCTCTGAAGAAGTTTAGGCCGTACTTGTATGGTTCTACTTTTGTTATTCAGACTGACCACCAACCCTTGAGATGGTTAATGCAAATGAAAGGGGAAAACCCAAAACTATTGAGATGGTCGATCTGCCTGCAAGGGTTTGATTTCACCATAGAGCACAGGTCAGGGTGTCACCACCAAAATGCTGATGGTCTCTCTAGGATGTATGTCATCGACTAGAGGTTTGAGATTCATCCAGTAGTGGATTAAATCCTCCTGTCCCTTAGTCTGGGGGGGCGAGTGTTAGGGAGAATTCTCTGTTTAGGCTGAATTTCCTAACCTAGTGAGTCCCCCAGCAGCTTTGCTGGATTTCTGGAGTTTGTTTTTTTCCATCCTGCCAAGAGTGAGACTCTTTTCTCCCACTCTTGGACATGTATGTGTGTAATTCCTTTGAAATGTCAATGTGTTCGATGGGCTATGGGGTCTTTTACTCCATAGGGTCTCATATGTTTTTCTATGTGTGTTACACCGCACCCTACGTGCCGTAACACGGGGGCGCCCTAGCGGGTCCCCCACCATAGACTCCATACCCGGGGACTGACTACTGTCTCCCCGGGCATGTAAAGTCACCATTGGCTTTACTAGACCTAAATTTACTAACAGAACTAGTACCAACCATCTTATTGTGGATGTACTAGTAGGGGTAATTCGATTACTCCTGGATCTGTTACTCGAGGGGGCACTGTCCCGTCCCCCCTCGTCGAGTTTTGGCTGGTGGCAGTAGAATCTACTTGTTATGTTCGACCCCGAACATAACCCTATGGGATTCGTCCCATTGTTGGAGATTGACTCTTTTTCTCGTTAATCTCTAACGTACCACCGATCTACTTATCTTAAATAAGTTTATCGAGTGGTATTTTCTGCCAGAACTCGGTTTGTAAAATGGCGTCTGTGTTCGTCTCTGTGACTCCTAAACCAAAGGTCGAGCCTTTTGTTCCACTTTTGGCGGGCCTCTGTACAGAGACCCTCCAAAGTGGTGCCATTCTGTCTGGGTTACCACAGGGGTGTGGAAGGGGGTTTAGGCACCCTGGACCGAGTTGCCTTGCCAACTCCGGTCGCACTCTGGAGTGATTGGCCCAGGTGGTGAGCCTTCCCGTTCACCACTTAGCATGTGTTGATTGACAGCTAGGCTGAATGAATGGGGGTTTTCTGCATAAAAGCAGGGCTTTTGGGACTGGATCTTCAGAAGTCGCCACAGGACCTAAGAATCCGACGAGGGTAACGCTGAGCCGACCTGCAACGACGACACCTCCGGTGGAGCCCTGCTGAGCCGACTCACCACTTCCCGACGACAGAGGAGATCTCCCTGCCGGAGAGTCTCTTCCCCTGACTGGTGGGAACAACCAGTCCCCTTTGCTTTTTATTCGCCTCAGGACGCAGTGGTCGAATTGCCCGTGCAGAGCACCTCGGCAACCGGATAGCCACTACCCCTGTACCGCGACCAAAAGGTGGTGCGGAGCACTCCGCGGCTGGTCTCTTCCCTGGTGGTGCACCGGACTTCACTTTCCTTCGACGACGAGATCATCTCTACTCTTGGCAAAGACCCGACGTGCATCCACCACCAGGAAAAACTGCCCCCGCCGGAGCTGCCCTCCCCAACAAGGTACCGTGTCCGCCTGGCTTCCCTTTCGTTCGGTTCGAGTGAGGTGTCTTAATCCTCTCCGTTCCGCTGGGTCGCCTCCAAGCTTTACTCATTCTTTGTTCTGAACTGGTTCAATCTGCCGATAACAATTTGCTATAAAGACTTGAATGCATCTCCACTAGAGACTTTTCGGAACATCGCGCCTTGCCTCTCTCCGAGTGGGCCTGGCCTCTGAACTTTATGATCTATTGTGATTCTTGCCTTCCTGCCTTGCATTTTATCAGCGTAGGATTGAACTGTGTTGATGTCATAACCTGCCTATCTTTTTCTCTCCCTTCCTAACTAATATTCGAGTGTCATCTAGGTTGAGGTATAAACCTCTGTCTGAAAATAAGTGGTACCAGTAGAACCTAGAGTTGTCGATATTTTGCTTGGGGGATTGATCGTTTTCTACTTCGTAGAGTAATTGTGTTTGATTTGTTTGCCGTGATTTGCTTTAGTGTTTTCCATAGATGTTGTGTTATAAATAAATACCTTGATATCTTTACACTAAGCCTTGTTGCGTGTTTGCTTGTCTTGCTGTGAAGAATTGCCCTATTTCGTATACTCCACATACTGCTCAACTTTTCTTGAGGGAAGTCTGACTGCTCAGCCACAGCTACCAAGTGAATCTGTGTGGTACAGACTGCTACCAAGTGGGTTCACCGCCAACGCCTGTAGTCCTAAATCTTTTGCAGTAGTCCCAGAGAGAACTGCACAGGTTTCCGCCTAACATAGTGCAAAATCATACTGTGACAAGAAGACATCTGTGAGGGAGTATGAAGTAGGTGATCAGGTGTATAAACTCAATTTTGAGAAAGGTAAACATAAAAATGTGAAATTTCTCGCATCCTGGCACAGCCCATACAAAATTGTAGAAAAGATCTCACCTGTGGTGTACAGAATTGTAATAAAGGAGGGAGATTTGGTGTTGGAACAGTTTGTCAATGTTAACCAAATCAAGCCATTTCACCCAAAACATGAGGTGAAAAGACTGGAACAAACTGGAACAAACTGGAAAAACTAATAAGGGAACAGTGTTGTTGTTTATTCTAAACTCAAAACAAATATGTTGCAGTTACTCTGGGGTGGTTCACCGTAGCAGGTAAGTAGATGTCAATATAAATATTAAGACTAAAGTAGGGAAAAAGGGGGGAGAAAGCAAGTATGTATGTGCATGACAACTTGCACATGTTGTAAAAAAAAAACAGATGCAGCTGCAAGTTGCACGGTGTAGAAAATTAAGAGTAAAAGAAGGATCATTCTCCATAATGATAAGTGCTATTGATGTGGTCATTCCAGGTAAACAGATATATGCAAGTAATGTTGCTTAAATGTTTAGCTCATTTTTATGTCCAGCCAATTATCAAAGAAAATGTAATTATGGTATGGTTTCTATGCTTAACCCATGTGTTTATTTCCAGCTAGCTATGAAAGGAACTGTTACTGTTATGTAATTCTATGTTTAAGGCACGTGTTTATTTCCAGTGTGTTATTAAAGAATCCGAACTGTACAGATATTGTATATTCTATGTCGCTTAATACATTTTTATTTCAGGTAAAGTTCCAAAAGAAAGGGAACTAATGAGTTTGGTGTACTTGATTCTTAATTGGTATATTTCATTTTATATTGATATGACATATGATATCGCATTTATAATGCACCGATACGCAAGTGTTTCAAGACGTGACAGATTAAGACACTAACTTGATTGCCCCTCCAGTGCTTCTGGAGCTGGCTGCTAGAGGCTGGGATGCTGGATTGTAAGCCACTGGATGAACCGGAGCCCACCGGAGACCCCCGGACAAACACCCTGGACCAAAGAAGGGGGGAAAAGAAAGATTAGCGACTGGCCAGCTGAAGGAAACCCCAGAGGCAGTGGATATAGACTTGCTTACCCCTCAAGGAAATTTGTGGCATGAACACAGGTACTCTTTAGGCCTTTTGATGGATATGTCACCCCCAATCTAAGTGAGTTGGCTTTTACAAACAACCTACTTATCTTATCTATCCCAATTGACAGCTTTATCCATGGCTGTTTTCCTCTTTGCCGCATTGACACTCTTTAAAACTTTGAACATTGATTTTGGAAGTGAGTCCTTTTTAACACAGACATTGGTTTCAATGTGTTTAATTCTAGATTTGAACGGCTGCAGCCATCCAGTTGCTGAATAGGCAGCAGTCATGAATAACATGGAAATTATCAGAAGTTGTTAATATGTTAGGGATTTTCTTTTCAGCAAAAGGACTTCATGTAGTGATGCTTTAATAATGTATTTCATTAAACTTGAAAAAAAGAAAGAATTGTGATGAAAAAACAAGAACAGATCAAAGTGCTTACAAAAGAGATTATAAAAAACATGAAAAAGAAAAAATCATCAAACATATCAACAACAAAAAATCATAAGCCTATAATTGCAAACCATGTGCTATCTGGTGACATGAATGTTTGTTTGGCATACGTGCTGCCAACAGGAACTGATGATTTTTGAGTTCAAAAATGAAAATACATACTTTTCACAAATATGCCAAAGATCACAAGGGTTTAGCAAGAATGTGTTTGTTTTGATTGTTCCGGCATAGGTCCTTAGGTCAGGGCTCTACAGAAACAAAAAGGGGGTAGTGTAGGGGGTGTTCTTCATTTCAACCAAGTAGAAAGGTTGTCACAACTCAGACGTGTAGGGTGTATGACAACATACAACGAAAATGTTCAGATTGGTGTGCAGCACAGGTGTGCTTTAGCACTAATATAGGCTAATGGTGTGCACCAATGTAGGAATAGCAACTTTCAGGGCGTGTAGGGACTAACACCTAACTTTAACAATTACTAATCTACTAATCACTAATTCTAACATGTAACAAACTAATATAATTAGGGTTTAGAATGGGACAGCTCAGTCCATAGCTCATTGGTGCAAATAATTAGTGCAAACTCGGCTTCTTCACGAGGCTGCAAGCACCGGCTTTGTGATTTTGCTTGGAAAATAAATTAATACAAATGTATTTTGTGAGGGAGAGGAAGACGTGATCGTTAGAAGACATGGAATGTGCAGAAAACTAGGTCCATTGTTTAAAACTTACAGTAAAGGGAAGAACATAGGGGAAAAGAAAGGATATGTGGAGGGGTGGTGCCTAGGGTAATTAGCATATAGAGGAGGGATAGTCACAAGATGGGAAATAATGGTCTATCAAGATAGCCCCCTCGACCATACATGCAATAAATTACCCACATTTTGTGATAAAATAACAAAATATAACTTCCAGTGGGACCAGGAGAGTGCAGGTCAGTGTTTCCATGCGTGATCCAGGGAGGGAATGTTCAATAGTAAAGTAATAGAAAAAACAACTTTTCATATTAATTTACGAGGTGTAAAGGCTCCAAGTTAAAGAGCAGGCAGAATATATTGGGGTTCTGTAAACTGTACGAGGAAAAGAAGGGGGAGTCCACGAAGATGGAGGGAGAGGGGACGAAGGCAGCAGACCGGCCAAGTGCTCCTCCCCTGCTCTATGGTGCCTATCTGGCATTATGGTCTGTGGCAGGGTA
This sequence comes from Ambystoma mexicanum, assembly GCF_040938575.1. Taxonomy (NCBI): domain Eukaryota; kingdom Metazoa; phylum Chordata; class Amphibia; order Caudata; family Ambystomatidae; genus Ambystoma; species Ambystoma mexicanum. Next base: position 1,126,732,836 of record NC_090930.1, on the reverse strand, counting down.
TGCAAATCCACAGCGAGAATGCCCAGAGGGGGAAGGAGGGATGACAGGGAAAAAGAAAAACAGAGATGTACCACATGACGAGGCACACAAAAGGGGTGAGAGAAAATACTTAGCGGACATAGTGAAGAGCATGCAACAATAAGTGGATGCATTATTTAATGAAGGAGAGAGGGTGATTTAACAGGAGGTATAGAGGAAGAATAGAGAGAAAGGCGACAAGGGAGATGGAAAGGAATGGGGTTGGGGAGGATAAAATTAAAACTGGACGATGAGGAACAAGACGAGGGAGAGGAAGATGCTGAAGGAGACAAGGGTAGTAGCGCATCAGATGATGAAGTATTAGGGGATGATTTTAGTGACAGAGAAGGTGAAGAGTGGACCACCAACAGGCAGAGGAGAAGGAGAGGAAAGCAAAGGAGAAGAAAGGAACGCGAGTAGCCCAGAAGTGACTTTACAACCTCCCTTCGTAGCCAAAAGGTGAAGGTAAATATAGGACTGGATCAAGCAATAAAAGGGGCAGGAGAGAAAGGACCCAGGGTGAAGCAGCTGTTGCAGAAGGAAAGAGGGGACCCACATTAAGTGCCATGGCAGATAATGGACCGAGGCAACCTAATATGTAGCTTTCCTTCCCTTTTGTCATGGGCCTGTAAATGGATATATGTGCTTGAGAAAGAGACAGATAGGGTGACACTGGCAATAGGGGATATGAAAAGTGTATTCACAGCCCTAATAGGAGAGCAAGGGGACTGGATATGGGAGCACATGGGGAACAAAGTGGTGATGCAATGATGAGGCTCCATTCAACAACTGCCAAGTGCACATGTGGAAAGTGCTGAGAAGCATGTATCCATATAGTTCAGATTCAGGGGAAGTCATGGCACACAAGATGAAGCCCGATAAATACCCAGAAGAGTATATCAAACAGGCCCAGGACCTTTGGATGTTGGAAACATGGAAGCCCTGTGATGAATGCATACCCTTGTTTTACCATATATTGGTTAAAGGACTGCCAATGGATATCCAAGCATCTCTGGACAAGATTGTAGCAATAGAAGCAAAGTGATGGCCAGAGATACAGGCAACAATAGTGTACTATTGTAAAAGGAAGCAAGAGAGCAAGAGGAAGGTGACAGAAAATACCACAAAGGCAGAAAACAGACTGGTGCAAAAGACATTGTCGTGGTGCACAATGGTGAGGGCAATGCTCGTACCCGTCACTGCCGCCGTGACGCCTGCCCAACAGGGAGGGTTTCCCATGGGAAACATACTCCCGCAAGGGCGGAGTGTGCCATGACTGAATGCACCACAACAGAGAGCTCAACAGCAGGGGAATTACATACTATTTTATTTTCCAATGGGGGAGGGTACCCGCAGCGAGGTAGAGGAGGAGGCTACAGGGGAATGGGATATAGGGTGTTTGGGCCATGCTTTATATGTGGAAACATGGGATATTTCGTGTGCACCTGCCCAACAAGCTCAGGCACAGGCAATACAAATGGCACAGCAGCAAGGGTTTGTTGTGGCACAGCAGCAGTCACAGCCAGTGCAGTCCCACCAAGCATAATTGCAGCAGGTGCCTAAGCCCCTGTCCCAGGGGCCAGCAGCAGGCCCAAGAAGCCCACCGGATGGTGGGATAGCACTTCCGGGTATAGTGCAAGCACCAGCACCAGCTGCTGGAAGTGTAGTGGTGTTAGGGCCGAACATGGTACCACACTACACCAGGGTCAGAGCATTGTCGGAGGAAATCCTTTCCATTTCCCCCTGAGTAATGCACAGCAATAGGGGGGTCAGCAGAAAGCTCAGGTGTGTCCAGTCCTCGCAGTAACTGATGGCCCAGAAGAGGAACCCGAGGTAGCAGTGAAAATAGGACCAAGACAGTTCTCATTCCTCTTAGATACAGAAGCTAGCAAGTCTTGTATTAGGGAGGGCGTATTCCCACTATTAAACAAAGGAATGTACACGCAGGGCTTCTCTGGGGCAGTAGTAACGGTTCCAGTAACAAGAGATTTACCACTAACAATAGGGACGCAGCACATTGTAACACCCCTGTTGTACTCTAATGATACTCCTATCAAAATACTAGGGAAAGACTTGCTGAGCAAACTGAATACCACAATATCATTCACGGAAAAGTGATGGTGTGCTCGATGCCAGGCATCTACTACACATGAGTGGATGTGCTCCTTTTGGCTGCACATGCTCAAAGTACACTACAAGGCCATGGCATGTACCCTAGCATGTTTTTCTATGGGGTCAAGATATTGCTGGGATTCGTATCAGGGATACAAGGGACGATGTGCCGCCTGATGCCAGAATTCCTATTCTGACCATAGTGCAAGAAGGAAGACCCAAAAGACACCACAGTAGTGCTACAGCTTAAAGTGGTAGTGATACGTAAAGACATGGCGACCCTATGAGGGACAGATGAAGACAACATGGAATGGCCATCAAACACTCTGCTATCAAACACTCTGCTGACATTTGCATCCTCCTTGAAGACTTCGACATCCTCACCCTTACTGACATGTGGTTCAATGGCAGCTCAGTCACCGCTTTTGACTCCCTTCTCCCTGATCTCAACAAGATCATCTGCAATCCTAACGCTAACAGTGCTGGCGGTAGGGTTGTCCTGATTTTCCCTGAGTGGGTCCCTTCTTCTCTCATACCCACTGAGTCTCACTCTTCCTTTGATAGCCTGGTCTGCAAGCTGGTATTCTCTCCCACTTCCTCCCTGACCATTGCCACTATCTAGAGGCCACCTGGCTCTACCTCACTGTTCTTCTCTGAATAGGCTGATTTCTCCTGCTCTATCATCACAACCACTTCCAAACTCCTTCTCCTGGGTGACTTCAACATCCACCTTGACTCCTCAATCATGGCATCCACTCTCTTCCATGACCTCTGCACCTCGCCCTCGCTCTCAATTCTCCCCTCTGGACCTACCCTCTATGCTGGACACAAGCTTAATGCCTTCATCCACACCAATATTTTGCTCAACCCCCACTCACCACCCTACACTCCTGGTCAGATGACTCTCTCCTCTCCTCTCACCTGGGTCCTCTCTGCCCTCTGACCGCTCCTCTCCCAGCTCTGCCAATCTCATTCACAAACTACCGTCCTATGAAACAAGTATCAGCTGTTGCCTTTGCATCTACCTTCATCCCCTCTATCCTCCCACTGCAGACGCTACCTCTAATTTTGCTCTCAGCAACCTCCATCTTGCGATCACTAATACTCTTGACACTCTTGCCCCACCTGAAACATGCCTCCAAGCGTAACACCTGGTATGCCTTTGAACGTGCAGCCTTGAAACGCAAGTGTAGAGCTTTGGAATGGAATTGGCTGTCCTCAGGCTCACCCTCTGACAAATTGACCCATCGCCTGCTCCACAGGCAATACTGATTTTCCATTCGCTCCAAGAAAAGGGACCACATCCAGGCTTGCATCTCTGGTGCAACCAACAACACAGCCAAACTCTTTCAAATCTGCTAGGGACTAGCAAACCCTTCTGCAGTCACCTCCTCACCTCTTCCCTCCCAGGCCCTCTGCAAGCAATGGCCACACACTTCACTGCAAAAACTCAGGACATCCTGAGCACCCTTGCGTACCTCTTCCACTCCAGCACCCCCTGCCTCCTATGGCCTCCTATATGCCCTCTGCCGTTCTCTCTTGCTTCTCTCCTATCACACCTGACAAGGTCAGCAGAGTTGTCTGCTCCATGAAGATCTCCTCCAAACACATCTCCCCCTGGTCATCCAGAACCATTAAGAACAATAATGGCTCTCTTGACCCTGCACTTGCTGATTTCTGCATCCACTCTTTTACTAGTGTATTTTTCCCCTCCTCCCTCAAGCACTCCCTTGTGAACCCCTCCTCAAAAAACCTTCTGCCGACCCTTCTTGTCCAGGCAACTACCACCCCATATATATCACCCACTTTCTTGGGAAACTCTTGGAGAAGCTGGTCTTCCCCCGAGTGACCCAGCATTCCAAACTTGTTGGTTTCCTACACAACCATCATTCTGGATTCCGAGCATCCAGAGGTACAGAAACTGCTCTTCTGAATACTTGCGAGGAGCTGCTTGCATCTCTTGACTCCAACTCTCCCGCTGCTCTCATTTTACTTGATCTCTCTTCTTCATATGAAATGGTCAACCACTCCATCCTCATAAAATGGCCCCACGATTCCCTAGGTATCTCAAAGCAGACACTGGACTGGCTGACCTCCTTCCTTAATGACCATCCATCCCAGGTTATTCTGGGCTCTTTCTCCTTCCCTTCTTCTATCTCCACCTGCATATTCCCCCAGTGCTCCAACCTTTCTCCCTGGCTCTTTAACACCTATCTTGCTCCGCTTGAACACCTCATTTCCTCCAACTTCCAGTGTTATGCAGATGACACACAAATCTTCTACAAACTACCCTCCTTTCTTCCTCCATCATTCCTGACTGCCTATTTCCCATCCAGTCCTGGTGTACTTTCCATGATCTCTACCTCAACGCCAGCAAGACTGAGGTCCTTGCTATTGGGAGTCTTGCTCCATCCTTCTTCGCCCTACTCTGGTCATCTTCTATGGGCTCTCCACCGTCTACTTCTTCTGAAGCCAGAAATCTTGGAGTCATCTTCGACTCCTCTCTTTTCTTCCTCCCTCACATTCAGGACCTTGCCAAGAAGGACCACTTTCAACTCTACCTCCTCAAAGGAATGATTTCCTTCCTCACTTTTCCCCAGAAGCTCAATGACTCCAGAGCTCTGGGTCTCTCTAGGTTAGACTACTGCAATAGCCTTTTCCTTGATATACTCTCTTCTTCTCTATGACCCCTCTAGCCTATCCAGAATAGGGCTGCAAAACGTATCCTTGGCCTCAAGCCCAGAGACTGCATCTCTCCAGCCCTAGCATTTCTCCACTGGCTCCCGGTTGCTGCAAGGATCAAATTCACATCCTTCTGCATCATCCATAAGGCTGTCTGGGGCTAGGGATCATGATATATACAACTGGATCTCACTAAATACTCTCCTTCAAGATCTTCCTTTACCAACTCTCTGTGGGTTAAGCGCTTCACTAAACAGCGAGCTGGTGGCCGATCTCTTTCCGCGGCAAGCTCCCTCTTATGGAACATCCTCCCCCCTTCCTCTTTGTCTTAAGATGGATCTACTCAAATTCCAGAATCTCCTCAAGACCTTCCTTTTCACCTACTCCTTCCCTTCCTCCCTCCTCTGCTAACCCCACAGTTGCTGAGATTGGTGACCAGGGCCCTTATGGGTTCTCCTGAGTCCTGACCTCTCACACCCAATCACCTTCAGCCGCTCCCAGCACTTGCCTTGGCACCCACTGGCCTATGCCACCACAGGCCTGCACTTACTTATTTATTGGCAGATGACCTTTCTCACCTAGTGACTTAACAGCTGTTATGATATGATATGATATGATATTGCATTTATAACGTGCCTATACACAAGTGTTTCAAGGCGTGAGGTGGCAAGGGAGGGGGAACAGAGGGTTAAACAGTGACAACGAACCTACTAGGCCAAGTGTCATTCAGATCGCACAAGTGCAGGGGAAGCGTTAAGAGGAAAAGTGCGGATTGGGAGGGTGGTGGGAACAGTGCAGTACATGGGAAAAATAGAATAAATAAACAAAACGAGAAGTAGGGCCAGCTTTTGGCAAATGCAAGGGTAAGTGCAGACATCAGGTGTCAAATGCTGGTGCGGGATTGTAGGAATAGAGAAAAAATAGTCCCCAAGTGCAGGGGTTGCCAGGGAGGCAGTGCAGGTGTGTAATTGTGGGTGAGGGGACCTGGGCCCGAGATCAGAGGGTGGCCAGGTAGCCAGTACAGTTCAGCAAGGAATTCAGCAGGGGAGAGGAGGAGAGTAAGCAGAAGCGAAGAGGAAGGTTTTGAGGTGCTTCCAGAAACAAAGATGGTTCTCCTCAAGTTTCCAGGAGACAGGGAGGCTGTTCCAGAGGGAGGCCCCAGCTGAGGAAATATATCTACCACCAACTTGTTGCTTGAAGAAGTTACTGATCCTGAGGGAGTTGGAGATGGATGAGCGAAGAGCTTGAGGAGGAAGATATTTAGGAAGAGAGAGTTGACAGGTATTGAGGCCCCAGGCCCCAGAAGGCCTTGTGGACAATGCAGAGTTTTTTTTAATCCTCGCAGCCACTGGGAGCCAGTGAAGAGATTTCAGTCCTGGAGAGATACGATCCCTGGGCTTGAGGCCAAAGACAAATCTCGCAGTCCTGTTCTGTATGAGTTGTAGAGGGTGGAGAGTAGAAGCAAGCAGATTTAGAAAGAGACTGTTGTAGTAGTCCAGCCTAAAGAGAATCAGAGCTCTGGAGAGAGTGAGCTTCTAGGGGAAGGAGAGGAAAGGAAGAATACCTCTGAGGAGATGCAGCTGGTAGTGTGACTTCTTAGAGATGTCAGAGATGTGAGGAGAGAAGGAGAGTGTGGAGTCGAAGATGACTCTGAGGTTTTTAGCCCCGCAGGTGGGAGCTGAAAGATGGCCAAGAGCAGCCAGCCAGATAGTGACAAGAAAAGAGGGAGCGGGTATGCCGATGAGGATAATCTGAGTCCTACTGGCAGTAAGGCAGAGATCATTGGTGGTGCACAACTCCTGGATAGCAGACAGGCATTCAGAGATGAGAGACGGAGAAGAGGTGGCCGAAGGGAGCCTGAAAATGAGCTGAGTGTCTTCCGCATAGCACTGATTGGGGCAGAGAGCGGCAATGCGGTGGGCAAGAAGTGCCAGGTATTGGTTGAACAGCCACGGAGAGAGGGTAGACCCCTGGGGGACACCTAAGGTAGCACTAGAGATAGAGGAGAGGAAGAACCCAAGTTGGACCTAGGAGGGTCGATCAGAGAGGAAAGAAGTCAGCCACGCCAGAGCCTGACCGGTGATACCCATGTTATCATGGAGATGGTGGAGCAGGATAGCATGGTTGACTGTGTCAAAGGCAGAAGAGAGATCAAGTAAGATGAGGACACAAGGGGTGTTGGAGTCACGTTTTGAGAGCAGGTCTACACAGATGTTCAGGAGAGCAGTTTCCGTGCTTCTGGCAGCTCTGAAGCCAAACTGATGGTCATGAAGACAACCAACAGATTCAGTGTGACAATTAAGCTGACAGATGGCCAGCTTTTCCAGGAGTTTACTCAGGAAGGGAGTGATGGATATTGGGTGATAGTTAGCTGGACAGGACAGGTCGGCAGAGGGTTTCTTGAGAAGGGGGTGCAAAAGGGAGTACTTCAGGGGGGATGGGAAGGCTCTAGTGGTGAAGGAGTGGTTGCAGAGGTTGGCAAGAGCAGGAACCAGGGAGTCAATGTGGTCCTTGATGGTTTTGGAGGAACAGGGATGAACCTGTTTTGATGAGACTTTCATAGATCTTACTTGTCAAGAAACCTCATCTGGGGAGAACAGGGTAAAGGCAGAGAAGGAGGGAGGAGAGGTGGCCAAAGAAGGGCCAGAGGAAGAGCAGGGAGTAGAGGGGGAGGGCGAGAGGAAGAGAGAGAGGACAGGATATCCTGAGTTTTAGAGATGAAGTGAATAGCCAGAGCTATGCAGAGGGCCTGGGAATAGACAGAAGAGGTAGATACTGCAGCAGGATTGGCCACTTCTTTGCAGATTTTAAAGAGTTTGGCCATGTTGTTAGATGGCACAGAGATGTGGGCTTGGATGTGGGCTCCCTTCTTGGTGTGGACTGAGAGCCGGTATTGTCTTTGGAGCAGGTGGCACACCAGTTTGTCAGAGGATGTACCAGAAGCACGCCATTTCTGCCACCCTGCACTTGTGTTTGAGGGTGACGAGGACTGAATCATACCAGGACTTGCACTTGGCTTTGGGCTTCAAGCGGATCCTCATGACAGGGGCAAGAACATCGAGAGTAACGGATATAGCATGGAAAGGGCTGTGTCAAGGTGTGAGTCAGCCAAAGGGAGGGGGGGTGAGAAAGTGGCAGTGAAAGCCTCAACTGACACACGCTTCATGGGTCTGATAACCAAGAAGGTGGGTGGCAGTGATGGAATTGGCTTAGCCTGGGAGGAAGAGAGGGTGAGCTGGGAGGAAAGGAGAAAGCAATCGCTCCAGGAGAGTGGAGTGGTGAAAGGGATAGCAAGTGGAAGGGCAGAGGAGATCAGAACATCCAGAGTGTGCCCTGCAGAGTGAGTCGGGCCAGAGGGGAGAATAGAAAGTGAGAGAGAGTCACAGAGGTCACGAAAGAGTCCAAAGGAAGGACAGGAAGTATCCAGGTGGATGTTAAAGTCTCTGAGAAGGAGGAGTTGAGTGGTTTAGACCAGGAGGGAAGAGTAAAGGTCCACCCATTCAGAGATGAAGGAGCAGATCTGACCAGCTGGCAGATAGATAGTAGCTACAGTGAGGGAATTGCTAGGAGAGAGAAAGAGCCTGCAGACGAGGCATTCGAAGGAGGAGTAGGCCTGCGTAGGAATGACAGAGGCAGGGATCCACTCGGGAAAATCAGGTCTACACCACCTCTGTAGCAATTGGACCTGGGAACTGAGAGGATCTTGCAGCTGTCAGGGAGGAGAGTGTCAAAGCTTGTGACAGAGTTTCCCCCTTCCCTAGCACTTCCCTCTTTGAACACCTAGCACTTACCACCCCACACTCTCTTTCCTTCTTTCTCTCTGCACTTGCATGTTCTGAATGCTCACAAGGCCTAGTAGGTCCGACTCTATCTTTCATTGTTGTGTTTGCTTTTCATTCCCATTTGCCATCCTTGTTGCACTGTGGGTGTTTTAAAACACAACGTACTTGATATATAAGCGCCTTTCAAATGCACAATGAATAAATATATAAGCATATTAATAAATGGCGTACAGTGATATACATTTGATATGATATGGCCTTTATAAAGCGCCTATACATAAGTGTTTCATAAGCATAAACCCAACACTGACAGTTACAGGAGTGACAGAACTGTTTTCAGACAGGGAGCAAGAGGGTGTGATGGTATTCCAGCTACACTTACCCTGTCCGGTAAAAGTAGTAGAAAAGCTGGTGCTGATACTGACACAACTGGCAAAGATGGGAAACAGACACACAGATGAGGATCTCAAAAGGTTTCCAGAAGGACTTTGGACAAAAGGGCCCATGATGTAGGTGCATTAAAAGGGGTTGGAGCACATGGACATATCATACCTAGCTCCCGCCCCCTCAACTCCATCTTATTGGAACAGTAGGAGAAGAGCCCTAGGTGGAACACCAGGTTTCATCCCACTACCCCATTGAGTGTAGGAGAGATGATATGTACTCAGAATACCGTATTGAATGTGCTGCCATACCAAAATAGTGGAAGGATGTCTGCACACAGCGCTGGACATCGAAGAGCTATAGGTGAAATTGGACAAGGGCAGAGTGACGTCATGAAACAAAGGTACACACCGAACTGATATGCAAATACTTAAAGGATAAAGATGTAACTGGAGTGATACGGAGTGATACGCAGACAATACCCAAGTAATCCTTCCGCTCACAGGACTCTACCAACAGGACGCAGCCACCCTCGAGAACATATACGCCACCATCGAAGCATGGATGGCCACAAACGGTCTATGTCTTAACAGAGACAAGACCGAAATTCTCATCCTTGGCCAAAAATCCACTCTCACGAACCTCGACCCACTCTTCACCAACTTCTGCATAGACAATTGTGTCATCCCAGTTCTACATTCTGTTAAAACACTAGGAGTCCACATTGACGCATCACTCTCCATGGACAAGCAAGTCAACTCCATTGTCACTGCCTCTGCCCTGAGCACTAAGCTCATTAATGCAGTCAAACCTTTCCTAACTAAAGATAATTGCCTATCCATTGCCAGAGCCACCATTGGAGCCAAACTAGATTATTGTAATGCGCTATTGGCTGGCACCTCCAACTCCAATTTCAATAAAATCCAAACAACACAAAATAGTGCACTAAGAGCAGCCCTCAATATACCTAAAAGGGACCACATCGCGCAAGCCAGAACGGAAGCACACTGGCTACCTGTTAAAGAGCGCATTACATTCAAAATACTCACCACCGCACACAAATGTATTAACCTGTCTGCACCTTCATACCTGTCTGACACGCTAATCAGATCTCACTCCACTAGACCAACGAGACAATGCCACACCAACCAATTTAGGGTTCCACGCATCAAACGAGCTAGAGCAGGTGGAATAAGCTTCCCCTACATCGCCCCCAAGCTATGGAACGCACTACCTTGCACGCTCAGAGCAGAAACCTCTCTCACTGCCTTCCGAAAAAAACTGAAAACTACCTTGTTCTACTAACTCCTCCAACGTCATGCCTTCTAACCCTCTCCTCCTCCTCTCCTCTTTTCTCCTCCCCTCCTGTAGCTACTACTTTTCTCTTGCAACTAAGTAATGACTTTTTCTGTATGTATAACAAGCCATGTTCATTTCTGTTACAAGCGCCACAATGCCCTCTGGGCTGCCTGTGCGCTTAACAAACGCGAATAAATAAATAAATAAATAAATAATATGAGAAACATATAATGAAATACTTAGAAATGATATGCAGCAACAAAATAAGCGAGAAGAGATGAAGTAAATGTATACATGCAGAAACACAAAGTAGCTGAGACATATAAAATCTCGCTGCAGAAGAAAACATAACGTCGCTAAGGTGGCCATTGGAAAAAGATGGCCGTTGGACTTGTTTTGAAATCAATCAAGCTACCTCAGAGACAGACCATGGCTGCAGAACCATAAGATGCTGGAAAAACAGTTTTGTGTGAGGAGCACAGAGGAGTCTATTGGCCTGGGATCAAGGATGCCACTTCAAGGGATAATTCCAAGGCAAAAAGGTAGTCAAGAGGATGGGCCATGTGCGTAAGACATATTTTTCTTAGATTAAGCAAAGAAGAAAACATCTGCAAGCACCAAGTATTCGACAATTAAAGATGCAAAAAGTATATGCAAGGTGGAGTGAGCAAGTCTCCAGAGGCCAAGAGGAGTAATGGCACTGAGCTTAATTAAGTCAAATAGCAGTAAATGAAAGGACGAAATGGACAAAATTGTGGTCTTCTGACATGAGACTCAGAAGTCGAAAACAAGGGCTATTCACTAAGCTCCAGATGAACATAATGGTGTACCTACACGGCCTTAAAAATCCCAGAACAGAGAACAGGCTGCAAGGTCAACTATAAAGAAGAAACCAATGAGAGATGATGGACTAATTGGGCATTTGGATAGTAGTCTAGAGTTCTGTTTTGTTTACATGCTGCTAATGTGCCGAAATTCCAAGGTTGGGAGTGGATACCAACCAATCAGAGCGTCTATGTAGCAACATGCTATACAGTGTCGCACAGAACAAGCCACTGCTGTTATTCTGCTATAATCTGTATTATACATATTTAAAGGTGGTTCAAGGCTTGCCTACCACATAAGGGGCATCCAGTAATTTACTAATACTTATATGAAATATCGGCACATATGTCCTCTTAACCAATCCCTCCCTTAAATAGGTTTTACAGTTTGCCATGTAGGATGACATCATAGCTGATGTACACTGATGTACAAAGCCTTTGTATAATCAAAATCGAAGTGTGAGTGCGTGGACTACGGTTTGTTGTTCTCCAGATTGCCCTACTTTATTTTATGCTGATAGTAAAGTACTACTTTGCCATATTGTTTGAGGCTGTCCGGTTATTTGGGTCTGAGATAGTTATTGGTAATTCCATCTAGCACATTAGATGCTTCAAGGTGCTAGAGAACATTTTGGTAGAAGTGCAGATGGTTCTGGTCCAGTCCAACTTGGCCTAGATCTAAACTCTCTGATGATCGATGACTTCCACCATTAGTCAAAAGACTGTGGAGCTTCCTGTGGAGAGTGGCGTGCAAGACACACGTGTGAAAAGAAATCGGTCGGCAGGTGCCCCTTTGAAGAATTCATGTCCAGTCACTGCAGGTGCCCCGCAGACTGAAGGCGAACTGGTCGAATGGGGAAGTGTTGATGCTGAGGGACTGGAGCTGAGCCGAAGATATAAGTAGACCATCGAAAGTGGCAAATATAGGTGGAAGGACTGTATTGTAAATATATGAATATAAGTAATGGGATTTTGGGGGATTAGAAGTAAAAGAAATAGATACTTTGATTCCTAGTTGCAAGAGGGGTGCAACGGTATGCACAAAAACTCCAAATAGTGGTATTATTTAAGTATTCATAGAGGCAAGGCCAAAAATAACAGTGCGTATCAAACTTCAAAATGGGGTAAAAAGTGAGATAATATACATTTACTGCAGAAAATAAGGGAAGGTGTACGCAAAAAATTCAAAGTGCACATGTGTATGGGGTTATAAATATGTCAGTGTAAAACCTTTATTGTGTCTCGATTAGAAGATATAAAACGATAGTAAAACATTAAGGTGATCATCAGATTTCTAAATCATGAGATCGACGTCAATCAGGAGGATAAACATCAAAGGAGAATAATAAATAAATAAAGATGAGATTCTTAAAATGTAAATAATAAAGCAATGAGACAGTAGTACGAATTGATAGACATTGTAAACAAAGGGATAAAAAGAATACCATTGCATAGGCTTTTCAAATTAGTTAAGAACTTGTTTTTTGGTAATGAGGAGCAATTGATGGTGCCTGCTCAATCAATCAGTGTGGTAAATTTGATTGAGTAAATAAAAGAATAAAATATCTGGTAAGTATTGGCAGTCGAAATCGACTTGTCACCGTGGGGGACACTCCCCTTTTACACCTATGCAGGACACTGCCAAGATATACACCCAAGAGAAGGGAGTATCGCGCGGAGTGGGTGAGGGGCACGACTAATAAAACACTTACGCCATTGCCTCAATAAGGTTTTTTGGCAAAAATAGTATTGCGATACATGACAACATACTTGCATGCTACATACAAGGGGAAGAAGTTGCAGAAAATGTTGGCTGTTTTAAAGTTGTGGAAGATGTACCAGAGTGAGAAAGAAAATCCGCCTGAAAAAGAGTGGGTGTTTAATTAGCATAAAGGATAGGATGCAACACCTTCGGCTCCTCTTTCCCCTTCTGAAAACAAGAGCGCACACACTGAGAAACAGGGATGTTATCATTTAAAGGAATTGAAAGCAGTGGCGGGGTATGCTAATCTGACATATGAGCCCCCTGCTTATAAAAGTGAGGACCATATCGAGGAGAGCAAGAGCAGAGAACGCAATTATATGTCAACACGCGATCAAAGTAAGCAGCGTGATGAAAGAAAGGACAGACAGGACAGACAAATGGGGGTATAGGAAGAAGAAAAATAACACAGAGAAGTGAAGGACAAGACTAAGAAAGTGACGATAGAACAGAGTAAATGGACAGATATTACTTAAACTATATGAAAAAGGCATTGATGGGCTCAGAGGAAAGGGTTAGAAAGAGAAGAACGGGAAAAGAAAGAAAAAGATCAAGAGGGAGCATACAAGTAAGAGAAGGAAAAAGAGAGGAGGCGAAAAGAAGAACAAGGAAGATACGAGGCAAGGAAAGAATAGGAGAGACTAGAAGAGATGAAACAAGAGGAGATAGAAATATAGAGATTGAAAGTACATAGGTTGCAAAGAAGGCAAGAGGAAGAAGAGAGGAGAGAGATGATGAAAAGGGAAGAAGAGATGAACAGAGTAGGGGATTTAGGGATGGCAAAATAGATAATCTATTCAATAAAAGAATGGTGCCGATTGAAGCACGAGAACGATCAAAAGAAGAGAGAGGGTCACAGCAGCCCCACAGGTAGCCGCAAGGGATTCCGAGAATACAAACATGGGCTGACGAGCATGAAGCAGAAAAGATAGGGAAAATGATTAGGGATTTATACAGGCAAATAAGGGATAAAGAAGGTGTAAAACCAAAGGGAATGTCAAAGGGTCTTTATCGAGAGAACCAGGAAGGTCAGATGATGTATTAACAGATTCACATAGTACGCTACGAGAAAGCATGACGATAGAGCGCAGGCAGTTTTTCGAAAGACTCAAGTGTAGAAAAAGGGGCAAAATCGCCAGACTTAGAGGACCTTAAAGAAAGCACCATAACCAACACCATAGACTGAGCAACCACAAGCACAATCATGCAGTACAGGGGACACATCCCTTCCTTATGTAAGCAGATTAAAGCCATTGCCAGGACAGAGACAAACTGGTGAGACCAGCCCCACATGGAAAACAAGAAGTGTTGGTGGGTATGATTACGTATCAGGATTTTCACAATTTCAATTATTGGAGAAAGGGGGTGGACAACCAAAATATATTACTAGGGCCACACATGGACAAGAATACCTTAAAATGTAAATTACCTAGTTTGACTGTGTGTGCACATCTTCCTCTGCAGGCCTTCTCTTACTCCTGGTCTCTCTGAATGCATTATTGATTTCCTCTTTTCAATTCAACATTCATTGGCTTTTAGCTCTGCAATGCTCAGCTCCTTCAAAATGGAAATTATCCATTGGCCCACCACTGAAATCTAATATTGTCCTTTTGTGCTTGACACACAAAATAAAACAAAGAATCAATGCATGTGTACTGTGGACAGCAAGATGGATTCAATTTCAGTGTGTCAAGCACAAAATGACAATATTTTATTTTCACAGGTGTCAAGGTGTAAAAGACTCAAAGGCGTCAGTAGCCAAACAGGCCATGTCAATACTTTACAGACCAAAACCTACGTTCAGTGTATACATTCAGTTCATTCATTTCCATTTCATTGCATGTCAGTCTGTGATCAGATCATTCAGATCAATTCAGGTTCTGGCCAAACAGAACAGTATGTGTGTCCTCACATCTGTGCAAAATGTCAAAGTCAGTACGGATCAATGACAATGAAAAGGTTTCAGAAGCTTATCAGCAGGCCCTGGCTGGCTTGCTCACAGACAGACAGGAGGGAGTGAGTGCTTTGAGACATGAACGGAGAGAAAAAGGGATTTTAGCTTGCTAAGAGCTGACAATGAATGGAGAGAAAGGGAAGGATGTTTCGTAACACAGACAGGAGAAGGCCATAGAATACAGACAAGATAGGCTGCAATGTCACGGTGACTAGAACACACAGTAACTGGGGATAGAACAAGACATGCGTACACAGACTTTCAGGCGCTTGGCTAGAGAAAGGCTGGTTTGACAGAAAGAGAGTGAATCTTAGCTAAGAGAGACATGTAACCATGGAGAAAGAGTATGTCATTTGACACTATAACTGGAAGCCTGAAATGATGAGTTGATTGAGAGGCGTTTGGGAATGAAAGGAATTGGTGCCATTGAGGGAGACATTTTGTGTGGCATTGGCAGTGGCATTGAGAGGCGTTTTAGCAGAGAGGCTTTTGGAGAATCGGCTGACATGCAGCTTGGGGAAGCATTCTAGCAGGGAGCTTTGGCTGGAGAACAGACCACTGAGAGGCATGTGCAGGGACTGGCTGGCTGCAAGGGAGCTGGAGAGCAGAGATGGGACACATTTGAGATGAGATCTTGGGAAGCTTGCACATGCAAATGGGAAGTATGGTTTATGGCCTAAACTGATTGATAAGTACAGACACTCACACAAAGCTTTTGGTTTGATAGAAGGGTAAATCAGACAGGGATTGTCTTAGAGAGAGAGTGTGATGTGTGGTGTGATTTGGAGAGGAATACTGAATGCTGATGCTTGTGAATTGTTATTAGGCTGCAGTTGTTGTTATTAGGCTTTGTTGATATTAGATTGCTTGCATTAGAAGCCTGTTAGGCTTACATTTATTGCAGTTTACACCCAAGCATATAAGGGGTGCAAAATTGGGTTTGGCTAGAAGTGTTTACTATGCCTTGCTCTGTATGAATACATGTATTCCATTGTTATAGTTGAGACTGACTTGTGTGCTTTCATTTGTGTCCATTCTTATATTATTTCTTGTGTCATTTCTTAGTGTTTGGTTTGGTTTGTTGTGCATGTTGTATCTTGTGTCTATTCGTGGCACGGAGGGTATGTTTGTGTGTCCATAGCATAGCAATTTGGCAATAACACAGTGTACAATCACCCTGAGATACATTTGGAGGGGGTGCCAGAGTGGCACACCCCCTGAGAGAGTTTTGGAGACTAACACAGCAACCCCTCCTTCTATCAACCACCTCATTTTCACCTGACTTGTGTCTTCAGTAAGGCAAGAAACCTTGTAATTCTATTGATTGCAACATAAACCTCCACAACCTATCTCCTCTACAGTGTCCAGGATTAACATGCTTAATATTAGAACAATGCACACACCCTTCCTTACAACTGTACCACAACCCTTGGAATACTGTAACAACCTCCTCCTGGACCCCCTTCTACTCACTCTCCCCATTTGACAAAGTACTAATCTTAGTCAACAGCACCTTCTCCATTCTTCACTGCTCTTCTCCCATCTTTAAGCATGGCCTTCATGCCAGTTGGCTTTCCATTAAAAATGTGCCCCTCTTCAAATGCCTACTGTTTGTTTTCAAATCTATGCATAAGCTCTCACTCTGCTGCCTAGCTGACATTATCACATACTACTCTCCTGCATGCAACCTCTACTATTTGCTCTAGTACCCTTCCTAACCTTTCCATTCCCCGACCATCATGCAAGTCCTCCCGCTTTCATTCTGTCAACTTTCTCTACCTGCGCCACTGTTAAACCCTTTCACTGGATTTTACAAATGAATCTATCATCAACTTTTTTATGTCTGCCCTAAAGCTCACCTTCCTTAATCTAAAATGGATGCCCGCTACTTACTCTCAACTCCCCCCCCCCCACCAGATGACTCGGAATCTAACTCCTGTTATGTGCTTTGTTCTTTTATATAGGCGGTCCGATAGCACAGCGAGTAGAGTGCTCGCTTTGACATCCATGCAGAGCCTGCTGATGCAGTTTTGAATCCTGGCAGGGCCAAACTCAGCCTTTCATCATTCAAAGTCGATAAATGAGCACCACACACCGTGGGTAATAAGCAGCGCTCAGATGTCCGAGGGTTTGTAGCACTATATAAACACAAATCATTATTATTATATGATTGCCATGTGACTTGTCATCTCCCTGGTTTTTGTACCATATATACCCCACCATCCACTCTGGTTTGCTGTTCTCTCTGCCTTTCCCCATATTGCTGTATGACACCTGCATTAGGTCTGCACCATTGACTGCTGGTTTGCCTTGATTCCTCAATCCATACATTTTCAAATACAAAATACAAATTCTTGCAGACAGTGCATGACGTTCTTTCCATCTGATCCTGTGCCATGTTCATTGGTTTCGCTTAGAGCAGATAATTTCAGGCACAGCTATTGATAGACAATCTTAATATTACAAAATTGTCCTGCACCCACCTCTGGACGTATGTACAGATACATATGTGTATGTACTTGATTTGTACAATACAAACCTAGCTCTAAATCAGTACAGCAACTGGTATAATAGGTTAGAGGAGTATGTGTGGTAAAGGAGCATTGTTGGCAGTACTGGGCCATCATCATTGTGCCACTTGTAGTTGTACTTGTAGTGTGTTGTAGGTGATGTAGTGCATCTTGAAGGTGAAACTGAGTGTTGGTTTGGGGTAACTAGTGACATTCCATGAGTGTATGAGTGATATGATTGAATATCATTAGTTCTGGGATCAGGTGGTGTGGTGGGCTTTACAACTTTCAGCATTGCAACAGTTCAGACAGATCACCTGCCGGAAGGGTGTTGCCACCATCCACACGTGAAGCTCCCGGGCTTGGACGTTGTTTGTGAAGGTTTGGGGGTGAATTTTGCAAGGCAGTAAAATCTGGTACTAGGTTATCTGCATCTTTTTTTGTGATGTTAGTGTTGAAGGAGAGTCCAAATTTGGGATGAGTTGCGGGCATTCATTGGGATCAAGAGGACCACGTGTGATAAAGCTGGAGTTGATTGGTGAGGTAGGAGTAAAACCAGTGAAAGACAGATGTTAACTCACAGGTGGGAGGACAGGGTGTTGAGCAACTCTTCGTGGTCCCCTGTATTGAATGTAATATCAAAACAGAAACATGTGTGCACAACATGATTTAGCTGCAAATGATTTAGCTGGGTACATTTCATATACTGAGGATTCACTGAAAATCTCAAATACACTATAACTGCCTCTACTAGAAAATCCTAGTTTGTATTTCATAGCATATAAATGCTGGCATGCACATCTTACTTATATGCAAGCCACGTGAATCGTATATAACCTGCGTTGGCAGAATGTGAACTAAATGCAAACCTAACTGTGCGCCACGCTCCGCGGCGTGATGGATTTCCACTTTTCCTGAGGCCAGCACAACATGTCCCATGTATAAAATGTGTGCGTGCTTAAAATACATGAACCATGAGCTATAATAAAGAAGGCATGCCGTTTAAAGGCAGATTTGACTGGAAAGGTGATATGGCGCGAGGAACAACAGCAAAAGACTGTCATAAATATGTTCAGTTCCTGACTGCACATGACACTCAATCAGGAGTATAGGGCGTTCTGTTTTAAAGAGCACTAAACCTTTATTGCTGGGTGCAGTCCACTTAACAAGAGACCTTAGATATTCACTTGAGCAAAGTCATCAGACAAAATGGCGGGTTAGCAGGTAGGGTGAGTCAATTATCTTCAACATTTCATTATTCTAACCAGCACAACATATTCAATTTGCCTCCAAATATAAGAAAACCCACGTCCTTGCCATCCAGAAGGATGAAGTAATTTAGTTGAGGAATCCATAAAAATAGATTTTTTTTCTTTTTTTTCACGGAGACTTTCAGAACTGGCAGTACTCAATTGGTGTATATATCAAATAGCGGTGCTCTGCTTGTGTATTCTCAAAGCATCAAACGGCATTATAGGTGCCAGATGAGGGCATTGTGTGCACATTTTTCTTAAAGAAGTACGCTGCAAACAGAATTTGGTCTCCATATTTGATTTCCTCAGGTTTGCAGCGGCTCCAGGAGAATAGTAGTCACCTTCAACAAAGGAATTACATTAATATAATGTCGGATTGTATGAACTTCTATTTCACATATTTCAATGAATTTTGAAATGACAACGCTTCCAATATAATCGTTGTGTATTTTAATTTATTTGTGTACTTATTTTATTTTTCAGATTTTTTTTGCACAAACGTAGCTTCGTAAATCAACAGAATGCTTACATGGTTTATAGGGAGAACTATGGCAAAAGGAGAGAGTTTATAAAGAGGGTTTAGCATAGGATTTGGTTATGATAAGGGTAGGGGGGACAATCAAGAGATACAGGTCACAGTCGGCTATCACGTACCAGGTAGTTAAAATAGAAGAGGGTACAGGGAACTAGTGAATGCATGCCCAAAGTCGATCCCAGGATTAGCAGTCTTTTTGTGGGAGGAATGTATGGAGAGAAGTATTTTTTATCAAGAGGTGCCGTTTTTGAGGGAGCTATGGTGTGCGGGAGTGGGGGGCAATTCAGATCAGATCACTGGCATCAAGATGTCTTGTGGTTGGGGGATGTGTAAAGGGGGCAGTACCAGACAACATGTAGAGTCAGTTACAAAATAGAAGCTAGAAGCAAAGGGATACAAAGTGGACTGGCCAGATTAGCAATTGCCCCATGACCCAATTTAGCCTCTAACAGACAACATCACATCCATGCCTTCATGGATTCGAAAGTCAGTTTCATGATAAGGAGCCCATTTTTAATGTCCAATGGTTATGTGTTTTAATGCTGTGTTATAATACACGGGCTCGAATGGCTGCAGTCAATTGGAAAAACACCTCTAAACGGGCAGAGTGCAGAAAGCTTATTTAGGCCATTGCACCGCAAAGCATATAGCAAGCATACCTTCTGGACCTTTTAGCAGATGATCTTGAAACATGTTATGTATCAAGTTAGTATGGCTTGCTGGGGATTGAGGACATTATCAACTAACAAACATACGACATCCATAGGCCACAGGTCCAGTGCTTCATTGTACTGAAAGGCAATTTGGCTTATGTAGGATCCATAACATCTTACGTGTAATACTGCCCTCATAAATCCATATTTAACTTATTTAGACATGCACATAGATCGAAGTGCAAATAGCGAAACCATTATAAATAGGTTTTGGCACATGTCCACTCTTGCCCCTCACACCACCCGGCCTCTAACTTATTTTAAACATTGAAACGGTCATTTTTGTGGAGTAACTTCCCAGTTGGAAGGCAAAACATGTAGTATGAAACCTTATTTAGTAATTTCTTGTAGGCTGTCGTCACTAATCCCCAGATAAAAATAAAAGGTCGCGTGGGTCTGCGAAGCATGAACTGTTTATATGGCGAATCTGTGATAAGTGATAGAAGCTTCCCTTATCACCTGACGCGATTCACCAGGAAGAAGATCGTTGCACGCAGTTACTTCTGTCACGTGACTTTGGTTTGTCCTGATAATATGCACATTACGTCCGTAGCGCAGAGGTTCGATTGTTGACCGGACAGCTAGAAAAATGGTACACACAGTAAAATCCTGACTGGTTGTTGTCAGGTCATAAGACAAGAAAAACAGTCGGATATCACAAAAAAACATTAATCAACTCAAACTATGCTCGCCTTCTATATGCGTGTCTTGCTCTTTGCTCCTGACTGTGAACTCCTGCAGCAGCCAATGGAACATATGTGCAGTGCAACAAACCTTTCCTTAAAGACTTCCGTAAACTGCTTCAACTTAATTTCCTGCTTCATCATCATGACATTAAGTGAGCCAATAGCTCTCAAAACGTGGAGGATGCCTATTCAGTTAAGTGACCTGTGCTTATTTTAGGGTGTGTAATAACATCCTTTACAAATATCAACATTTTAAACCACAGTTCATACCGTTGGCAAAGCAAGGGTTAATTAGCCACACTGATGTTGTAAGTAAATTGTAAATATCTCTCTGTAAACTGTTACATATTATCGTGTATTAATGTGCTGAAAGAGCCCATCAATTAAAACCTTACTGAAGATAAACAGTACATGTTGTTAACCTGCCTGAACGGGCCAGAGTGACATCAGAAACACCCTGCCTTGCCAGATTTCCCTATTAGGATATTCCAGCTTTAAGAGACTTTTAGTACTGTCCCATTTCCTTTTCTTGCGCATGACGTGAAGGGTCTGTTTTGGAAATAACTGTATTTGAGAGTGACATTTGTACATCTGTTTTGTTTTTATCTGTCAAAACGCCCAATTAGCCAACACATCTTGCATTTTCTGGCACTAATTTCTCTTCAAAGCACAGCCAATTTAGCCTTGTGAGATCTTGTCTATCATTTAGCCAATAGATATCTGTCATTCATCAGGGATTTAATTGCCTGCACCTTCAAGCACTTAAAACGCCACCGTTGACACTACTTCTGTTTCCAATTCCGTAGCAAAAACCTATTTCACCATAGCCAGTTGATTTTTTAAATATTTACCTTTTTTCACACAGACTAATTTCATTGAGCTCTCTACTCTTGCCCAAAAAGAAGAAAACAGGGTGGTCCACTCCAGTTTAACACCTGAACCACTAAACCAGTTGAGCTTATGTACCAAGAGACTTCAACTACCTACTTCATGTGGTGCACTATGTAGGGCATGCAACCCCTTATGAATGAATGTGTGAATGAAAATGCCTTTCAAGCGAAAGCCATTCAGGCTGATTCATTGCCATTGTACTGGGAGCTTCTTCAATCAGTTGTGGCCGAGGGCTGTCAGATTGTTTTCCCATTGGCAGAATTGAAAGTACAAGTTTTTATTTTTTACAGTTCCAACATAAAGTATTGGCAATTTCTTTTTTGTATTCTAAATATGTCATCAAGATATAAGCTCAGGGATCCATTCCATTGTATGCATATACAATTGAACTGCCGATTCAGGAAGGGTGTTGTGTGTCGAAGTGATTTGGCTGGGGCATACGTTATTGTAGAACCTCTTCTACAGAGTGTACTAATGTATTAAAACATTTACTAATATAAACAAAACATTACATTGGAGTGGTGTTGTTAATACAGGAACCTAATGATACATACACATAGGCAATGTCTGCAGCATGCACCATAGAAGTACATCATTTTTTATGTGGTAATATTGGTCAGTAAACTAATAACTGCAACCCTATCAGAATTTTGACTCATGTTAATTATAGAATACATAGCTGACAATTCAAGATTTACTGTACGCTTGTGTTAGTACAAACAATACATATGAAGAGCCACAATGCATACAAATCTACGTGACATGCAGGGAAACCCCAGTGAGGAAGGAATCAACATCACCAGAAAATGACAATAACATTAGTGTGCATAATCATGTATACAAATCAATTGTGAGTTTGAGGCGTGGTTATTTCCCCATGTATCAGCACCATGAGCTGAGGCCAAACCCTAAGGAAAGTACCTTAACAACATAGGACAAGTTTAACGTCTAGCTATATAGCACATTTTGAATTTGAAAATTCTCACTATCAGTGAACACAAACAACTGTCCTACATATGTCAGTGAACAAAAACAAGTGGCCCAGATATGCGATGTCATCAGTGATGTCATCAATTACATTTGTGATATCATCTTTGATGTCCTGGGTGTTAGTCTTAGCAGTGCATAGTGGTGGTGCGAGTTATGGTTGCTTAGCTTACCATAATTGGCGAATTTCAAGGGGTTTTTGGTTTTAATTGTAACCATAACGTCCCTTTAACAATGTTTCTTCACTGAATTTCCTAGGTTTTTATTAGTGCAACTTAATCATTACATCCCTTTAACAATGTTTTTGTTTTCAATTAATGTATATATATATATAAATATATATATCTATATATTTATATATCTATATATTTATATATTTATATATATAAATATTAGTACTACTTAGAATAATCACCTTGGAACCAAACTTGTTTTTCTAAACAAATTGAAGTTCAGAGTTTAATAGGCATTACAGTGAGGAATTTCAGAGGTCTGGGCACTGTCAGGGTTTTAAATAAAGCCTTCATGAGTGTCCCTGCCTGGTTCCAATGAACATAGGCTGATATAACACTCCGCATATTACATGCCGTGTCTGCCATACCACTGTTTTGTCTTCAATGTATTGAGGCATTGAAACACAAAAGGAGCTAAGAATACATCAGATCCTCACTGATCAATGACTGGTGCTGCTAAAAGGAAAACTGTCAGAAATGTGACCCCACCGTTCTAAGAAGCAACATTTTCAATGTGTGTGCAGGAGCAGATGATTAAAGAGTACGGTCTTACAGTGACACACATCTGTTAACTATATTATTTTTATTTTTATTTTTATTTTGATATTTTCATTTAGATGACTTTTGAGCTACTAATACATTATTTTATCATTAGATTACCTTGTTTAATACACTTTATCAATTGTAGGTTCATTTTATAATAGATCTAAACCCAATAACATTTATTTGTGCACCCCTGTTTTTAACATTGGCCACAACTCCTTTATAAATGTACGCTTACACAAATGTGGTCGCATAAGGCACTTTCATGTTAGATTTGCAGATGACATATTTCTTACCATAATTGTTTCAGTAGTGGTAGTTTTAATATCCACAAGCAAATTAAACTATGTACATCAATATATTACATTTACTGAGGGACATTTCAAAAACTAAATTCCTTTTTTAACAGCAGATACAATACTGACCTTGATTTGAAGGATGTGCACTAATAAGTTCTATTTTGAAATGATAGGGCAATAATTAAACTTGAGATTTAAAATGGACAAGCAAAAGGATGCCCTTCAATGTTTCATAAAGAGAAAACTGTACCAATGTGAGTACTTTGTTAAAAAATTGAGAATCAAATGTACAAATACAGATTTCTTCATCTTTTACATTTCATCCCATCGGAACGCAAGGAAATAAAAAGTGATTTTGAATGAATAGAAATCTCTTCTTAATGAACAACTCTCGAACAATAGTAAAATCAGTTTTTTAGGACAATTTAATGATGTTTCCTTCCTGACAAAACAGTTTAAACCCACTGTCAATCTATGAGATCAAAATGCATCATGGGACACATGCTGGAGCATTTTTATGGTGGAGCGGAAGCAGGCAACAGAATTACAACTTACGATCTGCCCATCGTCTCTGCAAGACAAATGAATGAAAATGGGGTGTGGCGTAAATGAAGTGCGTAAAAGCCCAAGGCTTTTACTCCCTTTATTTATGTTACACCCTGGAGCAAAATTAGCTCCTAGGTGGTGTAACCGTTAAATACACACAAGGAGCACTGGTTCACTTACTTCTGCAATGCTTTAGTAGAGAAATGGCCTATGTTTAGTGTCAGCGGATGAATTTGTGTTACTCTCAGGATACTGCTTGCACTTTTTCCTGTATGGAACAAAACAAGTTCCTGGACAAAATGGATTCTGGGTCTTGGTAATGCAATCCCCTTCTGAGCCCAACAACAGGTTTGAGGCCATTATATGCATTGCCCCACTTCTGACCATCAAGATAGATTCTCCACCCCTTCCAGGTATACATCAGTTTCTTGTCTTCAAATTGGGAGCACCTTTTCCATGTTGAATAGGTGGAGGTGCCTGCATACAAAAATAAATACCCTATAGGCCATAATGGACTGAATGGTTAAAACAAGGTCTATCTGCAGGTGTGCTGTTAATTACTCTTTCTCCAACACTTAGAATGAGAGTTGAGGCAATGAGGTTCTTCAACTGGCACGGTGAGCAGCAAACGGAGTCAAGCAGCAAATGGGAAATTAAAGAACAATGAATTCCAAAAGCAGCTTTCAAGGGTTCTGGGGTGCGCTCAGTCGAACATGCTTGAATGACGGCTCACAGCGAGTCAGCATCAAAAACACAGGGATCTTGGCTGATTGTTTCTGGAGCTGTGAGCCCCACTCCCGGCTCTCAAGGGCCAAAGTTAGTCCTTTTCTCTGAATTCTAAACATGGAGGAGGCTGGCACACACGTTCAGGGGTCCTGCAACACGGTGAGGTCCTAGCAAAAGGTTGGTGAGCAGAGATGCAGGTTTTGGTCCAGCAGCACATTCCTTCCCAATGGTTCGATTCTAGAGATGATTCAGAGAAGTGGTGTGAGTTCCCTTCTTTTAAAAAGTAAAAGTCCAAAGGTGAATGGACTAAAGCTAGCCTCTTTTAGGAGTCCAATTCCTGCTCTTGGAATGAGTGAACTGTGCCCTTCTGACAAAGTGCTTTGTGCTACAGCAAGTGGAGGGGCCAGGAAAGAAAGAGAGAGAAGTAGAGAGAAACAAGATGGTAGAATCTTTCCCCACCAGTATGTACGTCTCCCTGGCTTCATTAACCCTGCCCCTTTCCTTCTCTACAGAAACAAAGGCCTTTAGAAATTAAACACCCTTTTGCGAGGCCTAGCCCTTTGTGAATGGGAGGTCCGTTTGAATTCTGTTCTGATCCCAGCTTCCTGTGTAGTGGCTGTCCCTGGGAAAAGGGTATTTTCTGCTGTTTTTTAATTAACAAAGAAAGGTAATCTGCTGATGGTTATAGTCCTGCCAGTGAGCAGTGGGAGCCTTCTCTTAAACAAATACACATAACCCTTCCACTGTTGAACTTGATCTTCAGGGCTGAAACATGTTTAATTTTAATGTCATGTGGCTGGGAAAACTTTGAGAGATGCTGTCCACCATACCCTAACTCAGGTATAGTTTATATTTACAGTTTAATGTGCCACCTGGACCGAATCCTCAGAGCTATACAGTTTGTGGAACATGGTTGCATATCATAAATGCAGCCCATGTGCTTCAGGGACTTGGCTTGCACTGTAGTGGTCAAGAACGCGCATGTGAACTGAACCTGCTATGAGCCACGATAGGACTGGTGCTGCCATCAGGTTACTGAGCCAGAATTGCACAGGTGTACACTATGTTTTTGACATTGAGTTTTATTAAAGGGAATTCTGATCACATTTCCCAGCCTGAAATGGAATTACCCACATACTCAAGGGCTCTCATACCCTTGCCAGGGGCAGTTCATCATATAGAGAATGATAGAGATAGATAGATAGATAGATAGATAGATAGATAGATAGATAGATAGATAGATAGATAGATAGATAGATAGATAGATAGATAGATAGATAGATAGACTGTCAGAAACATTGACATATGTTCGTACATACACCACTCTGCTTGAATGAGAAAATCTGCATCTTTCGGTTGCAGTGTTCAACCAGAAGCCACGACATAGCCACAAGGGAAACAAAGAACTACAAGAGGGAATACTGTAGAAAAATTACCTTTGCCCACTAAGCATCCTATTTCTGGATCAAGTTTGATATGCATATATGACTGCCATTCTACTTCCTTTAGGAATCAACTGAAGAACCTACTCTTGAAAGAATATCCTGCTAGTCATGGAATGCTCCACGCAACCTCTACTTCTCCCCTGCCAGAGCCTTACCCCATTTCCCCGCTACCCATTTCTGCTACCCTCTCCCATCTCTGCACCCTACCTGTAGCCCCCAGAGTTTGTGCCCTTGGTATGGGAGTGGCTTCACAGCTAGGTTTTTGCTTACAAATATATTTAAGTTCCATCGAATATTGCATAGGAGCAGGCACAAATGTGTTCCTTTATTACTTTTCTCACAAGTTCACCAAATTTGGCATGCTGCTGATTTAGCCAAATCTAAAAGTCATGAGATATTTTAAGACGTTTCATCAACATTGTCATGCCAAAAATGATAATTGAAGTAGTGTTTTGTACATGGTGCTTAACAAAGAGGCTAATAAAACCCTGTGCCATTTCACAATAATGAAATTACATTTTCTGGAAATGTGGTACACACTCAGGACCCTGGCTGGAATTAGTGCATTCTACAAGGATTTTGAAAATCGGTTCAGCCAAACTCAAGATAATCACTTATTAAGGCCATGAACATTAGTTGAAATTCCCAGACATGTCCATTAGGCACAGAGGGGGAAATGGCAAAAAAAAATATACTGCAAAACACATAAACATATCTGCAATCACACATTCACACACACACCCTAACCATCATGTGCAGTAGACATGGAAAGAAAAGCAGAATGAAAACCTTTCTGTGAAACACACCAAAACATTTGCATCCCAGAACACCACACATGCACTTGCACATACAATTCTATGGAGTCATGACCAGTAGGGTTGGGAGGACAAAATAAAATGAAAAACATCCCAACAAAGAAATAGGGCCTCATTATGACTTTGGAGGTAGCCATGCCCTTAATAAGGGCATGGCTGCCACCAAAACCGGGTCCGGGTTCCCTGAAGGGGGAATTACCGGGCCATTCCAAGTTTGGAGGGCCCGGTAATTCCTCCTTCAGGGAACGCGGGCCTGGACCTTCCCCATTCCCATTTGAGCCCCCATAGGGCTCAATGGGAATGGGTGCAGGGAGCTAACAACGGGCCGATTACGACTGGCCCGAAGTTAGCTCCCTGGTCCCCTCGTAATCAGGCGGAATGGGTTTAACGGGTCCGCGTACATTAGCGGCACCCGTTAACCCATTTCGCCAGGGTCGTAATGAGGCCCATAGTGTTCTGCGAAAGGCCACAATCATTAAGCAGCACGACCACCTTACATGCTCAGTAGGGTCAGAGGGACACAACAACATGGAAATCATTTGATGAAATGAAAAAACTATTCTAAAAAATGTATTATAATCTGCCACATCCAACTCAAATCTGTCAACGTAACAAATATCAAAATCATATAACTCCGACTTAAAAAAAGCTTAGGTTAATATCTATAAAATTTCAAAGTCTATACATGTTGGGAATGCCAACATTAAGGTTTAAACCATTAAAAATATAAACTAAAACTGAATCCAAAGTTA
The DNA here is from genome assembly GCF_040938575.1 of Ambystoma mexicanum. Lineage (NCBI taxonomy): Eukaryota > Metazoa > Chordata > Amphibia > Caudata > Ambystomatidae > Ambystoma > Ambystoma mexicanum. The sequence continues at coordinate 1,126,705,085 of NC_090930.1, read as the reverse complement.
TTCTAACCTCACTTTCCCCTTTACAAATTACAAGACAAAAATGACATCAGCACATAGTTACAGCTTTGCAACGTACTCCGACAACAAAACAGCATACAAAGCAAAAATACAATGCGTTCTAAAAGCATAAAATTAGCCATTTAAATAAATCGGAATAATGTAAACATTATATTTAATGCTTTCAAAACACACATCCTCATTTACAACTTGTTTACATGAATTCAACACGCACACCCAAGTTACTTACATTACTAGCTCAAAACAACATGTGCCCCTAGTAACATCTTCAAACCACGCTTCCCACCAAACAACTACAATTTGCAAGCAAGCTACGAAGAAACGCAAATACAACATCAGTTTACGAACTCAGCACACACGACAATTAACACATTAACAAAAGTTCCTAACAAGGGGGTGAATTTAGGTTTTAGCCTTGGTTTTATTTCATGTGTGCCGTGTTACAGGTTAAACGGTAATATTGTCACTCCCATTGTTTATAGATTTGAACGTTCTATAGTCATCGTTACTTACTTTTAAATTGTATTTGTATATACATACACGACATATATTGGCATCACTTTCGAAATATGTCATTTGGGCAGCAATAGTTTGTGTGCTGGTATAATTGAGAACAACAAAAGCCATTTTTTCCTTCTTGTTTTGCAGTTCTTATTTTTGAGCCGTTCTTTTATGAGCTGCAGATCAACAACGGGAATGGCAGGCAATTTGAAATGCATGTTTTCTATCCAGAAAATGAACACCATTATAACGTTTTATTTCGCTATTCATCCAAGATGACAATATAGTAGGCCTTTAGTGCAGGACTGTCAGCTAGAATCTCCCCATGATGTAAGACTGCCGACTCCACTGTGCTAGCTCTGCTGAGTCCATTAGAAGCTCCCACAATCATGATATGCAAATTCTCCAGCTCACGAGAACAGCCTCGCAAATATGGGAAAACACATTCATGCTTCTATATTTAACTCTCTAATTTGATTTTGATGCATATTTTAAATGTGCTGTGTCTTGATTCTGTTTGGAAATTCGCTGCTAACTGAAGTCATCGAATAGGCAGCATCACATAGGTTCGGAATCAGAACATACCTCATTGTATATTCAGGTTTGTTAAAAGTACAGCATCAGCGGTTTTCTCTCTGTAACACGCTTTTACAAGAAAAGGAAAATAGGGCATGCATAGAACATAAATGAAAACACTTCCAATGCCAGAGTCCAGGCAATGCTGTAACGAGTCCTAAGCGAACACATTTGGGCAAATTATGATCTGTAAAATGTCCATAGATTCCTTGAGACCAAACTTGCCCGAACTTCCTTCGCTGTTAAGGCAGCGTGCTCTGGCGAGATCAGTCTCACAAGTGACAAAACACATTTGCAGTTTCAGTTTGACATCAGTCTTGCAAGCAGAGGCACAGACAGGAGTTTGCTGTTGTCTTGGCTAGGTTAGATAATTCTGTAAGGGCATTATGAGGTTACACTAGGTTAGTTGGGGGAGATGTTAAACATTCAGTAGGGTATGTGTTTATTGTCTTAAAGGCATGATCCGGTAAAAAATGTTATTGTCCCTACGGGTCGGCCATGTTTTTTTAAGCCTAAGTGGCTCAATTTTAGAAAAATTTCCTATGGACCTTACCCGAGTATTCGTCCATTAAACGCACGCGAAAACAGGCACCTGGGCGCTGCCATTTTGTGATAATCCTTTCATTTCCCCCATCGCCCTGGCTGACCTGCTTTTGCGGCACTAAATCAAATCCCCCGCCCCTGAGCCTGTCATCAGTAGACACGTACCGCCCATTTCCCAACGCCAAAGCACGTCTCGTGTCAACAATCGCTGCGCCTCAGCTAATGATGTGTCGCCATGGAAATGGCAGGACGCCTCTTTCCTCAATAAGTATAAACAGACTGTTTCACAACACACAGCAGCAGATTTTCGATTCCATTCCTCTCTCTGTGTTACTTTGAGTATTCTGTGACCCGTTTCTGTGCTCTGGTCAGCTACCTTCGCCGCTTGTAGCCCGTGTGAACACCTGTACCATCTCTATAAATTATTGTACTTTGTTTACCACACAATGGCTACAATAATGCCCTACATGTATGAGCCCGAGTATACCGAGGAGGAACTACTGGAAAGGGAAGCACGCGAAAACGATGGGGATTCGGACAACAGTTGGGAGGACGATTCAACAGATGAAGCGCCTGAGCCTTGTCGCATGGACGGCGTCTCCATATGGTGCACATGCAATCGGTGCGAGCTAATGCCAACCGAGGACGAGAACTGCTGCTGCCGAGAAAACTCGGGATGCCTGACCTACATTTCGGAAGGCGAGCCACGACCGCAATGCATCACCGAGCTGCCAGACTTCAGGGCAGCCTGCCTCACACGGGCCATTTTGAGAATAATGGTGGTGCTTATGCACGAACTTCGCGCAACTGTTCGTCCTCGTAATCCGAGTAACGAGTAAGTATACTCTGCTTGTCATGCCACTCCTATTTCATGGTCTTCTACTATATCCAAAATTATATATTCATCTCATAGTAACGCATGAAAGTCGTTCAATAGTGTGCATTGTATAGATAGCATTTGTCCGTGCTGAATGCCATTAGTTACAACAATTGTCATTGACAACAAACGCTTATTAACCTTTTAAGTGCCAAGGACGAGATATCTCGTCCTTGGGATTACCTCCACAGTGCCAAGGACGAGATAGCTCGTCCTTGGCACTGAAGGGGTTAATTAAGGAGAAAATGTTAGAAAGTATTGAGTGTTGCAATACCAAAATCACCAAAAAGGGCTTGGCACTGGGGGGGAAAAACTTATCTTGGTCATTTAAAAACAGTTTGTTTCATTCCTTTTCACAGGTGGTACAGGCTGGTGGCCTATCGTTCCTTTACATGGTGGCTCCACGGGAGGCTTGGACACTGCGTTCGAAGAGTGATACCCGCCTGTGCCGTTCGTGCCATAAGAGAAACGTTCCCGAGTGACAGCGGTCAGTACAGGGGATTTTCTCTCGCTGTGCTGCAACCTGACCTGTATAAGTCTTGTATTTTTGTGTCATGAAAATAAGTTACAAAATAAAACACCACATATATTTTAAGAACGGTTGTGTCGATTGTTTAAATGAATCAAGTGTGTCTCCATTCAAGGATGGACGTCAGACATCTGTGCGCCGAATTGGTGAAGGTTATGGTCGCTGTGAAGCAGGGTGGTCACTATCTAAGCTAACATAATATATTCTCAATAATGTATGCACTAAATAACACTTGTTCAAAGTCTTTCAGTAGGTTATGTCTCTATAAAAGTCACACATATATCTATAATATCAATTAACATTGGATTATACAGGCCTTAGGTCAAGGGTCTTGACCACTATAATACACTGGTTGAAGTGTGGGTCTGTGCTCACAAGAATCTCCGGTATGTGGCATTTGTTATTGATAGGCAACGATATACTGCAGTAGAGGGCAAGGGGTCTCCATTCAGCAGTCTTCCTGTGCCTTATCTGCATGCCCCAGGCCCTTCCATCCCACCCACCCTCTATCGAAGGAGGTGCGCGCCAGTGGATGCGCGCTGTCAGGGGCGCGAAAGGCAAAGGTGCTAAACTACATGTACACTTGAAAAGGTATCCCACACCAAGGGGCCATCGGTCACATGGCCTCCTCAGACACTGTGGGCCTGATTCATGGAAGTGTTTTATAATGGCGCAATCCCATAGGAAAACGTTCCATGAATCAGGCCCTGTGTCTCCATGCAGGCCTCCCCTTGATGCAGGCCGCCCCCCTGCAATCCACATAAGTGTGTCACCATTCGACAGTCTTCCTGTGCCTTATCTGCATGCCCCAGGCGCCTCGATCCCACCCACCCTCTATCAAAGGAGGTGCGCGCCAGTGGATGCGCGCTGTCAGGGGCGCGAAAGGCAAAGGTGCTAAACTACATGTACACTTGAAAAGGTATCCCACGCCAAGGGCCAATCGGCCACATGGCCTCCTCAGACACTGTGTCTCCATGCAGGCCTCCCCTTGATGCAGGCCGCCCCCCTGCAATCCACATAAGTGTGTCACCATTTGGCAGTCTTCCTGTGCCTTATCTGCACACCCCAGGCCCCTCGATCCCACCCACCCTCTATCAAAGGAGGTGCGCGCCAGTGGATGCACGCTGTCAGGGGTGCGAAAGGCAAAGGTGCTAAACTACATGTACACTTGAAAAGGTATCCCACGCCAAGGGGCCATCGGTCACATGGCCTCCTCAGACACCGTGTCTCCATGCAGGCCTCCCCTTGATGCAGGCCGCCCCCCTGCAATCCACATAAGTGTGTCACCATTCGACAGTCTTCCTGTGCCTTATCTGCATGCCCCAGGCGCCTCAATCCCACCCACCCTCTATCAAAGGAGGTGCGCGCCAGTGGATGCGCGCTGTCAGGGGCGCGAAAGGCAAAGGTGCTAAACTACATGTACACTTGAAAAGGTATCCCACGCCAAGGGGCCATCGGTCACATGGCTTCCTCAGACACTGTGTCTCCATGCAGGCCTCCCCTTGATGCAGGCCGCCCCCCTGCAATCCACATAAGTGTGTCACCATTCGGCAGTCTTCCTATGCCTTATCTGCACGCCCCAGGCCCCTCCATCCCACCCACCCTCTATCAAAGGAGGTGCGCGCCAGTGGATGCACGCTGTCAGGGGTGCGAAAGGCAAAGGTGCTAACCTACATGTACACTTGAAAAGGTATCCCACACCAAGGGGCCATCGGTCACATGGCCTCCTCAGACACCGTGTCTCCATGCAGGCCTCCCCTTGATGCAGGCCGCCCCCCTGCAATCCACATAAGTGTGTCACCATTCGACAGTCTTCCTGTGCCTTATCTGCATGCCCCAGGCGCCTCGATCCCACCCACCCACTATCAAATGAGGTGCGCGCCAGTGGATGCGCGCTGTCAGGGGCGCGAAAGGCAAAGGTGCTAAACTACATGTACACTTGAAAATGTATCCCACGCAAGGGCCAATCGGACACATGCCCTCCTCAGACAACGTGTCTCCATGCAGGCCTCCCCTTGATGCAGGCCGCCCCCCTGCAATCCACATAAGTGTGTCACCATTCGGCAGTCTTCCTGTGCCTTATCTGCACGCCCCAGGCCCCTCCATCCCACCCACCCTCTATCAAAGGAGGTGCGCGCCAGTGGATGCACGCTGTCAGGGGTGCGAAAGGCAAAGGTGCTAAACTACATGTACACTTGAAAAGGTATCCCATGCCAAGGGGCCATCGGTCACATGGCCTCCTCAGACACCGTGTCTCCATGCAGGCCTCCCCTTCAAGCAGGCTGCCCCCCTAATACCATGACATACATACGTCATTCATTCACAAACACACCCCAGTTTCTAATACTTTATAAACCACTCGATATGTCTCATGAGAACATCTTTGTGCTTTGCAAGTCAACTCCTGAACATGCTACCTGGCAACCACTGAGATCTACGCTAATCTACTCGTCGTCGTGCTATCCATGAACTTCTGTGAACGCTTAGAGCAAACCCATCAGTGTGCTACCTGTGGCCACCCACCTATTCTCCTGCAACATACTGCTCTGCTTGCTGAATCCAACTGTTTGTTGGTCAAGGTAAGGCCATCCTCTATCCTAGTCATATTTCGCAGATTTTTAAATTTCTATCTATTTGCGAGTAGAGTCCACAATAGTGCTATGTTCATTGGTCTCATTGCTATTGACTTGAGTTTCCATTGCTATGCTATCAATAGATCTATTTATTTTCATCTTTGTCTATTGTCATCGAATTGCATCCATCGGGGGTCCAGTCTATAATGTAAGCATGTTTTCTTCTCGTGCAAGAGAAAACATCCAAGGGACGAGTCACATGGTCAGATTTTAGTCACATCATTTATACATTTCTGCAACTTATGCAAATACTTAGCCGCACATAATGAACTGGTATAGTTCCTGCAACCAAAACAAACCTTGCATTGATCATTGTATGATTCATTTACTTTTGTATCAAATCTTTATTCATGAAGATTGTATGATAATGTCGATATTTACTTTTCAGATTTATCAACAATGCCTGCCTGTTCGATTAGCGGTTGCCCTTCGAAGACCCATGCGAAATCTGAAGGCACTACAATGCATGTATTCCCAAAAACTGTTGATCGAATAAGAGAATAGGTCAGACATTGCGGATATCCACTGAATGAGCTGGAAAGTAGAGTCCAACAAGTCTTACAGGACAAGAGGGGTGATCGATACCGCATCTGCAGCCGGCACTTTTCCTTGGACATGTACACAACATCTTGGGTAACAAAGAAGAATAAACGGCAAACGACACGGAAATTGATCGAAAACGCTATTCCCACTCTATTCGTCCACATTCCGCCTCTGGTGAGTGAAGTGTCTGGATTTAGCTTTAGGCTTTGTGGCAGTGTGTAGGTAGCCTAATGGATTAATTGATATTTTAGGTGTTGTATCCCTTGTAATACTTTTGATATTGATATGAGTGTATAGCTTTTTGAATAATGACATTTTTCAATAAATTCTTTTTCGATTTCATAACCCACAAACGAAATGTATATATATGGGAACAGGGAACTGCGCTATATTGCGCATTTTTCAAGTATTCTGTCGCCTTACATGGCTATTTTTAATATTGGCATTGCATTATCAATCAATAATTTACCTTTACAACTTCTTGACTATCCCTTCAATCTGAAGCAAGAACATTCTACATCCTTGACGTGCTCGCAGTTATCAACCACTTGTAGCGCGTATCAGGTAATCTTGCTATGCTACTCCGCTACAGACTTGTTTTATCCGTGTCAAGTAATAGTTTTATTCTATCGTGTAACTATTTTTTCGAATGTTTGGTTAGTGCTTTCCAATTGATATACACCTTAGTTACCGTCCACTGGTGTTTGTTTTCAGGTATAATTAGTGTTATCCATGCTAATGCAAGTACTGTCTTTCAGGGAGATGCTGAAGCGTCCGCCACATCTACAACATTTCTAGATGTTCCTCACCAGCAGGAGGTATGGATACTGACAGCTCCATCGAGCGTCATCATCAGAGCTGTAATACTTGTCGTTTGATTGTTCTATGCAATGTTTCATTCGTGGTTAGCCATTGATATGTACCAGTGCTGTCGACCCCAAGTGTGTCTTATGTTTTCAATATTGTAATCCTTACTAATGTGAGTACTATGTTTCAGGCAGTTGATGGAGCGTCAACCCCTGCACTTGATGCAGAGCCTGACATTCAAGTGATTCCAGGGGAAGTGGAAGCGGGACCTTGCATATGCGAATCGGCGCAACAGCTTTCGGAAGTGCGCACTACATTTGCAACATCCATAGATATTCTTCAGCAGCACGAGGTATGGATACTGACAGCTCCATCATGCGTGATCATATAACGTGAATAGATTTGCTAGACTTTCTTCCCTATTAACGCAAGTGCTGTGTTTCAGGGAGACGACGGAGCTTCCACTACAATCACAACATCCCGTTTAGATGCGGATGTAAAGGAATCGGTGAAATCAGCCATTAAAATCTGCATATTTTGAGTTTCCTTTATTGTTTTAGACAATGCATCATTTGTGGTTATCTCTTTATATGTACCTGTGCCGTCGACGCCAAGTGTGTGTTATGTTGCAAATATTGAAAACCATACTAATGCAAGTACTGTGTTTCAGGGAGATGCTGATGCCTCCGCTCCAATACAACCATTCATGGCAGTCCATGCGGAGCCAGAGGTATGGATACTGACAGTTCCATCGAACTACATCATCACTGGTCGAATACTTGTCGTTTGATTGTTCCAAACAATGTTTAAATCGTGTTTGGCTATTGAGATGTACCTGTGTGTTCGTCCTCACGTGTGTTTTATGCTAACAATATTTTGATACATAGTTATGAAAGTACTATGTTTCAGGGAGTCGATGGAGCCTCATTCTGTGCTGTCTATGCTGATACAGAAAATGTAGTCGTTGCAGCGCAAGAGGAAGGGAGGACATACGGAAACGAATCGGAGCTACAGCGTGCAGATCTTGAAGGTCGAGTCAAAAAAGTTGCAAAGAAAAGAAACCAAACAGTTCATAACTTTTCAAAAATGTTTGTGCTGGGGACTATTATATGTTTTTTTTCCAGTCAATTGGACTACACTTTATCTTGTGTTTAAACTGAACATCCCTTTTCCAATCTCTCCTCTAGTTACCCGTGGGTGTCAGAACTATAAATACACAGACAGTGAAGCGAATGAGAGATGTTGCTTGCCAGACCATGTACACTATGGAGGAACTATTCATTGAGGCGCAGCGTGTTCAAGCTCGAGATGCTCCTGTCCAATGGCCAGAAACTGAATTTGCTGAGTTTGGAGAATACAGCAAAGTTGCATTGGACCATTGCTACAGTGAAACAGCACCACCGCATATTGAAGATCAATTCACACAATCTACACCCGCCAAAAAATTGCCACCCAGAAACCTGTCGACATTGTTGTGTTCTCCCATTAATGCTGAAGTAACAGATGTTGAAATGACTGAGAATGAACCAGCAGCACCCATCGACGCATCAGAACTTGATATCAGCGATATTACTTTCCAATGTGTTGAAATCTCCACAACGTCACAGGCCGAAACAACGTTGACGCCGGATGACAATCTAATGAAAGAGAGCAAATACATTGTAGTGGACAGTTGTTTGATGGATATTATAATTATGCTGAAATGTGGGCATTCCGTTAGAGGAAAAGTATGTGGGAAGCCATTGAATAATGTGACTCGTCAAATAAAAGGCAGTAACGTCAAAATAAAGGCCCCTGTAGATTAAATCATATGTTCTCATGGTCTGCACAACCGATGCTGGGGAAAATGCCAGCAGGCAATCTACTGTGTGCAGCTGCATCACTTTTTAGTGGCTCCAGTTTTAGAAAGTTAGAGGCTTTCTTTCAGTTTGTTGGACTCCATTTCATTTCTAAAACGCAGTACTACAAATACCAACATGATTATCTGTTTCCGGCCATTAGTGATGCTTGGAAAATTGAACAATTGTCTCTAGCAAGTACTTTTGAAGGGAAACGATTCAGGCTAGCCGGCGATGGACAGTGCGACAGCCCTGGATTTTCTGCCAAGTACTGCACCTACCACTTTCAGGACATGGATAGTAAGAAAATTGTGAGTTTGTTGGTCGTGCAGGTGTCACAATGTACATCCTCAGTGGCCCTGGAGAAACTAGGATTTATAAAATCAGTGAAAGATCTACAATCAAGGGGAATGGACATCGAACTCATAGCCACGGACAGACACGTTTCAATTGCCAAGAAAATGAGAGAGCAGTTCCCAAATATTAATCATCAATTTGATGTATGGCATCTTGCTAAATCAATCAGTAAGAAAATCTCGGCTGCAGGAAAAAAGAAAGGTTTTGAAAGTATTTTGCATTGGTCCCAGTCTATCACAAACCATCTTTGGTGGAGCTCAAAAACATGTGAAGGGTCAGTGGAAATACTACTTGAAAAATAGAGGTCACTGATGCACCACTGTACCAACGTTCACCGCTGGTAGAAAACCAACATTTCAACCAATGTGAACATGGGCCATTGTCCCCAGAGGAGGCAAGGAAGAAGAAGTGGTTGGTTCCATCTTCACCGACACACAAAGCCATTGAGAAGATTGTTTTCGACAAAACTCTATCAAAAGATTTGAGAGGACTGACAGAATTCTGTCACACAGGAGGTTTGGAGGTGTTCCACAATATGTTCCTCAAGTACAGACCAAAGCTCTTGCATTTTAGCTATCGGGGCATGAAACATTGCACTCTACTAGCGGTCTTGGCCCATAACAGCAATGTCGGACGTGAACAATCTAGGACTAGGGGTAAAGTAAGGATGCCTCGCTACAATAAGCGCTTTTCAAAATGAACGAAGCAATGGGTGATCCAACCAGTCTATGATGAAATGCAGTTCGACTTTGTGAAAGGCCTTATTGTTGCTGTGTTAGAGAAGCACAGATATGGAATTTTGGACGTTTATGTGCAGAGCAGTGATGCGTTGCCAACGAACATTACAACTGTGCCATGTCCACCCAAAGGGGAGCTGGTTGTGTGGTACAAATCCCGGTTTAAATAATTGCAACACGATTGTATTTTTGTAAATACATGTTACTGTACAGTGTACCTGGAACCCTAACCCCTACCTTCACCATCATGGGTGGCGAACAAACTGACCATTGTCTGAATATTGCTGACCATGTCTATATGTCTATAATTGCAATACGATTGTCTTTTTGTAAATAAATGTTATTGTACAGTGTACCTGGAACCCTAACCCCTACCTTCACCATCATGGGTGGCGAACAAGCTGACCATTGTCTGAATATTGCTGACTATGTCTATATGTCTATAATTGCAATACAATTGTCTTTTTGTAAATAAATGTTATTGTACAGTGTACCTGGAACCCTAACCCCTACCTTCACCATCATGGGTGGCGAAATTGCTGGGTGTCATCTTTGAATTCTCTCTCTATTCACCTCATATATGTGTATGTATATATTTTTCTCATGTCTCATCTCATGTAAATGTAAATGCTGCGCACTGTTGCGCACTGTTATTGGAGGGGAGGCTTGCGTATTGCAAACAATAAAACAAACAAACAATAAATCTCACTTTTAACTGAACTCCTCTGGTACTTTATACTTTCCCTGACCTTCATCCAAAAATTAAATGTCTCCATAGTTATGATTCTTTGGGGCTGCAAAGCTCGCAGACAACGGGGACAAAATTGGGGGCCTTAGAACGCGCCAAGAGGGCCGTGGCATTTGGGAGAGAAGCCAGTTCGCATTTTCACATTGAGGCGCACTACATAGATAGATTCGAAAATTCTCACAGATGCCTTTACTACGGGATGTTGCAAATAAAGAATGCGAAGGACAGCGGCTTTGATTTTCAGCTCGCGGCCAGAAGAGGCCCACAAGTCGCACTGGAAGTATAAGGTTGTATTGTTTTTTGACCTTGAGACAGGGACCATGCCTAAAGAACTTCATTTGAAGGGAGTGTGCAATAACGTAAGAGACGATAAGGCACAGCATTCTGAAACTAGACCGAGTTTCATGTTAGTTCAGTATACGAAAAATCGTTGTCAAGAGCACAGTCGGATTTACAGACTGCTTTACGCAGAGACACAATGGAAATTTCAAATATAATGTGAGTAAATCTTTAGATGCTTTTATACCGCAATGAAGAATTAATTAATGGATGCATGAATAAATGAATGAATGAAGAGCTAGGAAAAGAAAGGGAAATGTGTTCGTAGTGGGCACATGGGCATGCAGGTCCACAGGTCTCAACTATCTCGTTCCTTGGCCCAGCCACTCTTCCCTGCACTGCCTACCTGCACTACGGGACTGTCTCTGTATCCTTCAACCCCATCTCCCGGCACTTACCTTGCACTTGCCACCAACTGGCCCTATTATTTATCTTGTATTCTACTAACCATGTACAGCACTTTTGCCCCCCTCTCCCCTTCCCCTTGCGCGATCTGAATGACACCTGGCCTAGTAGTATCGTTGTCTGTCTCCCCTTGTTCCCCCCCTGCCTCGTCGCGCCTTGAAACACTTGTGTCTAGGCGCGTTACACATGCCATATCATATATCATATCATAACAGAGGCATCTAGACAAACAGTCGTTTCTCATTGTGTGTTGGCCTCGATTTATCTCGTTACTTTTCGCATTGATTTTAGAGACGAACTTACTCCATTGAACTATTCTTGCAAGCAAATAGTTTCTGATCGGCCGTAATAAATAAAATGAGTAATATTAATTAAGTTCGGCTAGCGAGACTAATTATAATTTTTTTGTTTTCATAACAGGTATTTGATCCCATTCTGCCACTGCCATCTGTTTGAGACACCGGCGGATGGATTCTTCAGCAGACACCTGCAGCTTTGTGTCAACAACTGGAGCACGATCACCATATTATGGGACGATCGCCAAGGGCCCACATGCCCTTACGCTGTACTAGTGGCTAGAAGCAACATATCAACCTTTACGCTGGACTAGTGCCTAGTAGATGGAACAGCCTTGTGGTTCACCATGCTTCCAAAGTGATTCTTTTTACGAAAATGAACACCCTGTGTACCATAAAGGAACAGCGCGTGACTCAAGATGAAACGGAACAGTTATTGCGGATACAGATAAAAGAAAATAAATGGCTTTCGGAGTTCATATGGCAATTGCTGAATATTCTCTAAACATTTAATGTCAAATAAATGTACTTTACCAAATGTACCGTGTTGCTGTTTCATTTTAAAGTACAGTTTCATATTCCGGATTGTGGCGTGCTGTGTTGTGAGTTGATCTGTGTTGGTTTCCGGGTTCTGTGTGGAGTCGCGCAGAAGACGACTGGGCGCGTTTGCCTACGCAGCACAGTAACGTCACGGAGAGAGGCGGGGAATATGAATGTTTTGATAATGTCAGGCTCAGGGGCAGGGGATTTGATTTAGTGCCGCAAAAGCAGGTCAGCCAGGGCGATGGGGGAAATGACAGGATTATCACAAAATGGCAGCGCCCAGGTGCCTGTTTTTGCGTGCGTTTAATGGACGAAAACTCGGGTAAGGTCCATAGGAAATTTTTCTAAAATCGAGCCACTTAGGCTTAAAAAAACATGGCTGACCCGTAGGAAAAATAAAATTTTTTACCGGATCATGCCTTTAATATCCCAAAGGGTGTTGCTGTAGGCAGGCATGTGATTGTTAGACAGCCACTGTAACTGTGTCATATTTCTGTGACAACTATAGAGGAGAGAATCACAGTGACAACCTTCATTGGCATAAACAGATGTGACATTTGTTGAAATTGACGTCTCAGAAGAAGGAAATCTCAGTCTTAGTTGGAGATGTTAGTCCACATTCAGGGCCCGATTCATGGAATTTTTGCACGGTTCAGAGTGACTTTTGCAGTACAAAATTAACTTTGCACTGACTTTGCCCTGAACAAATACACTTTGCAAAGTTCCATGAATCAGGGTTTGTGTTGGCAGTGCAAAGTGACTTTGCACCCGTCAAAGTAACTTTGCACAGGGGAAAAAAAATCCATGAATCGTGCCAATGGTGTCTGCAACTGTGTGTGCAAAACAAGCAGCATCTTTTTCTGACTTCAAGCGAGGCGAGAATGTCCAATAGCGTTGCATGACATGCTCACACGTGAAATTTGTTGTGAGCGACCACAAGGGATAATAACAATCCTAGAGTTGGTTGGAGATAGGTAATTCATTGCAGCGGCTATATCTTTTTTTGTGACATCAAGGGAGGAGAGGACACTAAGAAGAAAACACTAGAGTTGGATGATATCAGGGGATTCCATTTAGTAACTATAACCGAGTGCACACCTCACATTGTCACATTTATGTGACTAACAGGGAGAGGAAATAATTGTAGTGACCTTTACATGCATGCCTCTCATACTCAGACTCCCGTACAACAGCCCCTCAGTTGCTGCTGCCACCTCCCACACCAGTTGAAGAAACCCCCTTAATGATTATATCATACAAAGGGTCTCCCCCTTTCCACCTTCTTGCTTCCTTTCAATCGATTGGCAGGTCTACGCCATGCCCCAAAATACCATCACCCTTGCCTCCAGGAAGGATCAAGGAACCTTATTCATCCTCAAACCTGTCATACATTCATCCTCAGACAAGCTGTCATCCCCAGTTCTAATTGGTTCTGCATGCTCTCTGCCCACATCTGTCTGAACAGCCATCTTAAATGCTTTAGAACAGATCCTTCATGACCCCTTTTCAACTGCTAAAGAAACTCTGACATACATCACAGCAGGAAAGGGAAGAACAGGAAAAGGTAATTTTGGGAGTAACGGCCTGGGCATCACTAATAATTTTCAGGTTTTCTACAAGGGTTTCCTTATTTTATTTGTTGTTTCGTTGCTTGGGTGGAGAAAAGAATGTCAAGAAAACTGGTTCAAAAAGCTTCTCATAGAGGGTAAAAAAGATTTTCACAAAAGGGCTTCACAAACGTTTTCTTTTTTGTTTTGTTTTAGGGTTTTTCAGAAAGGGATTTGCAAAGTGGGAGTAAATATATAAAGGCCTTTAGAAAATTAGCAGAATAATAAATAAAATGATTACTAAGTAAGGCCGTAGGCCAGTCCCAGATGGTACTGTTTGTAAGGTGTTGTTTCCAGGGCATGGCAGACGCTGCCTTGGCCAAATCGACTGTTCATATCTTTCCCAGTGAGCACTGCACATGGCTTCAGTGTGCTCAGGTCCTGGTTGCAGGCTATGGTGGGATAGCACTGTAGTATTATGCTTCACATTAATCTCCAACTAAGTATTGTTATAGAAGAAGGGGTGGATATTCTTGCAGAGGATAACACCGGATCATTAGGTGTAATATTTCTTAGAAAAAGAGTGATTTGAGTGTTAAAAACTGCACATAGGATGTCCCAAATAGCTCTAAAACTTCTGGAGGATATTTGCTCTGGTCAAGCATATAATAAAGGGTGCCACAAGATATTAGATGACTAACAGTAGTCATTGTTTTTCAGGTGGAACTTGATTGTACAACTGGGTCCAAGGGATTACTTTGAAATGCAAAATGTATATATGGGAAACAATACTGGTCTTTGATATTTGTAATATCATCCGATGATTGACAAACCATTTACCATGAACAAGACAAGTTGACTCTTTAAGTGACCTCTGGATGATGTATTCATTTATTATCATTATCAATATGCCTAAAGATAAAGAAAAAATAACTGAAACTATCAGCTCTCTTCACAGTGGGGTGATTTGCCAAAACCATGCTAGTCATGCCTTAGGTTTTGCCTGAGCCAATTTCATGCTAACGGATGGTGATGTGATAATGGTAATTTGTGCATCTAACCATTTTTCATGTCCTGGTGTTGGCTGCCGAAGGCATACACATATTTGACTACAATTGAAGGAAGCCATGGAAGCCTGGTTGGATGCACACCTCTTCCAAAACTAGATTTTTGTCTTTTTTATTTTTTTACATATTTTGCAACAGAAGTCAAAATGGGGTTGAAGCTTAATCCGCACACAGTATAGAAAAAACCCAAAAGGGACACACTGAGAGCAGCAAACAACTGACATAGTACAGTGCAATGTGATTTCCACTTAGCCGAGTACATGGTGATGTACAGTACCAGTAATCAAAGGTCGTATTTGAGACCTGTTGTCTGGTCGCGTGACCGCTGTTTAATTAATTTATTTACTTGCTGCTGATATGCATAAAGAGAAATTAGCTATACCTCTTTACACCCACCACGTAGTGGTTCTAGACAGGAACTGTGCTGCGCATGTGCAAGGTGTTGCCTTACCTGAGCGAATGGTGACATATGTTGATATGTAAACCCTCATCTACTCTTCTGTGGTCTCATCTACACTTGTGTCTTTCGAAAGAGAAACAGTTGTGACAGTGGGGTGCACATATGATTGCCATTGCCATTTTCAAAATGGTCTTGTATGTTTCATGTTATTTGTTGCAGGGCTAGAGAATTAAATAAAAAAATACTTCTTTGTTAAAATGTGCTACTAATCTTGCAGCTTGGATGGTTGAGGAGAAAAGTCGGCCAAGGGATAACAGTGCCAGCACAATTTTATTTGGAACACTGTAGACCACCTTACAATCCACTGCAGACTTTATTTATATTTTTAAATGTATATGCTAAAAATATTGTTATTGACTTTTATTTTGTTGCTGGTACTGACTTGCAGCTTACATGACCATTTGGAATTGTCTGCCCTTGCACTTTATTTTATTTTAGTTCTTGCAGTGTAGGTCCAAGGCTGGTGTCCCCTTTGTATCACCACTGATTGAAATTAGCATACTTCTTCAATACAATGTGCACTACACTTCTTCGAGTAAGTACTCTAGCATTTCTGTTTCTATTGCAATCTGGTAAGGGTGTCCTTTTGAAATAGATACTGCAGAGTTTCCACTGCCAGCCTTGGTTACTTGCAAGGTGTTTGCACCTTTTGAGAATGGCGATCTCTGTCTGTCCAGGCTGAAATATGTCAATAGGATGTGATTGATGCACCATGGTTTAAGGGCTGCACTTAACATCCTACCATAACCTGCCTCCTTCTGTACTACCCCATTTAAAATGCCCCATTGTGGAAAGAACTTTACATTTATTCATTGGACATTGGAACATGTGTCCTACTACACCAGCTGAACGGTATCAGGTAATATTATCCCCATCTATATGGTCGCCGTATATAATATCGCCGGGAAAAGGTTGTGGCGATATTATATGGGTGACCATATATATAGGGACAGGGGCAGCAAAACAAAAAAAAAAGGTTTGGGGGTTGCAGGGATGTCCCCAGCATGTTCCATGCAATAATGTCCCCACAGAAAACGGCCATTTTTCGACAATATTTTTGCATGGCTATATTTTTGTGGGGACATTATTACATGGAACCAGCTGAACCTCCTACCTGTACTTCTGCTTTCCCTGCAATGCTTGAATACGTGGTTCCAGTAATGCATAGACATGCTACAGAGGAAATGAACGTCAATCTCAAAGAACTATATCATGCTGGATATCCCACTCTGGATATCCACCATGTTCATCTCTCTTGGGATTTCCACCTCATGTGGGTTATCATGTATTACCACAGTAGTAGGATTGTACAACCATGGAAGAGAATATGCAAGCATAAGACAATTAAGTGTTGTGCATCTTTATTGTGCCCGAAGTGCATTCATGTATGTGTTTGCCTTGCATTGCATTAGTGTGAATGCATGAAAAGTTTTCTAATGTCTGCTCCATGATTGAAAGTGCAATATTGATATGAGTGCTAACATTTGCTGTTAAAATGCATACAATATATAAAAAATGTCCACCAACACATCCCGTATGAGAGGAATAAAAGTAGGCAATAAGAGTTGTGGTGTGCATGACTGTAATATTATTTTTGTGGATGCATTTTTAATTTCCCTTATGAAAAGTCGTATGCATAAGAAACCTGTGACATCTGTATCTCAATTAAATAATGAATAGGTACAGAAAATAAGGACTACCCCTTGTAAAACTCTGTAAGGATGACCAAAGTTTATACCGGTGTCCAAGATTTGCTTGAAGAAAGTATGAGAATCTTAGGATACAGTACTGAACATTATCACACAATTTTTCTATCCTTCACTTCATCTTTGAATGATCATAGATGAGCTTCCAAGTTCCTTAGAAGAAAGTTTGGCAACTAAAAGCAATCCTGTTGCCTGATCTTGGGATCAATGTCAGCTAAGTTGTCATCTACCATAACTGACAGACAGACTCTGGCCTGGAAATGAAGGCTTGTAAGCTCTGTTACTGTACTGTACTGTACATCACCCTCTTTACGTCATTCAATTCACTCACTCTTCCTGACACCATGTGAGACGGTACCCACTTTGGGTTAGTCTAAGCTCTCACATTTGTTGCTCACCATTCGACTCCATTTTGTGTTGCCCATTTGCCATCTTGAATGTTCGCAGCAAGAAGTGCTGAGCTCTTCAGAAAAAACATGTTTGACAAGGAATGATTAGCTCAGTGTTTGTGCAGGCCTCAAACCTTGAAAAGCCTGGAGCACGTAAGATAAGAGAAAATGTATGGCTTCCCATGTCCCATCTCCCAAAGCTTATTGCACAGGCCTGTAAATATATGTTCCAATGATTAACCAAAGCATGACATGCTCTTTACATTCCAGGAAGGGGGTATTCTAAACAAACTGCTGAGCCACAGATGCACTGCAACCTTTGGTCAGGCAAAACATAGATTAGGTACACAAGACTGTCTCCTTGCACTAAGAACAGTTTGAACTTTGTGAATGGTTAATTTGTGCAAACATGACACTGATGAGAAATGTATGTTTTTCGCAGAAAATGTATATGCTGCATGAAGCCATACACTGTGGAAATTGACAACCTCAGCAAACCAGAACTGTATATAAGTAAGCAAACCACAAGGTAAATTGCTAAATTTCTCTATGGCTGTTCTCAGTCCTAGATGAACCTAGGTCAGCTTGAAGTGAATACACTATTGTTAATATGTGATTTGTGACTGATGGTCTCTTACTTTGTTTGCAGTACCAGATTTTAGTTTCACAACCACTCTATCTCACCCCACTCAACCTCTCCTCATTCTACCTTACCTTATCCCACCCACCCACTCTGCCTCATCCGCACTATCTATCCCCAATCAACAATCTATATATCAGCACACTCTACATCACCCCACTCACCAACTCTACCTCTCCCCATCTACCTCACATCACTATCCCGCTCTACATTACCCACTATACCTTACTCAAATCTGCCTCATCACAGTTTACACATGCTACCCCGCACCACTCATCTAATTACTGCACCACACTTACACACTCTACCTCACCAGTTGTACCTCGCCCCACTCTATTTCACCACACTCAGTCACCCTACCTCAGCCTACTTACCCATTATATCTCACCCCACCCACGACAGTATTCTTTTCTTTCAATATAACCAGGTCTTGATCATGATCTACAGACTGCTGGTACTGATCAGAGACTTTCTCAGCATCTATTGCAAAGGCTGCTTAGGAATCATGTGTCCCTTCAGAATTCATCATGTTAGCCTAGTGCTAAATGAAGTTATACTGCCCTTGACTATGCCCGTGTGTGCCTCAATGGGTGAGTTTGGGTAAGATTTAATGTTGGCAGAAGCATAGCTGGTTTCTTATTGTTACTATTGATCAATGACAAGGGTTAGTCAATTTTATGAAAGGCTGGATCACGTTTAGCATCTGGGATCACATTATTTTTGCTTTTGCAGCTGAACCCACAAAAGCCTCAACCTAACTGTCATTGTACCATTCTAGGCGATAACACACTGGAACATATTCTGATGACATAAACAGAAAAGGTGTCTTGGCTGGGAGTTTTCCCCTTTTTCAGGTGCAGCTGTTGCCCAGGTTTCCTCTGCCAATCTTAAAGGATCTTTGTACCAGAAGTCTGGATGTTCTCATAAATATGATGCAATCCATCAATACATTTTTCAATGAGTGAATCCATGTTTGTCCCTTCTTGGATATATATCTCTTATATAAGTTAGCAAAAAGTAGCTGTTTATTAGTTTCATTAGACTAGCTTTCCAAATAATATAAAGAGTTTGTTATTTAGTTCCTTGCAGCACCCTTTCAAAAGAACAATGCTAATTTGCCTATTCTTTTTAACCCACCATGAAACTTAGATTGCAATATGAGGATAGTGCTAGTAACAGCTCCATTTGAAACCATTCAAAATTGTAGTCCAACATCAAGGAGCACCCAATACCTTATTTCATAGAGGTTGGCTATATACATGCTAACAATATTTTTAATATGCTTTAACATTTTATCTTCCTGAGCACATCGTTCTTTTAGCAGCCACATGCTCTCAAAGAATGTATATAACCATCCCAGCTGTAATGTACTTTGGTGTGCTCTGGAATATTGATAGAGAAAACAATTGTTAGTGAAGCAAGTGATACATTCTTCATCCAAAACAAGAAAATGGTTGACTCCTCATCTATAAGTTAGTTTTGTTGTTTGGATTTTTTTAAACGGATGGAAGTACCAAAGCACAATCTGAAATTGCAATAGGGTTATTAGTCCTTACCTGAGGCGACCGGGTGTTTATTGACAAATTCATACTCTTGATAGAGCACTACAAAAAGATAACGCATCTGGGTGATGAAGTCTGCAGATTTCAAGCAATAGCATCTCCTCCAGAAAGAGAAAATGCACAGTGGCATATAATATGTGAGTGGGCAGACCTAGCTTTCATGCGTGGGGTCAGGTCCACTAGAATCATCCCATACAAATAAGGCGGATGATACATCTACTCTTATTTAAATGATTCACTTTGAGTTAGGAACACTTTCCCTTTTTGTCGTGTACTCTTGGAAACTCTGCTCTTTGCTTATAAAATGCTTAATAATTAACAAATCTGACAACCTTTTATGTACTCTACCAGCGTACCTTTTACTATCAAAACATGTTTTTGCAGTAAAATGGAGAAACTTTATTCTTCTATCTGATGCTGACATAACCATTGAATTGCTACTCCAAAATCCAAAATCGTGCCCAATTGAAGTTGTGCCAGTATGATTGGATAAAAACTCAAAACAAATGTAATAGCTTTGTAGATTTTAATCCCCTCTATTTGGTCACAAAAAATCCTGTGTCATGGCAGAATATCTAACTAAATTTCCTTCGCCACATTTTCGAAATCAATATCTAAGATTCAGATTGAATCTGTGGCAGACAAAGGTTATTCTTGGCAGACCCAGACTGCTTACCACTGAAGAGAACATTTTTGATTTTGGAAAAACGAAAAGCATAAAAAAAACCTTGAAGCACCCAGTAGTAGAATGTGTCTCTTTAATACAAAGGCGCAATGGTTACCCTGCAGAGCTCTGCGTTCATCCAGTCTTTCTCTGCTCTCCACTCCATGATTCCTTTGGACTCGTGCCGGAGGAAGGTCTTTCTCTGTGCTAGCCCCTACCTTGTGGACTGCTCTTCGTGCTGAGATTCGCATTATTCCTCAGTTTCTTTCCTTCCGTAAATTAATAAAATCATTCTTGCTTTGAGTATCCTGGGCTGCCCCCTCTCTATTCTCCCTAGCACCTTGATGCCTTCATAGGTCTTGTTTGCGCTCTATAAAGTCTCAGTACAAAACAATACAATACGTGCACCACTAAGTTAGATAGGAACCCTGGTTGTGTACACACACCCATATACCTAACATTCCAACCCAACCGCGTGTTGCGATTCCTACGTGCCAGTGTATTTACATCTGATGGCGTAGAAATTGACATATTTCCGCTGCCATTACCATGCCAAGAGGCTGCACGGTTGGTTCCATGAATATTGTCATTTGGCACAATTGTGGGTTTGTGAGGGATTGCCTGTGGGCCATCCCTTGGAACGGCCACTTTTTTTGCATGTTTGTCCCCATTTTTTTTGGCCACAGTACTCTGGGCATGCCATGCCCACGCTCTGTGTGGTGTATCGTGCAAGGCACTCAACGCAGAGACGTGCCGAGCCTGTGCAAACTCCACGCAAGTCCAGGAATGGTCACACGCAGTCGAATCCATGAATCAACAAACAGGGATTTGCTTGCAGAATGGTATGCAAATCCCCAATTTTACACGCAAATAATTCCATGAATCGGGCCCTAAGAGTACAATATGGTGCAATCCACAAGGGCAATATTACAGCTCTTCAATGTTACCAGAGGTGATTGCACAGGACATTTCTTTTCTCTCTTTGGGCCTTCAAGGATATGAAAATGTTGTTGCAGATGCTCAGACCCACCCAATGTCATCATCAATGATTACTGGACTTTTAAATTTATGGATTTCATTTTTTTATCTTCAGATAAGCATTTAGTCTCATCAAGACAAGTAGCATTTGTTTGTTGTATTTATCTGAAAAATAGTTATGTGAATGGTGGTAGTACAACACATATACAGATATTGAAGGCATTCAAAGGGTGCCTGCACAAAGATGGGAACAAATGGTAACGACACTACCTGCTACCTGCCCACCAACCACATACTCCCAAATGGCCAAAATACTCCCCAACGCTAGTACCATCCCTCCATCCTCATTCCTCCCACAAATGCTTATGCTCAAACCATGCACAAAACTCACCCTCTCTAACACCCAATTCACCATCAATGGGGGCAGTACGGTAGAGTCGGACTGAACTAACCTTATTCCAAAACACCTAACCTCACTAACGCAGTACTATGACCCCTCAGCAAATACTACCCCCACTACTCTACAGATAAATGAAAGACTTAGGGATAGGATAACTCCCCCGCCTCCAGAAACCGGAACCAACCCATGGTAACCTATCCCCCTGGCAACCAACCCCACACTAGAGTAACTAAGACCAACCCCTCTATCCCCAATGCAACATTCCAGTAGAACCCGACTCCGGGAAACAAATCGGTAGTGACCGCGAGAAAACCATCCTTACCCAAAACCACGATTGTACCTAGTAGGGATAAAGACATAGGCATGGTCACCATTATCAAGGGAGCCCTTATTAACGCCAGATCCCTCCCAGCACACGCCCTGGACATATCAGATCTCACCACCTATGACTTAGTTTAATTTGTTTATTTGTATAGCGCTCCAAGCCCAGGGGCATCTGGGCACATTTCTTACAAGGATGATTATGTAAGGTACGATAAATTGATATAAACAGCAAATTACATAATTACAGGGTGCAGGAATACAAGTTACTAGTATATATGATTGCGGTTTTTACATAAATATACAATGTGTATGAGCTAGGATATCCAGCACTTAAACATGAGATCATACATTTACAAAAATTAAGCAGATATGCCAGTAGTTCCAAAGCCAGAGGTAGAGTGCGCTAAGGACCTGCACAAAAAGCCAGGTGTTGGCATTTCTTTGAAATGGGTGGAAGGCTGGTTTGGATCTTAGTGAGACGGGTAATGAGCTCCATAGCTTGGCTGCAAGTACTGGGAATGTGTTCCCACCTGCCTTTTGCAGTTTGAAGCCTGGGACTTTGAGGCAATGTGCCTGGGCCGATCTCATAGGGCAGTCTGAAGTATTGCATACCATGTTTTTGGTCAGGTATGTGGGAGCTAGGTCGGCAAGACATTAGTGGGTCAGCGAGAGGGTTTTGTAGGTGATCCTTTGCTTAACCGAGAGCCAGTTCAGGTTGTGTCTAGCCTCCGAGATGTGATGGGATCTGGGGATATTTAGAGCTGTCCTGATTGCATTATTTTGTAAAACTTGCATTTTTCTCAAGTTCTGATGAGAAGTTCCAAGAGAGTGCATTGCAATAATTTAGCTTGGAAAGTACTAACGCTCTAGCTATGGTAATGAATTAAGTGTAGAGAGAAAGGGTTTGCAAGCAGTAATTAGCTTGCAGGTGTATGTAATAGATGAAGCTGATGCATTGACCTGTCTTGATAGGTTTAATGAGGAGTCGATGTATATGCCAAGAGTTTTCTCCTCTTTGGAAACTTTGATGGAAAGGCCATCAATGTTGTAACTGTCAAACTTCTTACTAAGTTTATTTAGTTTGAGTGTTGATCCTTCTCATCATTGAGTCCATGTTTGGCCATCCATGCTTGGATGATACTTTAGATTTTATTAAGCAATTTGGTGTTGGTGGCATAGTCACCAGTGACAGGTATCATCTTGGTGTCATCTGCATAGTTAGTGTAGGTGACACCCAGATGGTCAAGATCATCGAACAGAAGATTAGTGAATACATTATAGAGGGTTGGAGACACACAGGAGCCTTGAGGGATGCTGCACCTGACTGGCGCCGGGTTAGCTGATGCTGTTTGAGAGAAAACACTAACAGGGTAATTCATAGAATTTCGCAGAAAAGTGTCGCAAGCGGCTGGCGCAGAGTGTCCGCGTGCGATTGTCTGCGCCAGGCACGTGCGCTAAAACCGATTTCCGCGCACAGCGTATTCATGGATTTTAGGCTCCCAAACCAGCCGTGGCGCAGAGTATCGCAGCGACCCTGCAGCAGCGCCAGTAACGCCCCCAAGAACGCCCTCGCGCAAGGAAAAGCCATCAAAATCGCTAAATCATCGCAAAGGGCTGCGCTAACCCTGGACCAATTTACAGGGCTTCCAAACAAGGAACGCAAAGCGGGTAACGTGCATATCAGGGGTACGCGTGAAGTTATACACGCGATTAGCCAGGGTACGTGTATTACAGGGGTACGCGGGAAGTTTAACACGCGATTGGCCAGGGTACGTGTATTACAGGGGTGCGGGAATTATCACACGCGATTTGGCTGGGTACGTGTATTACAGGGGTACACAGGAAGTTGTACACGCGATTCGGCTGGGTACGTGTATTACATGGGTGCGGGAATTATCACACGCGATTTGGCTGGGTACGTGTATTACAGGGGTACACAGGAAGTTTTACACGCGATTCGGCTGGGTACGTGTATTACAGGGGTGCGCGGGAATTCTCACATGCGATTTGGCCAGGTACGTGTATTACAGGGGTGCGCGGGAATTATCACACGCGATTTGGCTTGTTCGTGTATTACAGGGTTACGCGGGAAGTTTAACACGCGATTGGCCAGGGTACGTGTATCACAGGGGTACACGTGAAGTTTTACACGCGATTAGCCAGGGCACGTGTATCACAGGGGTACGTGGGAATTATCACATGCGATTTGGCTTGGTACGTGTATTACAGGGGTGCGTGGGAAGTTACACACGCGATTAGGCTGGGTGGGTCCTCACAGGTGTTCCCTGAACACCCTCCACGGCCCCTGCAGGCAGCCCACAAAACAGGGGACTACCCTGCACACCTGCTCATGTCCCCCTGCACCCCCACCCCCCAGCAGTGCAGGGGCACCCTCCACCAGGCCCCCACTCATGTCTACCACCACCCCCACCCCCCAGCCACCAGGGGCACCCTCCACCAGGCCCCCACTCATGTCTACCACCACCCCCACCCCCCGCCACCAGGGGCACCCTCCACGAGGCCCCCACTCATGTCTCCCACCACCCCCACCCCCCAGCAGTGCAGGGGCACCCTCCACCAGGCCCCCACCCATGTCTACCACCACCCCCACCCCCCCAGCAGTGCAGGGGCACCCTCCACCAGGCCCCCACTCATGTCTCCCACCACCCCCACCCCCCAGCAGTGCAGGGGCAGCCTCCACCAGGCCCCCACTCATGTCTCCACCACCCCCACCCCCCAGCAGTGCAGGGGCACCCTCCACCAGGCCCCCACTCATGTCTCCCACCACCCACACCCCCCAGCAGTGCAGGGGCACCCTCCACCAGGCCCCCACTCATGTCTCCCACCACCCCCACCCCCAGCAGTGCAGAGGCAGCCTCCACCAGGCCCCCACTCATGTCTCCCACCACCCCCACCCCCCCAGCCACCAGGGGCACCCTCCACCAGGCCCCCACTCATGTCTCCCACCACCCCCACCCCCCAGCCACCAGGGGAACCCTCCACCAGGCCCCCACTCATGTCTACCACCACCCTCACCCCCCCCGCCACCAGGGGCACCCTCCACCAGGCCCCACTCATGTCTCCCACCACCCCCACCCCCCAGCCACCAGGGGCACCCTCCACCAGGCCCCCACTCATGTCTACCACCACCCCCACCCCCTAGCCACCAGGGGCAGCCTCCACCAGGCCCCCACTCATGTCTACCACCACCCCCACCCGCCAGCCACCAGGGGCACCCTCCACCAGGCCCCCACTCATGTCTACCACCACCCCACCCCCCCAGCAGTGCAGGGGCACCCTCCACCAGGCCCCCACTCATGTCTCCCACCACCCCCACCCCCCAGCAGTGCAGGGGCAACCTCCACCAGGCCCCCACTCATGTCTACCACCACCCCCACCCCCCAGCCACCAGGGGCACCCTCCAACAGGCCCCCACTCATGTCTACCACCACCCCCACCCCCCAGCAGTGCAGGGTCACCCTCCACCAGGCCCCCACTCATGTCTCCCACCACCCCCACCCCCCTGCCACCATGGGCAGCCCCCACCAGGCCCCCACTCATGTCTCCCACCACCCCCACCCCCCAGCAGTGCAGGGTCACCCTCCACCAGGCCCCCACTCATGTCTCCCACCACCCCCACCCCCCTGCCACCATGGGCAGCCCCCACCAGGCCCCCACTCATGTCTCCCACCACCCCCACCCCCCAGCCACCAGGGGCACCCTCCACCAGGCCCCCACTCATGTCTCCCACCACCCCCACCCCCCAGCAGTGCAGGGTCACCCTCCACCAGGCCCCCACTGATGTCTCCCACCACCCCCACCCCCCAGCAGTGCAGGGTCACCCTCCACCAGGCCCCCACTCATGTCTCCCACCACCCCCACCCCCCTGCCACCATGGGCAGCCCCCACCAGGCCCCCACTCATGTCTCCCACCACCCCCACCCCCCAGCAGTGCAGGGTCACCCTCCACCAGGCCCCCACTCATGTCTCCCACCACCCCCACCCCCCTGCCACCATGGGCAGCCCCCACCAGGCCCCCACTCATGTCTCCCACCACCCCCACCCCCCAGCAGTGCAGGGTCACCCTCCACCAGGCCCCCACTCATGTCTCCCACCACCCCCAACCCCCAGCAGTGCAGGGTCACCCTCCACCAGGCCCCCACTCATGTCTCCCACCACCCCCACCCCCCTGCCACCATGGGCAGCCCCCACCAGGCCCCCACTCATGTCTCCCACCACCCCCACCCCCCAGCAGTGCAGGGTCACCCTCCACCAGGCCCCCACTCATGTCTCCCACCACCCCCACCCCCCTGCCACCATGGGCAGCCCCCACCAGGCCCCCACTCATGTCTCCCACCACCCCCACCCCCCAGCCACCAGGGGCACCCTCCACCAGGCCCCCACTCATGTCTACCACCACCCCCACCCCCTAGCCACCAGGGGCAGCCTCCACCAGGCCCCCACTCATGTCTACCACCACCCCCACCCGCCAGCCACCAGGGGCACCCTCCACCAGGCCCCCACTCATGTCTCCCACCACCCCCACACCCTAGCCACCAGGGGCAGCCTTCACCAGGCCCCCACCCATGTCTACCACCACCCCCACCCCCCCAGCAGTGCAGGGGCACCCTCCACCAGGCCCCCACTCATGTCTCCCACCACCCCCACCCCCCAGCAGTGCAGGGGCAGCCTCCACCAGGCCCCCACTCATGTCTACCACCACCCCCACCCCCCAGCCACCAGGGGCACCCTCCACCAGGCCCCGACTCATGTCTACCACCACCCCCACCCCCCAGCAGTGCAGGGTCACCCTCCACCAGGCCCCCACTCATGTCTCCCACCACCCCCACCCCCCTGCCACCATGGGCAGCCCCCACCAGGCCCCCACTCATGTCTCCCACCACCCCCACCCCCCAGCAGTGCAGGGTCACCCTCCACCAGGCCCCCACTCATGTCTCCCACCACCCCCCCCCCCCTGCCACCATGGGCAGCCCCCACCAGGCCCCCACTCATGTCTCCCACCACCCCCACCCCCCAGCAGTGCAGGGTCACCCTCCTACAGGCCCCCACTCATGTCTCCCACCACCCCACCCCCCAGCAGTGCAGGGTCACCCTCCACCAGGCCCCCACTCATGTCTCCCACCACCCCCACCCCCCAGCAGTGCAGGGTCACCCTCCACCAGGCCCCCACTCATGTCTCCCACCACCCCCACCCCCCTGCCACCATGGGCAGCCCCCACCAGGCCCCCACTCATGTCTCCCACCACCCCCACCCCCCAGCAGTGCAGGGTCACCCTCCACCAGGCCCCCACTCATGTCTCCCACCACCCCCACCCCCCTGCCACCATGGGCAGCCCCCACCAGGCCCCCACTCATGTCTCCCACCACCCCCACCCCCCAGCAGTGCAGGGTCACCCTCCACCAGGCCCCCACACATGTCTCCCCCCACCCCCACCCCCCAGCAGTGCAGGGTCACCCTCCACCAGGCCCCCACTCATGTCTCCCACCACCCCCACCACCCTGCCACCATGGGCAGCCCCCACCAGGCCCCCACTCATGTCTCCCACCACCCCCACCCCCCAGCAGTGCAGGGTCACCCTCCACCAGGCCCCCACTCATGTCTCCCACCACCCCCACCCCCCTGCCACCATGGGCAGCCCCCACCAGGCCCCCACTCATGTCTCCCACCACCCCCACCCCCCAGCAGTGCAGGGTCAACCTCCACCAGGCCCCCACTCATGTCCCCCTGCACCCCCACCCCCCAGCAGTGCAGGGTCACCCTCCACCAGGCCCCCACTCATGTCTCCCACCACCCCCACCCCCCAGCAGTGCAGGGTCAACCTCCACCAGGCCCCCACTCATGTCCCCCTGCACCCCCACCCCCCAGCAGTGCAGGGTCACCCTCCACCAGGCCCCCACTCATGTCCCCCTGCACCCCCACCCCCCAGCAGTGCAGGGTCACCCTCCACCAGGCCCCCACTCATGTCTCCCACCACCCCCACCCCCCAGCAGTGCAGGGTCACCCTCCACCAGGCCCCCACTCATGTCTCCCACCACCCCCACCCCCCAGCAGTGCAGGGGCACCCTCCACCAGGCCCCCACTCATGTCTACCACCACCCTCACCCCCCCGCCACCAGGGGCACCCTCCACCAGGCCCCCACTCATGTCTCCCACCACCCCCACCCCCCACCCCCAGCCACCAGGGGCACCCTCCACCAGGCCCCCATTCATGTCTACCACCACCCCACCCCCTAGCCACCAGGGGCAGCCTCCACCAGGCCCCCACTCATGTCTACCACCACCCCCACCCGCCAGCCAACAGGGGCACCCTCCACCAGGCCCCCACTCATGTCTCCCACCACCCCCACCCCCTAGCCACCAGGGGCAGCCTTCACCAGGCCCCCACCCATGTCTACCACCACCCCCACCCCCCCAGCAATGCAGGGGCACCCTCCACCAGGCCCCCACTCATGTCTCCCACCACCCCCACCCCCCAGCAGTGCAGGGGCAGCCTCCACCAGGCCCCCACTCATGTCTACCACCACCCCCACCCCCCAGCCACCAGGGGCACCCTCCACCAGGCCCCCACTCATGTCTACCACCACCCCCACCCCCCAGCAGTGCAGGGGCACCCTCCACCAGGCCCCCACTCATGTCTCCCACCCCCCCACCCCCCTGCCACCATGGGCAGCCCCCACCAGGCCCCCACTCATGTCTCCCACCACCCTCACCCCCCAGCAGTGCAGGGTCACCCTCCACCAGGCCCCCACTCATGTCTCCCACCACCCCCACCCCCTGCCACCATGGGCAGCCCCCACCAGGCCCCCACTCATGTCTCCCACCACCCCCACCCCCCAGCAGTGCAGGGTCAACCTCCACCAGGCCCCCACTCATGTCCCCCTGCACCCCCACCCCCCAGCAGTGCAGGGTCACCCTCCACCAGGCCCCCACTCATGTCTCCCACCACCCCCACCCCCCAGCAGTGCAGGGTCAACCTCCACCAGGCCCCCACTCATGTCCCCCTGCACCCCCACCCCCCAGCAGTGCAGGGTCACCCTCCACCAGGCCCCCACTCATGTCCCCCTGCACCCCCACCCCCCAGCAGTGCAGGGTCACCCTCCACCAGGCCCCCACTCATGTCTCCCACCACCCCCACCCCCCAGCAGTGCAGGGTCACCCTCCACCAGGCCCCCACTCATGTCTCCCACCACCCCCACCCCCCAGCAGTGCAGGGGCACCCTCCACCAGGCCCCCACTCATGTCTACCACCACCCTCACCCCCCCGCCACCAGGGGCACCCTCCACCAGGCCCCCACTCATGTCTCCCACCACCCCCACCCCCCAGCCACCAGGGGCACCCTCCACCAGGCCCCCACTCATGTCTACCACCATCCCCACCCCCTAGCCATCAGGGGCAGCCTCCACCAGGCCCCCACTCATGTCTACCACCACCCCCACCCGCCAGCCACCAGGGGCACCCTCCACCAGGCCCCCACTCATGTCTCCCACCACCCCCACCCCCTAGCCACCAGGGGCAGCCTTCACCAGGCCCCCACCCATGTCTACCACCACCCCCACCTCCCCAGCAGTGCAGGGGCACCCTCCACCAGGCCCCCACTCATGTCTCCCACCACCCCCACCCCCCAGCAGTGCAGGGGCAGCCTCCACCAGGCCCCCACTCATGTCTACCACCACCCCCACCCCCCAGCCGCCAGGGGCACCCTCCACCAGGCCCCCACTCATGTCTACCACCACCCCCACCCCCCAGCAGTGCAGGGGCACCCTCCACCAGGCCCCCACTCATGTCTCCCACCGCCCCCACCCCCCTGCCACCATGGGCAGCCCCCACCAGGCCCCCACTCATGTCTCCCACCACCCCCACCCCCCAGCAGTGCAGGGTCACCCTCCACCAGGCCCCCACTCATGTCTCCCACCACCCCCACCCCCCTGCCACCATGGGCAGCCCCCACCAGGCCCCCACTCATGTCTCCCACCACCCCCACCCCCCAGCAGTGCAGGGTCACCCTCCACCAGGCCCCCACTCATGTCTCCCACCACCCCCACCCCCCTGCCACCATGGGCAGCCCCCACCAGGCCCCCACTCATGTCTCCCACCACCCCCACCCCCCAGCAGTGCAGGGTCACCCTCCACCAGGCCCCCACTCATGTCTCCCACCACCCCCACCCCCCAGCAGTGCAGGGTCACCCTCCACCAGGCCCCCACTCATGTCTCCCACCACCCCCACCCCCCAGCAGTGCAGGGTCACCCTCCACCAGGCCCCCACTCATGTCTCCCACCACCCCCACCCCCCTGCCACCATGGGCAGCCCCCACCAGGCCCCCACTCATGTCTCCCACCACCCCCACCCCCCAGCAGTGCAGGGTCACCCTCCCCCAGGCCCCCACTCATGTCTCCCACCACCCCCACCCCCCTGCCACCATGGGCAGCCCCCACCAGGCCCCCACTCATGTCTCCCACCACCCCCACCCCCCAGCAGTGCAGGGTCAACCTCCACCAGGCCCCCACTCATGTTCCCCTGCACCCCCACCCCCCAGCAGTGCAGGGTCACCCTCCACCAGGCCCCACTCATGTCTCCCACCACCCCCACCCCCCAGCAGTGCAGGGTCAACCTCCACCAGGCCCCCACTCATGTCCCCCTGCACCCCCACCCCCCAGCAGTGCAGGGTCACCCTCCACCAGGCCCCCACTCATGTCCCCCTGCACCCCCACCCCCCAGCAGTGCAGGGTCACCCTCCACCAGGCCCCCACTCATGTCTCCCACCACCCCCACCCCCCAGCAGTGCAGGGTCAACCTCCACCAGGCCCCCACTCATGTCCCCCTGCACCCCCACCCCCCAGCAGTGCAGGGTCACCCTCCACCAGGCCCCCACTCATGTCCCCCTGCACCCCCACCCCCCAGCAGTGCAGGGTCACCCTCCACCAGGCCCCCACTCATGTCTCCCACCACCCCCACCCCCCAGCAGTGCAGGGTCACCCTCCACCAGGCCCCCACTCATGTCTCCCACCACCCCCACCCCCCTGCCACCATGTGCAGCCCCCACCAGGTCCTCACAATCCCCAATCATGTGCGTAATGGTCAGCCTCCACAGCCAAAAAGCCCTACCAAGTAACCCATTCACCCACATGGAAATGAAAACACATGTTACACCCCCAATGTTCATGAAGCAAATGAACCCATGTCCGTCACACACAGATTTTCAAATTGAATGGGAAAACACACAACATGACATGCATGAAACCAATGAGATGAAACCACACAGTGAACAATGGAAAAAAAATGTATTGGACAAAAATACGAATGGTAAAGAAAGAAAAATAACTACAATGTAAATGTGAAAAAATAAGCTGCATGTCCGCATAAAAACACAAAAGTAGAAAATCAAATCCATAAAATTTTGTCCAAAGTGAAATGTAAAAACTCTCCATGTAACAAAGAACTATGTACAAAAATAACAAGGGTCCATCATCACAACTGAACTAAGGAAACCTCCTAAAAAACCTACCTAAATATCAACTATATACAAAAAGTGGAGCAGTGTCCGTCGACTCCAAATCATAAGAAAAAACAAAGGAAACCTAAAACTAAAGAACTATATACAAAGGCGGCGGGCAAGTCCAGCGGCTCACTCCATGGTGTTCCGGGCCAGGGCATCATCGAACTCCTGTTCGATGTCCCGGAGGCGGTCCAGTTCCATGGCCCCGAGGGTCCGCAGGGACGACGCCGTGTCCTCCTCCAACCCCCTGCGGATTGCCTCGAGGCACTCGGCCCGCCTCAGGGCCCTCCGCATGGAGTTCTCCGCCCTGACCATTGTGAGCCGCGCCTCTTCCGCCCGCCGCTGCTCCGCACCTATGGCGTGGCCCAACCGCTGCCACACGGAAGACACTCTCTGTCCTGGGTCCTCCTGCCCTCCAGCCGATGCCTGCCCCTCCGATGTCGAAGGCCCCGAGCCTTCATGGCTCCCACCATGTTGCTGCTGCTGCTCTGCCTCTGCCCGTGCACTGCCTCCTGCTGCCTGCACATCCTCCGCCGGCTGGGGTGCAGTTGTTGATGTGGCCACCCCTGCTGGACGTCCGACTCCCGACTGTGGCAGGGATGCCTCCTCCACCAGCCTGGCCGCACTGTCAGAGGCAGCTCCACAGGGCACCCAGGTGACTGATGGGTGGGAAGATGGCACAGAGGACGACTGGCGCGTAGGGGGTCCAGTTGAGGAGGGGGTCGGAACAAGCCCCATCAGACGGAGGAATCCGGTCTGGGTGACCTGTCCCAGCAGGCTGACGTGGTCAACGAGCCATTCGAGATGACGTGCAGTCTCTCCATGAAAAGACTGCAGGTCCCCTCGCATGGCCCGTTGACGCAACGCCACACCAGCCAGGACAGGCTCAACCCGGACCTGGATAGCCACGTCCGCAGGCAGAGGAAGGCCAGTTGACGTCAGCTCATCCCCTGCCTGGAAACGGGTCTGGACGTAGGCATCCCTGCTGGTGCAAGATGATGCAGGGACAGGATCAGGGACAGGATTGCACACAGGCACCTCCGCGGCGGCCTGTGCTGCCTCCTGTCCCTGGTCCTGGACTGCACCACTAGCACCAGTGGGATCCCCACCTCCAGACCCCGTCTCTGGTGCTTGCACGGCCTCCTCCTCCACCAGACCCCCCACCAACCTGGATGACTCCGTGCCATCTTCCCCTGTTGGGCCCTGTGGGGTCCCAGCTGCCCCTTCTGCTGCCGAGGAGTCCAACTCCAACCTCCGCCTCTTGGACCTCCCCCCGGCAGCTGCGGCCTGGGACGCGGCACCGGACTCCTCACTCCCCGAGGAGATGACAACACGGGAGGGGAGCCGGGCCTTGCGTCTCCGGCTGGCGGTGGGATCCCTGCCGCTGTGCTCCCGCTGGGGATATGCGTTCCAGGACCCCCATCTGTTCTTCCGACAAGTGGCCCCGGCGCCCCTTGGCATCCGCTGCCTTCAAGAGGCGCCGGGCCTTGTTCAGGGTCCTGGACCTAAAGTCCTCCCAGCGCTTCCTGACATGTTGTAAGTCCCGGACTGCCACCCCCTCCGCGTTGATGGCAGTCACGATGTCAGTCCAGATCCGAGTCCGTCCTTCCTTGTCGGCGCGGGAACTTCCGAAGAGGGCATCATACTGCCCCAGGACTTGCTCCACCAGGACACCAACTTCGGTGGCACTGAAGCTGGTGCCCCTCTGCCTCTCTGGCCGGGGGTTGTCAGTGGTCACAGATGGTGTTTGCCCCGACATGACAACCCCAGAGGCAGGAGTGGGTGGGCAACTGGGTCCTGGGGCTGGGCTGTGGAGCGATGGAATTCCAGTCGGGAGTCTTCGGTACCAGCAGGGGTGGTCACAGCAACAGCACCCCTGGCTGATGTGCAGGCAGCAAATGGCAGTGCACGTGGGCAGCAGGCAGTCAGGCAGCAGCAGATGGCAGGTGGGAGCGTGCTCGGGGCTCTGGGGGGCAGTAGTTCGGCCTTCTGGGCAGGAGCGTGGTCTTCCGTGTGCTTACGCGTGGCCAGCTTGGTACGGAGTGATTTGGCACGTGAAAATCCTGCACGTCAGCGTGAAAATCGAGGAAAGGCCCTTAGCGCGTAAGCGCGTCAGCACGCATACGCGATTCTATTGGACCAAAGGCCCTCAGCGCGTAAGCGCGTCTGTGACGTGACCCGCACGGGTGTTTCCCACACAGCACGTGATGACAGAGCACACGTGGAAAGACTGCACGTCAGAGTCTCATCGCGTGTGATTGGTGGAAATGGCCCTACACGCAGAAGTGACAAAGCGTGTAATTGGAGGAAATGTCCCTACACGCAGAAGTGACAAAGCGTGTAATTGGTGGAAATGGCCCTAGCGCGTACACGCCGCGTAAGTGACGCTGGACGTGTGGGCCTGTATAAAAGGTACGCGTAGAACACCACTTCCTTGTACGTGCTTTTCGTGGAGAGCGAGTGGGTGAATTCTGTACTTCTTGTCGTTTCACACGCGATTTACTTCACAGCGTTTCAAGTTCGTATTCCCTGTTACCTCTGACAGCTTTTTCTCTTCTTTCGCTTTTACTGGTTTACCTGGGCCTGTTCCCTCAAACAGTGTTCCCTTCTACTGTTGTCCTGTCTCCTCAGACAGCGTACAAATCTTCTTTTGGCGGGGGTGTTGCCAACCAAACGTGCTCCTTTTACACGCTTGTTTACCAGGCAGACGGTGAGTCACGCACGTATCTAACATCTGTGCTTGCCCCGTGTGTAGCCTACCCCTTCAGAGGTCATTCTAGGCTGCGTGTGACACGCATACGTTCATTCTTGTGTTTCTGGGTGCCACAGCGTAGTGCAGGTTTTTCTTTCTGCACACGTGGTCTAGGAGGGGTTGCGTGCACGTCATCTCCCTTTTTTGGGCCTCCTGTGCGTTGCGTGACCCGTCATCTTTCCCCAGGGGTTACATTCAGCCTTGCTAGAGCACTAGGGTACAATTACCATCTGGTACCCAACCCCTTTGACCCCCAATTGCCCAGGACAATAGTCTACATCCACTCCCATACGCACATTAACATCAGTGCCATGGCTGGGAGGCGAGGATTCCGTAAGGGTGGCAAAGGTGGAAGAGCCACAAGTGGTGGCCGTGGTGGATCCGGTAGGGGACGTGGTCGTAACTTGCAGGGTGAGCCTGTCCCCCCATGTGTGGAGGACCAGTCACGGGCACCCATAATCCCCCCCCCTCCCCCCCTCCCATTGAGGCTGATGTGGCTGACACCATCCATGCTCAGCCCTTGTTGGACCAGCCCATTGTGGCACCAGACCTGGCTGACTCCATGGCTGACTTCCAGGTCAGCAGGGCTACGACACTGGTGCACGTTGATGCCATCATGCCACGTGGATCTGGGGCAGCAAGGTCATCTGCTGCACCAAGGAGGCAGGGCGGAGAGGCTGCAGGGGCAGCTGCGGCTCCATCCACCCCAGCCCTCACACACCCAGCCAGGACAGTGTCGGTCCTAGTCCATGCTGCTGACATTCCCCCTGACACCATCACACTAGAGCCAATGCCTGCACCAACTCCCATGCTGAGTGTGCAATCCCACACTCCTGATACAGAGTCCACCAGGGCTCCTGCCCCTAGTGTCCAGAGCGGCGCAGGACACTCAGGATCACCACCACCTTCCAAGCGGAAGAGGAAGAGTGCTCGTCCGGCACAGGCTGATGCCCCAGACACGGCTACACAGTCCGGCCCGTCCAGGAAGCCCAGCTTCACGGATGACGAACTGAATGCACTTGTCGAGTATGTGTCCGGACATGACAACGAGATGGTCATTGTTGCAGGATCCAAGACCACACCTGTACAACACCAGGCACACTGGCAGACCGTTGCGGACATCGTAAGTGCCCTTGGAATCGTGAGGCGCACAGCCAATGATTGCTATAAGCGCTGGAATGACCTAAAGCGCAGGGCAAAGAGTAAGCTGGCCTCAAGTCATGCCGCAACTCTAGTGACTGGAGGTGGGTCTCCAGTAGTAGACATGGAACTCACTCCACATGAGTCAGTCGCTGGGACCTACGTCACGGAGGAACAGATCCAAGGCGTGGGAGATCTGGCTGATTACGAGGCATTGTCCGGTGAGTGCACATGCATGTGTGTGTCATACATGTGCATGGTGTGTGTGTGAGGGCTTCTGTTTGTGTGCCAGGTGAGAGTGTGTGCGCCTGAGTCGTATGGGTCAGCCATGTGCTTCATGCAATCCTTCCTGCGCAGCCGCATTTGGCCATAGCAGTATCCCTTCTGCCAACAGTAGACATCTAGCCCAACTGCACGCCAGTTGCCCTTGAAGTGTCACCTTGCCACAACATATTTGCTTCTTTTTCACTGTTCATTCAGTCAGTTTGTTTGCATTCCACCACTTTCACTAGGCATGTCGCTGTCCACTAGTCACATGTCTGACATGGGTATGGTAAAGTGGAGTGACTTTGTTAACTGGATATCATTTGTACACACATGTCCCTGTGCAATTGGACCATTTCAGACTGGCAGCTCCAGGTGAAAAATCTGACCTGTTAGAATTAGAAAAGCAATTACATGCGGGAACTGGACTGAATGAATAGGTGCTGCCCTCCTCTCCATCTTCACTCAATAGCAATGGTACATGCCATCTGTGTGATGGCATGTGTGTTTCACCTGGCAATCACAGGCCAATGTGTGATGCCACTG
Source organism: Ambystoma mexicanum (assembly GCF_040938575.1). Taxonomy (NCBI): domain Eukaryota; kingdom Metazoa; phylum Chordata; class Amphibia; order Caudata; family Ambystomatidae; genus Ambystoma; species Ambystoma mexicanum. The sequence goes on along the minus strand of NC_090930.1, from coordinate 1,126,668,839 downwards.
CCAGGCAGCATGCAGAAAATGTGTTCATCTTCCATCTTGGTGTCATCAGTGTGTGCCATTTGCCTGCACTTCATACGCAGTGAGGGTGCATGCATGGGAGGGTTTCAGTCATGTGGGACATGTGTCAATCAAGTACTGGTTCTCTTGCTTCTCAGCCCTCATTGTGTGCCATGGTGCTAATGCCTGTTTCCATTTCTTTGTTTTCATGTCTTTGCAGGGGAAGACGCACCTGATACTGCTGGGGTTGTGGAGATGGTGCAGACCCAGGAGGGGTCCGAGGGCCGACCAACCACCAGTGAGGGACGTGGTGTGGTGGTGGGGGAGAACCCACAAGTGCTGCAGGTCGTGCTCTCAAGGGGTGTCTCTGGCTGCACCTCCCCCGAGCTGTACTCAGGCGTTGATTCGGATGAGACCTACGTGCCGTTGCAGGTGAGTGTTCCAGGGAGGGATTCTGTTCTGTCTCACCCACCTGCACCAGGGTCAGAACCCTCCATGGGGATGTCAGTGTTGGCAGCTACGCCTTCGGTGGTTACGGATGCAGGGTCACACTCCGCAACATCTGATCCTGTTCCTGGGCCAGCAGATCAGAGGGGGAATGCAGTCCTGCAGCCTCAGGCAGTGCCGGCACAGCAAGGCGCAGTTCGCCTTGCCCCAGACAGGTGTGGTGCCCGCCGACGTGGTGGCCGTACGCCACCCGGCAATACCGCATGGGAGCAATCCATTTACATTATGGCAACCCAACAGGCTGCATCATCTGAGATGATGGCTCAGGCCATGGATAGGGTGGCCACTTCCATTGTCCCCCCAGAAAGGCTGATGGAGCGACTAGAGCAGGCAACCGACTCCATCTGCCAGTCACACAGGGAGGACATGTTGGGGTCCAACAGGGACAGGCGGGCGGCACTGGCGACTCTGCAGGAGGCCATCTCCATTGAGTCCCAGGGCCACAGGGAAGCCCTGAGGCAGGAGCTCCTTCACCTCAGGACGACTCTTGTTGAGCTTGAGGCTTCAACACACCAAAGGACAGAACAGCAGCTGGAGCGTCTCACCCGTACGCTCTCAGCTGAGATGCAGGCAACGAGGGCGGAGGTCCGGGCATCCCGTGAGTTGTTGCATGGGGACCTCCGCACACTCATCCTCCAGAACCAGACCTACCACACCCGCATGCTTGCAGCCATGGATGAGCAGACTAGGGCCTTGCGTTGGCTGCCTCCCATAGTGCAACCACCTCCGGATGCAGCTGCACAGGGTGATAATAGCGACAGCAGTGATACTCCCACAATAGGGTAGCCGTGTGGGCCATGAGCCCATGGAGGTGTTTTATCTTCCCAGGATCCACGCAGGTGGGTTCTGGTGTGCATCCTGTCCTCGGACCTCCTGGGTGGCCTCCCCAACCCCCCCGGGCCCATCAATGGCCATTTTTGATTGTTTCTTATTTTTATTTTTATTTTGATTTCTTTTATTCCCAATTTTTTTGGGACGATCTGTTGGCTTCCGTGGTTCCTGTGGGCATACGCTGCATTGTGGCTGGGCACATGCAGGCTTGTAATGTATTTGGTTCAGATGCTTGGGTTTGAGTCACACACACCCCTCCTGCTTCCCGTTTCCATGGGCTTGCAAAGGGTGTGCCCAAGTGACAGTGAATTACACAGTGACGTTGGACTCCCATGAGCTGTGTGGGCAGTCTGTAGTCAATACTGTGTATACATTCCTAGTGCATATTGCTGTTGTGTTGTACACTGCATGTTGCATTGATGTGTAACTCTTCTTCTGTGTCTACCTCCCAATTTGCAGGTCCCTTCCTCATGTCCACACAAGGACCTCTAGTCTGGAGATGGGGTCCATGTTGGCAGCAGTGCACCTACAACTCTACATGGCGACAACACTGCACAGTTGGTAGTGGTGGGAGTGCAGGCATTTCCAGGTGGTGAGACTACTAATATGTAACATTTGTGATGTCATGTTAATGGTACTACGTGCTCAAGTATGTTGTTGGTCCGGCATTGCTGTGAGCATTTCAGGTGTTGCAGGTTTCTAATAGTGCCACTGTACATAGCGAGACTGATGTCATGTTGTGGGGATTACTTTGTTTACCTGCAATTAGCATGACATGGCACGGTGTGTCGTGTGGCGGTGCTGGGGTTGGGTTGGCTGACATGGCACTGTCCTCTTGTTGCATTTTGCAAGTGGGTATTCATTTTAGCTGCTTCAATGTGTAACTTCACAAAACTGCATTGGTGGTGTCTGTGTGGGTAGGGATGCACACATTGTGACACTTCCAGGTGAACAATCTCAGGCTGACATGGTATTCCCGGTTCATTCTCCAGACATTCAGGATCAGTGTCCGGTTGAGTCATCATTGATTGTCAGATGAAATGTGCCAGGGCAGTGTGCACTCCACAGGGGTGTGATTTCTATGTGAAGTAATTAGCCACTAGCTGTGTACGGGCTGCCTCCCCCCGTGCCCTTTCCCCACCCATGCGCAGCGGCTGTGCATGTGGTTGGGGATGTGGGGCCACCACCATGTCCACGGCCAGGCCCCGGCGTGTTGCAACGTTGTGCAGGACACATGCTGCCACTATGATCCTGCACACTACTGGGGGAGCGTATAACAGCTGCCCGCCAGAACGGTCAAGGGAGTGAAAGCGTGACTTTAGCACTCCGAATGTGCGCTCCACTATGCCCCTGGTTGTAATGTGGGCTGTGTTATATCTTACCTGGGGTGGCGTGGTGGGGTTCCGAATTGGCGTCATCATGTGGGGGCTGACAGGGTAGGCACTGTCCCCTGTGGAGGTGGTGATTGGTATCATTGGTGGGGTTGTGACCTTGCTCAGTATCCAACATGCATGCATGTGCAGTGGCATACATACTCACCAAGCAGCCATGTATCGCCATGCCGCCCAGCTTCTAGGTCCCGGCTTAGGGTGGACATTCGGTAAATGAAGCTGTCGTGGGTGGAGCCGGGATAGTTGGCATATACTGAGGTGATGATTCTCTTGGCATTACATGCTACCTGCACGTTGATGGAATGCCAGTGTTTGCGGTTCCTATAGATGTGCTCAGATGCCCTGGGGGGACGTAGAGCCACATGGGTGCAGTCGATGGCACCTAGCACTTTGGGGAATCGTGCCACAGCGTAAAAATCCAGGGCGGCAGCATGCCTTTCTGCAGGTGTTCTGGGCAGGTATATGTGCCTGCGGACTGATGGGCGTGCAGTGATGATGTTCAAGACCTGGTGTAGGCAGCGTGACTGGGTGGCCTGTGACACCCCACCCACTATGGCACTTGTCCGCTGAAATGATCCAGTGGCTAAGAAGTGCAGTACATTGAGGACCTTCTCCAGGGGGCTGAGTGCTTGGGAGCACAGGGTGGGTGATGTGAGGTCATCCTCCCACTCACTCACCAGGTCCAGTATAATGTGTGGTGGAAACCTGTACCTCCCATACACCTGGTCATCAGGCATCCCGAAAAGGCTGGTTCTGGGTGTGAATATTCTGGCCCTGACTATCCTCCTCCTCCTCCTTTGGTAGCCCACTGCCACTGCTGCTAGGAACGGTATGTTCATCCTGGCGTCTGAGCTTGTTATTGCTAAAGTCCGCAAATTTATGCTTTGCGCGTGTTCTAGGCGAGCGTGTGACCCACGCACCCCTGGAATCCAGTTCCCAGTCCAATAGCGTGTGGAAATTCACACGCACCACGGGATTCAGCGTGTGACCCGCGCACCCCTGGAATCCAGTTCCCAGTCCAATAGCGTGTGGAAATTCACACGCACCACGGGATACAGCGTGTGACCCGCGCACCCCTGGAATCCAGTTCCCAGTCCAATAGCGTGCGGAAATTCACACGCACCACGGGATACAGCGTGTGACCCGCGCACCCCTGGAATCCAGTTCCCAGTCCAATAGCGTGTGGAAATTCACACGCACCACGGGATACAGGTTCGCTGACGTACTTGCGTGTGTAAGTGCCCGCGCACCCATTAAATACACGTACATAGGCCAATCGCGTGTACGCGCACTTTTGTCCAATTACACGCGATGACACTCTGACGTGCAGTATCTCCACGTGTGCCCCGTCATCACGTGCTGAGTGGGGAACACCCGTGCGGGTCACGTCACAGACGCGCTTACGCGCTGAGGGACTCTGGTCCAATAGAATCGCGAATGCGTGCTGCCGCGCTTACGCGCTAAGGGCCTTTCCTCGGATTTCACGCTGACGTGCAGGATTTACACGTGCCAAATCACTCCGTATCAAGCTGGCCACGCGAAAACTCACGGAAGACCACGCTCCTGCCCAGAAGGCCGAGTTACTGCCCCCCAGTGCCCCGAGCAGCCTCCCACGTGCCATCTGCTGCCTGCCTGCCTGCCTGCCTGCTGCCACCGTGCCCTGCCATTTGGTGCCTGCACATCAGCCATCTGCAGGGGTCCAGTTGCTGTGTCCACCCCTGCTGGAACTGAAGACTCCCGACTGGGATTACATCGCTCCACAGCCCAGCCCCAGGACCCAGTTGCCCACCCACACCTGCCTCTGGGGTTGCCATGTCGGGCACTTCCACATCTGGCACCAGTGGCAACCCCAGGCCAGAGGGGCAGAGGGGCACCAGCTTCACTGTCACCGAAGTTGGTGTCCTGGTGGAGCATGTCCTGGGGCAGTATGATGCCCTCTTTGGATCGTCCCGCGCCAGCAAGGAAGGACGGCAGAGGATCTGGGCCGACTGTGTGGTTGCCATCAACGCGGAGGGGGTGGCAACCCGCGACGTCCTGAAGATCAAGAAGCGCTGGGAGGACTTGAGGTCCAGGACCCTTGTGAAGGCCCCGCGCCTCGTGGAGGGGGGCCGGGGCCGCATGAGTTCCATCCAGATGAGGGTCCTGGAACGCGTACGCCCAGCGCTCCACGCCCAGATCCTTGAGAGGGAGGCCCGTCTGGAGTTGAGCGGTAAGTGTCCATGCATTACTGTGTGAGACAGGGCATGTTGCGGTGTGCTGGTTCTATGATACTTGCCTGTATGTGTGCCATAGGCCATGTATGCATGTATGTGTGCAGGGACATCATGGTAATGCATGTGCGACCAGTGATGTGTGATGCACATGGTTGTTGCATGTGTTGAAATGCCGCATGGGGAGCCCTATGCAGATTTTGAACATGAGAGCATGCCAGTCTCTGTACCTGGACATGGGTGGGGGTGAGGGATGGGTGCTGATGCCAGGTACATATATGGTAGCCATGTCTGTGTGCCTGACCTGCGTGTCTGTGACTTGTGCATGCCATGGATGCATGACACATGTGTGTGACAATGCACAGATTCAGTAAAGCAGCCAAATTACCCTTGTATCCGCTGTGTTTGGTGTGTTTGGGGCCAGATGGATGTGACTGAGGTGAAGTGTGTGCATGTGATAGGCATGAGCCATGATGCATGTGAGTTACATATCATTGAATATTTCAAGAGTCCATTGGACATGCATGGAAATGTCCATGGCATGCACCATGCCTGTTACTGTGTGTGTTTTGCCTGGACTGACCCATGTGTTGTGGAGGGACATGATGGAAGTGTACTTTGACAGTGGTGCTCATCTGCTATTGCTTCCTGTCTAGGGGACCATTGTACAGTGCCCTGATGCTTGTGTTCTTTAACTCCCTCTACGCAGCGGCTAGTGAAGAAGAGGGCGGAGACGGCGCTGTGGAGCAAGGCGGCGGGGATGCCCCCACGGCTGCAGCGGAAGGGGTGGGTGAGCCCCCACAGGGGCCTGCTACGGTGGGAGACGGTGAGGAGCCATCCAGGTTGGTGGTTTGCACAGAGGAGGAGGAGGCCGCCACTGGGGCACACATGGGGCCTGGTGGGGGCATCCCTGCTGGTGCAAGTGGTGCAGTCCAGGGCCAGGGGCAGGAGGCAGCACAGGTCACCGTGGAGGGGCCTGTGCATGTTGCTGTCCCTGACCCTGTGAGTGCACCACCATGCACCAGCAGGGATGCCCCGTCCCAGGCCTGTCCGCAGGTAGAGGGGATGTCCATGTCACCTGACTCCCCTCCACCTGCGGACGTGGGAACCCCTGGCCGTGCGGAGAAGGTCCTGATTGGGGTCGCGATGCGCACGGCTGTGATTCGTGATGCCGTGCGTGCTTCCCGTGCCGACGTGGCCCAATTGGGATCGGCCATGTTCGGGGGTTTCCTGCATGTGTTGGCCAATGTGGCGGCCCTCTCCTCCTCTGTGCAGGCTATCCACCAGTCATTCTCCTTGCCGTCTTCCAGCCCAGATGCCACCAGGGCCCCCTGTGGACCTGCCCCGACCAATGCAGCCAGCTCGTTGGGGATCCCATCCCTGCCACAGTCGGGAGTCAGAGATCCAGCAGGGGTGGACACCACAGCAACTGGACCCCAGCAGATGGAGGATGTGACGGCATCATCGGGCAGGGCACGTGCACGACGGCGTCGGTGGTTTCCATCAGCCTGGATGCCGTCGTGCTGGCACAGGCAGTTGCGTCGGAGGCAGCAGCAGGCTCAACGTGGGAGGCATCATGGCTCGGGGCCATCAACATCAGGGGTGCAGGCAACGGCCGGAGGGCAGGATAACCCTGGAATGGGAGTGGCTTCCGTGTGGGAGCGGTTGTGCCAGTGGATAGGTGCGGAGCGGCAGCGGGCAGAGGAGGAACGGCTCACGATGGTCAGGGCGGAGGACTCCATGCGGAGGGCACTGAGGCGGGCTGAGTGCCTCGAGGGTCTTCGCAGGGAGTTTGAGCTTGACACTGCGTTATCCCTGCGGGACCTCGGGGCCAGGGAACATGCCCGCCTCCAAGCCATTGACCAGGAGTTCGATGATGCCCTGGCCCATGACAACAACCAGTGAGCCGTCCGAATAGCCCGCTGCCTTTGTATATAGTTGTATAGTTAGGGTTAGGTTTCCTTTGTTTTTTTGATTTTTTTTTGGTTGCGATTGGACAATGCACCACTTTTTTGTATATAGTTCAGTTTTTAGTTAGTAGTCATAGTTAGGTTTAATTTGGTTGGGCTCATGGACCCAGGATGATCTTCTTCATGGTTCTTCATTGGCTTATTTTAATTTTTCAGATTATTTTCTTGGACATTCATCTTGTTTTGTTTGATTTGCTTTGTGTTTTTTCTTATTTCATTTCCATTCTACTTGCTGTTCAATACATATTTTTTTTGATTCTTCAATGTGTCGTATCATCTCATTGCTTTCAGGCATGTCATGTTGGGTGTTTTGTCATTCACTTGCAGCCATTGTGTGTGACAGACATGTGTTCAATTGCATTATTTAAATTGGGGGTGTAACATGTAATTGCCTTTGATATGTGGGTGGGTGTGATAGTTGGTTGGGCCTTTTGGCAGGGGAGGATGGGCATTACGGACATGATTGGGGAATGTTGGGACCCAGGTGCAGGGGGGCATGGATTGGACATGGGTGGGGGCCTGCTGGCAGGTGCCCCACAGTGCTGGGGTGTGGGGGTGGTGGGTGACATGAGTGGGGGCCTGGTGGAGGGTGCCCCTGGTGGCTGGGGTGTGGGGGTGGTGGGAGACATGAGTGGGGGCCTGGTGGAGGGTGCCCCTGGTGGCTGGGGGGTGGGGGTGGTGGGAGACATGAGTGGGGGCCTGGTGGAGGGTGACCCTGGTGGCTGGGGGGTGGGGGTGGTGGGAGACATGAGTGGGGGCCTGGTGGAGGATGACCCTGCACTGCTGGGGTTTGGGGGTGGTGGGAGACATGAGTGGGGGCCTGGTGGAGGGTGCCCCTGGTGGCTGGGGTGTGGGGGTGGTGGGTGACATGAGTGGGGGCCTGGTGGAGGGTGCCCCTGGTGGCTGGGGTGTGGGGTGGTGGGAGACATGAGTGGGGGCCTGGTGGAGGGTGACCCTGGTGGCTGGGGGGTGGGGGTGGTAGGAGACATGAGTGGGGGCCTGGTGGAGGGTGACCCTGGTGGCTGGGGGGTGGGGGTGGTGGGAGACATGAATGGGGGCCTGGTGGAGGGTGACCCTGCACTGCTGGGGTGTGGGGGTGGTGGGAGACATGAGTGGGGGCCTGGTGGAGGGTGCCCCTGGTGGCTGGGGGGTGGGGGTGGTGGGAGACATGAGTGGGGGCCTGGTGGAGGGTGACCCTGCACTGCTGGGGTGTGGGGGTGGTGGGAGACATGAGTGGGGGCCTGGTGGAGGGTGCCCCTGGTGGCTGGGGGGTGGGGGTGGTGGGAGACATGAGTGGGGGCCTGGTGGAGGGTGACCCTGCACTGCTGGGGTGTGGGGGTGGTGGGAGACATGAGTGGGGGCCTGGTGGAGGGTGCCCCTGGTGGCTGGGGGGTGGGGGTGGTGGGAGACATGAGTGGGGGCCTGGTGGAGGGTGACCCTACACTGCTGGGGTGTGGGGGTGATGGGAGACATGAATGGGGGCCTGGTGGAGGGTGCCCCTGGTGGCTGGGGGGTGGGGGTGGTGGGAGACATGAGTGGGGGCCTGGTGGAGGGTGACCCTGGTGGCTGGGGGGTGGGGGTGGTGGGAGACATGAGTTGGACATGGGTGGGGGCCTGCTGGCAGGTGCCCCACAGTGCTGGGGGGTGGGGGGGTGGGGGACATGAGTTGGACATGGGTGGGGGCCTGCTGGCAGGTGCCCCACAGTGCTGGGGGGTGGGGGTGCAAGGGGACATGAGTTGGTGTTCATTAGTTCGAGGAGACATGTGCCTTTGCTGGGGGGCATGCCCATGGTGGGTGGGCTGCCTGCGGGACATGACCAGGGATGCAGGGTAGTCCCCTGTGGTGTGGGCTGCCTGCAGGGGCCGTGGAGGGTGTACAGGGTACACCTGGGAGGACCCACACTGTCAAATCACATGTGGAACTTCCCGCGCACCCCTGAAATACACGCGCCCAGGCTATTCGCGTGTGGAACTTCCCGCGCACCCCTGAAATACACGCGCCCAGGCTATTCGCGTGTGGAACTTCCCGCGCACCCCTGAAATACACGCGCCCCCAGGCTATTCGCGTGTGGAACTTCCCGCGCACCCCTGAAATACACGCGCCCCCAGGCTATTCGAGTGTGGAACTTCCCGCGCACCCCTGAAATACACGTGCCCAGGCTATTCGCGTGTGGAACTTCCCGCGCACCCCTGAAATACACGCGCCCCCAGGCTATTCGCGTGTGGAACTTCCCGCGCACCCCTGAAATACACGCGCCCAGGCTATTCGCGTGTGGAACTTCCCGCGCACCCCTGAAATACACGCGCCCAGGCTATTCGCGTGTGGAACTTCCCACGCACTCCTGAAATGCACGCGCCCAGGCTATTCGCGTGTGGACCTTCCCGCGCACCCCTGAAATACACGCGCCCAGGCTATTCGCGTGTGGAACTTCCCGCGCACCCCTGAAATACACGCGCCCCCAGGCTATTCGCGTGTGGAACTTCCCGTGCACCCCTGAAATACACGCGCCCAGGCTATTCGCGTGTGGAACTTCCCGCGCACCCCTGAAATACACGCGCCCAGGCTATTCGCGTGTGGAACTTCCCGCGCACCCCTGAAATACACGCGCCCCCAGGCTATTCGCGTGTGGAACTTCCCGCGCACCCCTGAAATACACGCGCCCAGCCTATTCGCGTGTGGAACTTCCCGCGCACCCCTGAAATACACGCGCCCAGGCTATTCGCGTGTGGAACTTCCCGCGCACCCCTGGAATACACGTAGCCCGCTCCCCCAGGCCCGATCGCGTGAGGAACTTTACGCGAACCCCTGTAATACACGTAGCCCGCTACCCCAGGCCCGATCGCGTGAGGAACTTCACGCGAACCCCTGTAATACACGTAGCCCGCTCCCCCAGGCCCGATCGCGTGTGAAACTTCATGCGAACCCCTGAAATACACGTAGCACGCTCCCCCAGGCCCGATCGCGTGAGGAACTTCACGCGAACCCCTGTAATACACGTAGCCCGCTCCCCCAGACCCGATCGCGTGTGAAACTTCACGCGAACCCCTGTAATACACGTAGCCCGCTCCCCCAGGCCCGATCGCGTGTGAAACTTCACGCGAACCCCTGAAATACACGTAGCACGCTCCCCCAGGCCCGATCGCGTGAGGAACTTCACGCGAACCCCTGTAATACACGTAGCCCGCTCCCCCAGACCCGATCGCGTGTGAAACTTCACGCGAACCCCTGAAATACACGTAGCCCGCTCCCCCAGGCCCGATCGCGTGAATAACTTCACGCGAACCCCTGTGATGCACGTACCCTGCTGAAATCGCGTGTTCGACTTCCCGCGCACCCCGGTATACACGCACACGTATTTTTTGTCAGCGGGTGTCCGTGTTTGTGGGTACCCCTTTGCACGTCATTTTTCCTGGAGGGCCACAGTATGGGACATTCATCATGGCAGTATATAGGTGCTATTTGTTGGCGCACCTTTTGGCGCACATTTCTTACAGCCGCAGAGACGCTACCGCCTGCTTTCTTGTGGCGGTCGTGTTTGTGCCTGTGCGCTGGTTTGAGCGTGCGCTTTTTTGCCCTATTCTATTCCATGAATACGTGTTGTAGGCGAGCGTGTGGGCGTTCCGCGCACTTGTGCCCTGTACTTCCCCCGTGACGCCCACTTTTTGGCAAGTTGTTCCCCATTCCGAGTGTTACGCCCGTGTTCCGCCTACTTTTGTTGCGTGCACCGCGCTATGTGCGAATTTCGCTGTGGCCTGTGCGATTTTCGCTGTGACCTGGCGCACGCTGTTAGATGGCCTCTGCGCCAATGTGCGCCGCGCACTTTTTTATCGCACATACGCTGGTTTTCTCGCGCACGGCCTTCCATGAATCGACGTGCGCTGCTTTTCGTGCGATTTTCGCAATTGCACTGCGATTTTCGCTATTCCACTGCGATTCGCACGTTTTTGCCCACTTGCGCCGCGCTAATTATTCCATGAATCGGCCTGTAATTGTTCTATTGTCTAAGAAGGATTGAATCCATGCTGTGGCTTTATGAGAGAAGTGTGCTGATGTCCTCAGATGCAAGAAGAGGACTTTATGATCTACTAAGTCGAACGCTGCCAACCGATCTAGGAGTAGGAGGAGGGATAGTTTCCCTTTGTCTTTGAGCTCCTCGATTTGAGTCTTCAGGTCAAAAAGGGCCATATCTGTGCCGTACCTCAGCCTCAAACCAGATTGCCTGAGGCCCAAAAGGTTGTTAATTTATAAATGCTGCTGAATTTGCAGATAAGCTGCTCTATCAATGATTTTTTAGAATAAAAGGGACCGTAGTGATCGTTCTATAGTTCGTAGTAATGGCAGAGTCTAGTGTGAGCTTTTTAAGAAGTGGTAGGACCCGCGTGTCTTTGGGGTTATTAGGCGCTATGCCTGATTCAAAGGACGTATTAATGAGGGATGTGATGAATGGCGCAAGTTCTTTGGCAGCCTCCTTGATGATGGGCGCTGGGAAGATGTCTCCCTGGCATCTTGAAGGTTTTAGTTTAGATATTATGTCCTCTACCTTTTTGGTGGTGAGAGGGGAGAAGTTGAAAGGTTTACCATGTTTAGTGGCAGGCATCACAGTTGTGGGTTTGGGGGCGCTGTCTAAGATAAGAGGTTTTTCAATTCAATTTTATTTAGCAGCATGGTTATTTTATTTAGCAGTGCTGCCTGTATGTTAGAGCACCATGAGGCATCCGTGATGCATGTAACTGGTGGAGGTGCTGGTAATTCCAGCTCTCTAAGTACATTGAAGAATTCCTTCATGTTTGATTTAGCTTGCAAGATGCGGGTGTTATAACTTTCTTTTTTAGATAGTAGGATTGCTTCTTTGTATGTTAAGGAGGCTCATAGGAAATTCTCTTTATTAAGAGCAGTCGAGTGACTCTTCCAGAGTGCTTCTGCATTTCTTTTAGCTTTCCGCAGTGCTCTGAGTTGTGGGGTGAACAACGAGTTTAAATGAGCGAGTGGTTTGGCTTTGCGTAGTTTGAGTGGGGTAATGGTGTTTAGGGCGTTGAGTAGTGTTAGGTTGTAAAGGTCTACTAAGAACATACGGTCTGAATGTTTAGTGTTTGTGGCATTGAATATCAGCTGAAGTATTGCAAGCAGATTTTCCACTGTTATGTTGCGAGAGTTCCTGGTTCGAATGGGGTGGCAAGGTTAGAAATGTTGTTCTAGTTACCATCGTCCTTTATACTGAAAAAGATCAGGTGGTGATCTGTCCAGGCACAAGGTGTATTTGACAGGATATCTATGTTGCAATTAAGATCCATGACCCAATCTAGTGTCCTACCTTAGATGTAGGTGGGTTCTGAAATTCAGTGTGTGAAACCTTGTTCAGAGATGGAACTAGCAAAGGTAGCTGCTTTTGGGTCTTTAGCATCTTGGAATCCCAGGTTGAGGTCACCAAGTAAAATGATTTGGGATCCTGGCTTGGTATTGTTGCATAGGAGAAGAGTGATATCTTCTTCAAATGTGGATACCAGCCCTGCCGGCCTGTAAACAAGATGAATGGCAGTGGTACAGGAGGCCGATGTAGGTAATTTGACAGATAAGTGTTCAGCTGAGGGGAGCATTTGGTTGGAGATAGGTCTAAGACTTAATGCACTTTTAGAGATGAAGGCGACACCTCCGCCTTTGGCTCGGTTATAATCTCTATCGAGTATGGAGTATTTGTCTGGGATGACGAGTGAAAGCGCAGGTCCTGCAGCCACATGAAGCCACGTTTTGGTAACTGCTAGGAAGTCAAGGTCTAGAGACGTTATGGTGTCGGAGATATCGAGGGTGTGGGCTGGCAAGGATCTAGCATTGATCAATGCATCCTTGATTATGGTTGGAGGAGTGTTGGTGGTGCTAATAGCTGTGGGGGTACAGTAATGTCCAGACGGTGGGATGTTGTTTTTAGGTAAAGGCAGAGAGGGCGAGAATCTTGAGCCTAATCTTTAATTTCTTGACTTGAACAGGGTTTGTTAGGTGTGGGTTCTGGCGACGTGTTGAATACAGAGGTCTGGAGCGTTAAGGTTGGGGTTATGAGGTTTCTATGGTGTGGTTGAGGTGGGCTTAAAGGCTGTTAGAAGGCATTGTGGGAATAATGGGGTGGGCGGTATGCCTGCTTCAGGTTGGGGTCCTTCTGCGTATCTAGCAGCCTTCTAGTCGAGCTAGGCATGGTTCTCTTGTTGATGGACTGTAGCAAGTGGTGACATCTGGTGTCACTGTTGGTTGTGGGCAGGTGGACTAAGCTAGGTGGCAGGTGACAGGTAGGTGGCGAGCTAAGAGCAGTGAGGAGGTAGGTGGTAGTAACCAGGAATATGATCATGGTTCAACGTTAGAGGGTTTGACTATTGCTCTAGCTGAGTGTGGCAATCCACAATAGTGCAATTTAGATGTAAAGTTGGCAGGATGGATGCTATGGGCACTCATTAGGCAAAGGTATTTAATAGGTGCTATGGGCACACATTAGACAATAGGTGCTATGGGCACACATTAGGCAAAGGCATTCAATAGGTGCTATGGGCACACATTAGGCAAAGGCATTCAATAGGTGCTACGGGCATGCATTAGGAAAAGGCATTCAATATGTGCTATGGGCACACATTATGCAATTGGTGCTATGGACACACATTAGGCATATGCATACAATAGGTGCTATGGGCACACATTAGGCAATAGGTGCTATGGGCACACTTTAGGCAATAGGTGCTATGGGTACACTTTAGGAAAAGGAATTCAATAGGTGCTATGCACACAAATTAGGCAATGGGTGCTATGGGCACACATTAGGAAAAGGTATTCAATGGGTGCTATTGGCATACATTAGGCAATGGGTGTTATTGGCACACATTAGGCAAAGACATTCAATAGGTGCTATGGTCACACGTTAGGCAATGGGTGGTATAGGCACACATTAGGCAAAGGAATTCAATAGGTGCTATAGGCACACATTAGGCAAAGGCATTCAATAGGTGCTATGGGCATGCATTAGGCAGAGGCATTCAATAGGTGATATGGGCACGCAATTAGACAAGGCAGTCAGAAGGTGCTATGGGCCACCGTCAGGCAGGGCAAACAGCAGAGGTTCTGTAGGTACTTTGGTGCAAAATTTAAGCGGAATGAGTGGCTGTCAGCAGCGGGTGCTATAGCTACTTAGAAATACAGTTTTGCGGTTGCCTGTCGATAGTGGCCTGAAAAGAAGGCTAGACTTCATCGCTACAACAGAAACCTGGCTGCACCCTGCAGCTGGCCCTTCCCTTGCCCTTGCCTTACCGGACGGCTACTCCATCATAAGAAAAGTTAGCACCATCTTAAAAGGAGGTAGTATTGCCTTAATTTCCAAAACAAACCTCAATATAAGAGAATCCTCAAACCAAGCCTACCCATCAGGAGAATGATTGTCTTCCAAAATTACCATCTCTGCCACAGCCTCCCTAGCCAAACATCTCATTTATAGGCCTACAGGCCCCAGTTCCTCCTTCGAGGAGTACATAGCCGCGTTATTGACTACAGACTTAAAACCTACCCCAAAATTCTCATCCTAGGAGACTTGAATCTAGGAATCAATGACAGCTCCGACACCCAAGATACAGCCTTGGCCAATACTATAGAAACACAAGGCTTCACCATGCGCACCGCAGGCCCCACACATGCTAAAGGCTGCACGCTAGACTGTCTTGTGGACCTAACTGCATTACAAACATCACTAACAACAACCCCTGCCCCTGGTCAGACCATAACACAATACTATTCTCCAACAACACATGCACACAAGCATGCACCCCCGCCATCATTGCATCTAGACCCAGACATGCAACCACTGTAACATCACACCTGATAGCTATGACACAGACTCCAAATCCCTCAACTCCATTTGCCACGCCATCCAAGCCTGGATGGCTCAACACAAAAACAAACAGAAAAGAATGTATGTAAGAAGCAAGCCTGGGGCAGACAGTCAATTGCAGTTGAGTGACCAGAGTAGGGAGAAAGAGCAGAAACAAGAGTAGGTACATGTGGGCATGGGGCAGTGGAGTTGAGTGCAGAGGAGGAGAGGAGGGAATGAGATGGTAGATATATAGAGATACAATTAGACAGGTATAGAGGAGTGATGCCATTGATAGCTTTGTAGGCTCGGGAAGGAACTTGCAATGGGAGTGGTTATGTATGGAGTGTCAACCAGCACGTTGTCAATGTACAGAAGAGAGGGGGGATCTGAGTGGATTGTAGGAAGTGCATATAGAAAGATTAATTACTTTCTCCAGAGGGAGGAAGGAGACCAGGGAGTAGGCTCAAACAGTAATCAAGTTTGCTGAGGAAGAGGGTTAAATTAGAGTTGACATTAAGTGATTAGCAAGAAATTGACACATTTGCTGAATATTGAAAAGGTTAGTCAGAGCAGCAGAAGCAGTGGTAGTGATGAATTGTTGTAGTCAGAGGTTGCTATCAGAAAGGACCCAGAGGTTGTGAGCCTTGGGGGAGGTGGCAAGAGTGTCAGGTGGGATGGGGATGGAGAGAGGAGAGAGGGAGGGATGGCATTGGAAGCTGCGAGAAAGATGACTTCCATTTTTGAAGAGTTCAGTATGCAGCACCAGTGAGCCATCCGATGACGAATTGCAGATTCAGGTAATTAATCGTTCAGAAAACATAGGAAATGACATTGTTAATATTAATTTACCTGTCTCTGCCCTCATCCTTTAGAACATAACACACTTTTACTTTGTACTCCTACTTTTTCTCTATAATCCATCCGCTCAATGTATACTACTTGTTAAGATATGGCGCCAGGAGGCGCAAAATATATGTCACCACTTTCTTGATCATAGATTGCATTTTTCCCATTACAATTAAAACATTATAGGGACATCACAGACAGCAACAAGAAGGTTTATTGAATGATTAATAGGGTCCAAATGGATAAGAAAAGCAAAAACAGTTTACAAAGTCTTCAGCACTGCAGAATTGTTTTACTCCTCCTTCTGGATTAACAAATGTGGGAGAAATGCATGATTCCTGAAAGAGAATATGTGTGTGTCAGATACAGATGGATCTCAATATGAGTTTGTCAGTGATAGTAAAATCGTGTGGTATTTTAAACATCACTTGTTTCAAAATACCACCTACTTGGACTTAATGGTATATTTACTGTGTTGAGTAAACTGAGTTCTATATCACATGGAGCATTCTATGTACCCCATACATACAACTACTGATGGAATCACAGCTCACAAGTAGAAGGTATTTAAGAAAAACAAGAAGTGGTATTTGAAATATGTCATGTGTTATCCTTACCAGGATCCTCATAAAGAAACCATAGACTTCAGTGCACCAGCAGTCAAGCTACTATTGATAAAAGAGGACCTGAATGCAGCTAAGAGGGAGAATGTTGCATTTCCTCCTGAAAAGAGTGGACAGTATGGACTCTCCCTTAAAGAGCTATCAACTATTTATCTACAATGACAAAGTACCAGGATTTCTGACCAATGAATGGGCCTTAGCAGCCTGGGCAATACTTATCCTTTGCTAACCCTTGGCCGTCACACTTTGGTTGCTGCATACTGAGTGTTTTTATATATTGATTAGTTTTAGAACTTGATATCTGCAAATAATTCGTTTTAGATATAGCAGACGTATATAGATATTGCCTAATTTGCTGCTGATAGGGTTGAAAATGTGTTAAATACATAGATTAGAAAAACGACACACAGAGAAAGGGGACATTCTTGATCACATAATAATAATTACGTGTTGTCATATAATAATAATAATAATTACATGTTGCAGATAATGTTTTCTGCTGGAGTACTTGCCATTATGTAAAACTGTAAAGAAGGGTGGTGGTATTATAGTAATGTACACATAGGCACTTGTGCACACACCCATCGAAAAATGCATGTTTGCTCTATTTGTACTGGCTCTGCTTGATTACACTTGCACACACTACGTTTGCACATGTGAAAACAATGTAACACTGCCATTTGCATGGTCTCCAGTCACTTTGGCTGATCTAAAATAGAAGGGAGTGGGTTTGGTTAGTGAGGGGAGAGGAAGAATGCCTGGTAGCTTTGCTGTTGTGTTGTTTCATGCAGATCGAAAGTACCTTGATGTTTGCATACAGGTATGTCTCTAGGTTTCATGTGACAAGAGAACAGTTGCATTTCTGTTCGGGGGTGGAGGGGTGGGGGGTTGTCTGCCTTTGCTTCTAGGATGAATGGGGATTGTAGATGTGTACCAGTCTGTTGTTTGATGTGTCTTGGGAGGGTTATCCCAGCACTTCAAACTGACTGGGGTTCACAGGTGGCACCTTCTACATTTTCTATAAAAAAAAATAATACTCAATTGCTGCTTAGTTGGTATGCGTGTATTGTGTTTGAGTAAATAGGTTGAGAATGTTAGTGCAGGAAGGTTAGTGGAGGGCCTGCTGGACAACTCTAAGCATTGTTCCATAATGGACATTGCAATGTCTGGACAGGGGAACACCCCCTCGGGCAGCATCTAAGTACTGGGGCACTTAGGGTAAGGTACTTGAGAGGACATGCGTTGAGACACACTTGAGGGGGCAAGTTCTGGATGAGAGTGGGTGACCATGGGGATGAATGGACGACAAAGGGAGCATGCCATGCAATAGTGGGTACATGCCGGCAGTGGAGGTGAGTAGGTCTTTTGCATATGTGCAGGTGTTTGTGCATTTCCGAAGATTTTATAATACTAATTCCTACATTAATGGATGTCACTAATACCCAGTTTATCAAACTAAGAAGGACGAATGGCTGGGCAAGCCCTGTTACGATTTGAACCTCTGGCCTACAGAATAAATGCATGTCCCAATAGAGAGTGCTTAACTCACTTACCTATTTCACCTGCCTCGTGGATTTTAGAGGACATGCACATCACATGGTGCACTCTTGCAAAAGACTAAACCTAACAGACATGCCAGAGGGCGCCTCTGCAATGGACCTGGCAGACGAAACACTGGGCAGTTAGGGGAAGTTACTCACGTAGGAGTTGTTAGCAGAAAACTAAAATTGTGATGGTGCTTTCATGCAGAGTCCATTTAAGTCCTCTGCTTAAGGAATCGAGAGCTCACAGCATTTATACTGTGTCCACAAGAAACATTATTAGTTGGGGGGATGAGAGGCCATTCTGATATAGAGTATCAGTCTGTTTATGTCTAGATGTGTGTTGTGGGATGACTGGTTATTTAAATCATGTAGCACTATGGGAATGCTATATAAGTGATTTTCTAAAAGCTCGTCATAGAAAACCATAAAATGTGCATGCTTGGCGCACATCGACGTGCACACAAAGCATTTATAAAAGTGCTATGTAGAGTAAACATGGTATGTTACTGTACGTGTAAAGTATGGTATGGTATACCAAGACATCAAAGTTGTTGAAAGAACGTAATACTTAGAACAAAAACACGCACAACGGAAATGCAATACCTCAGATCTCTAGCGTGTGTATATAATGCAGGCTTTTGGCTACAAATGAACAGAGCGATTTGATTCAGTTGCGTAATAGATATTCAAAATCCTCTTAATAAAAGTAACTATTTTTGATGGTCACAAATCAAGAGAGACACATGTTTGGGACTATTTTTCTATAACGTTAGCAACATGTCACATGGATAATGTATACGTCTAATTATGTTTATAATGTCTACTCTTTTTGCTTAAATCCCACACTAGATCTGTTTTTTGTTTTATTATATGAAAAGACATTATGAGTCATTATTGTAATGTTCTCTTCGTCTTTCGTAGTTCCTGCAGTTACTCTTGTCACAATCTTCTGGAGAATCTCAGAACATACGTGAACAAGTTCATTTTCTGTTCGAAGTGAATATTTTGCTGAAATCAAGGACAGCTCTTATGACAAGCATCTTCGCTGAGATTTGTAGCAGCAATATAGTGCTTTTACAGTAGGACTTGCGTTATTTTTCCCATTAACCGGCACAGAAGGTGTTGTTTGGAAAAAAAACAAAGCAGATGAGAACTGACTGCGTGGTATTAATTTACTTGCTGTCAAGGGTAGCTTTAGCTTCCGATCAATACTCATAGGCTGCCTGCTATAACTTGTGCATGAAACTGCTCCAGAGGAGGGAACATACATTTCATTTAAAATTACTTTCCTACCAAATCTATAATGAAGTGACCAAACAGGTGCTGTACCTTCTGTACTTCTGTCATTGCATTGTGGCATGGGCTGTGCATTGTAAGCACAGTAAACAGGATTTTCAATTGTTTGGCCACACGTTTTTAAGAGGGTTTCTATCATTGTATTGTCCAATGGTTACATTTAGAGATTGATGTAATGTGTTTCTTTCCAGTGCTGGACATGGAAAGAAATGTGCTTTGGGGGATGGGAGGGAATTTGAGAGGGGGTGGGGTCAACGGATGTGGCTCCAGGCCAGAGCAAGCAATTCAGTGGGCCTCATTACGAGGAAGGCGGTAGAGTGATAACGGCGCCGGCATAGCTGCCGGCACTGTTATCACTCTTTCGCCTCATTACGCGGTCTGCTGGCGGGTGACGCTAAAGACGTCTGGTCAGACCAGACGTCCTTAGCGGGACCCGCTAGCAGACCAGGATGCTAACAACGGGCCCGTCATTAACGGGCACATTGTAAGTATCCTCCCCATTCCCATTGAGCCCTATGGGGGCTCAAATGGGAATGGGGATGTACCGGGTCTGGGTCCCGGGAATGGGAATTACCGGGCCCGCCAAAGTTGGCATGACCCGGTAATTCCCTATTTCTGGGACCCGGTACCCGGTTTGGGGGTAGCCATGCTGCTAAAAACGGCATGGCTACCTCCAAACTCGTAATGAGGCCCGGTATCTCTTCATGGAACCCAAGCCTGGAAATGTGCATACAAGCAAAGAGTATTATGGGAAGATCAGAATGTCCACAATTTTAAATTTGAAACATGTCTGTAATAGTGATTCAGCAAGAAACCCTATTAAGTGAGTAATGTAAGTTAGTCTCTGCTCCTCTCAGTCATAACAATAGCCCTAACAAAAACGTTTGTAAATTGAAAGGCATATATGTCAATTTGGACAGCTTTTCACCAGGATGTTAGTCTTTGGCTATTTCTGAATGCAATTCTTGTAGTATTTTGAAGCATGGACAGCATGTGGGGGGAAGTTCAACTAAAAGAGTTCTGGTGTGGGTGAGAGCTTGGTGGTAACAAATCTGGCTGTTTTGTGGGCTAGCCTTGGACGAAACAGTCAAGGCAAACTTTGCTGTTTCTATGTCCTGTTCTGCCCATTTCCTGTCTTGTTTGGTGCAGCGGAGAAGAGCACAGCAGAAACAAATTTAACAATGTGAACACATACATATGAAGAAAGCGGCCCAACTGAAGATGATCATTTCCTCTTTTCAGTATAAATGTGCAATTTCCCTCAGGGTTTTTCTAATTTTACTTCTTCCACTAGTACCTTTACTGGCAGACTTATCATCCATCACCTGAGAGACGCTTATATTATGTTGCTACAATTGGAGCTGCAAAGCTCAGTGAAAGTGATGTCAAGTTCAGTACAACATAAAAACAAGTCAGATTTGACTTCTATTGCCCAAAATGAAATTTGTAGTGTGCTTAATTATTTTGCATGCTATGCGTCAGTGTAATATTTTGATTACTTACAGGTAATCTTCATTAGTGTGAGTACAAGACTACCATTTCTCGAAACCCATAGGCTAAGAAGGGATTCTTGCTCCTCTAAAATTGCCACATTAGTCTTATCAAGTAACTAGCTAAACTACCCGGCTTCACCCAGGATTTCAATTCTCAGATTTTTAAATCTCTGATCGGTAAGTCTCACTTCAGTTTCTTCAGCAGTTTAATTGTTTCGTTTTTTAGCAGCATGAATTCTCAGATCTATAAGTGTCATTTGAGTTTCTTAAGCAGTTTCATTCCTTCATTGTTCAACAGAACTGATTCTCTTCACAGCAAGTCTTGTTTCAGTTTCTTCAGCATTGTCGTTGCTTTGTTTTTTAGCAGCACACCTTCTCTGATCAGTAAGTCTTGCTTCAGGTTCTTCAGCACTTTCATTGTTCTTTCTCAAAGCATGTTGAATTCTATCAGCTTCATGGTCTTAAGATCTTCCTTCTTCAGAATGTTGATCATGTTTTAGCTTCGATGCGTGATGATAATCAATTCCTACAAATGACATTTAGATGGCGGTGTAACACCATTAAACGTAATGCTGAAATAAACTAAAAGATTAATTATCCTTCTACATTAGCAGTATGCACACTTTTACTTCAAGACGTGCTGCAGAACACACAATATTTTAATGCATAATAGGTTGCAGATTATAGGTCTGATTTCCTAAGACAAAGGTTTAACCTCTCTATTTTTACATTAGGCAAGTAACAAGGAGGATGTTGGACAACTCCCTCCTTTGGTTGATCAGATTCTTCATTGATCTGAGAATGTTAAGATGAACGCAAATATCTGAGTCCCTTAGTGGAACCATACCCTCGTTCTTCAAGCGTGTCAGTTGAGTCTCCTTCAAACGCTTTGCAGAAATCCTGATTATGATCCTCTTAGCAAAAATGTGTTTTTGAGAGCTGTTATATCAGGGAGAAGGAACGGAGGACTACATTATTTGGTGCAAAAAAAAGGGGGGTCTGGGAATCTCTCTACCAGCACGAACACAGCCCAATTACCTGTTCTTGGGTGAATAACCCCTGGGAGAGACTCTACCAAGTATGTAGCTCACTGTCCCTTTCACAGGGAAGAAATGTCCCTGCATATTAGTCTGTGTCCTGCCCAGGGGCAATCCAGCACTGAAATACTAGGCAATTTCTTCTCTGTGAAAAGAACAGTGAGCTAAAGACTTGGTTGAGACTCTCCCAGGGGCCATCCACCCAAGGACAAGTCAATGGGCTGTGTTCGTGCTGGTAGAGAGTTTCCCTGACACCCCTCTTTTTTGCATACATTATTTGGTAACACGATAACCCTATTTAAAGATCCTTCTGAAGAAGGTTAGTCTTCAGCATGATCCATAATTTTGACCAAAATTAACCAAACCATGTCAAATGTGACAGTATTATTTTTCCAGAAGATAAGGCTCTAGAGGCTCTATCACAACTTTGGCGGTATCCCGGCAAATTCACTGCCAATGCAAATTGCATTACAGCAACTCGGTCCGGTGCTATTAGCTCCAGATCCCGAGTTGCGGGGGGGCAGTAAGTCCCCATTGCCATTTGGTGCATTGGACCCAATGGGACATTCTGGACACTTTTACCATGGTGCTATTAGGACCACAGTAATAGCACTGCAAACGGATGGAAAGTGTCAAGATTTACCTCAAGCAAAAAGATCCTACTTTCCACCCAAACTCGGGATTGGGTGGAGCGATAATGCAGCGGTAACAGAAATACCACTGCATTTTTGCTGCTCCGCCCAACCCGTGATGACCCCCTACATATTTTGAATCAATGCAGGACACTTCTGTTAGATCTTGTACTCAAGAACAGCTTTCAAATATGTGTCTTGCTGTTTGTTATGCATGGAAGTGCTGGATGAAATGCCGACAGTAGGTAATGTGAGCCATTGTGATGAAACTCCCCATCACAAAACTATCCTTGGCTGCTGGTGTAGAGTTACCTTGTGGTACCCAAGAGCTATCTATTACAGTCATTTCCCCCTCTTGGGGTGAACACACAAGTCACCTCCACAATGCTGCAATTTGATCTCCCTCCATGCATTCATACAGCACTACATTTTAGGGATACACATTCTGCTGTCCTTGAACCTGACATTATGGCTGATGTTTCTTCATAAGGAAATTGTTATTCAATGACTTTATAGGATGTGTAAAGACTGTATGTGACATCCAATATCCAATACATGGGCCATGTAGAGGTAGCAATGCTTAGCATGTCCTCAAATATACGAAATGTAACTAGGAAGGTGGATACGCAGGTATATTGTTGATGACTTACTGGTTATTACTGGTAGTTCAAGACTTCTTAGTCTCCTTCTTTGGTACCCACCCGCCGACATATTGATTACATTTTTCATGCCCTGGATGTTGCTTGCTTTGCACTGGAAGATTGAAGGGGGGTTATCTTTTGCAGAAAGACAGATACAACAAAACCATACTTTTTTAGCACGTTCAAATGACTAAAAAGAATTAGCATTAGGATGCTAATATGGAATCAGTTGCTTGGTTAAGGTTTATATATTAATTGCCTGTCTCCTGGTGTGAAGTTTCACCCTAAAAGATAAACATTTTGACCAAACAGGAAAGTGAGGAGGTAATCTCTGCATGTGTATGAATGTGTGTGTTTATGTGTATTATTATTATTATTATTATTATTATTATTATTATTATTATTATTATTATTATTATTATTATTATTATTCAGGTATTTATTGAGTGCGGACCTAGCTTCAGGAAGCAACAGAGAGCTTTACAATCTTAGGTGGAAGAACACAGTTAGGGAAACAGAGAACAAGGGAACATGGAGCTAACTGGGGGGAAGAGGGTGATGGTGGTCAATTGGCAGCACGGGATCTACAAGCAACAGTGGGAGGAGACAGTGGAGAGCAATCACTGAGTCGCAGGTATGGTGGGGAGTACAGGGTGTATGAACCTAGATCTTATGGAGGAGCCATTCCTTGAAGAGCGAGGTCTTAAGCTCTTTCCTGAACTGTAGAAGTGATGGCCGACGTGTGATGTTGATGAGGAGGAGGTTTATGAGTCTTGGAGCATTTTTAGAGCAGGCCTGTCTTCTGTTTCTTTCCTTGGTGCACCGTCAGATTTTAAGTCTACACATTTCATTACTTCTGGTGGATTGCAGGCCTCTGGGGATGCTGAGTTTAGCAGTGAGGTAGCTTGGGGACTTCAGGTTGACAGCTTTACAGAAGATGTAACAGGATTTGAAGATGACGCAGGCTTGAAGAGTGAGCCAGTGCAGTTCAGTGAGGGTCAGGGGAAGTGGTGGAATTTGTAGAGTCCTTTGATGAGTCTTGCTGCAGCATGCAGGACACATCTATGGAGTGCAAGCATAGTCAACAGAAGACCTTCCAAAAGGGAATTGCCCTCATCCAGGTGGGAGAGTGCCAAGGCTTGGACAGCGGATCTGGAGTTGTTTTCTTGAATGACGGGCTTGATTTGGTTTTGTGCATTTGCGAATGCCTAAAACATGTTCACTTTGTTGTACATAATAATCACGTAGTAACCTTTAATAATAGGGAGCCATAGAATTACCCATTTTCAACCAAGTTGGACTATAGCAGTGCAGAGATGACTCCTGCGAGACCTGAAGGCTCACAAGACCAGGGAACACAAAGCGAGGATTACACTGCAACAGGGACATTACACATGGAGCCGTTGCTGATGAAACACTGTTCTGAAGCCACGCCTGCTGTTAGTTGATATTTTTGAAAATAAAAGTATCTAATAATGACTTGCTATGAGGATTGTGCCTGGTTCACCATTCGGTGTGCATGCGAAGAAGAGAGAATACCCATTGCATAATCAGTGCAGATAGAAAAGAAACAAGAAACATTGCTGTCCCAGGATCAAATTTAACTATATTTTCAATAGTGGGCTAGATGAGCCTCGTATCTGTTTCCAGGGTCCTGACATACGCGGAATGACCCAGCAGTCTGTGCCTTAGTTGCTGCAGCTCCGTGTCAGCTGCACACGGCCCGCGAGCGCCGCGCGCAATCATTTAAGAAGGATTTTTCCTTTGCCGTGAGACCAAGCCTGATCACAACCTCCATTTTGAGGAGCAATCCGGGACCAGTATTTTAAGAGACGGTCGCCCACACATGTGCCTAGGGTCAATTTAACCCCTTAGTACTCCACTCTCATACAGCCCGCGTCCTGATGAAGGCCGTGACAGATACGAGGCTCATCTAGCCCACACAGACGGCCAGAAACACCTTGGTCTAGACGCACCTTTTTAACTACAGTGCATTGTCACTGTCTGTCTGAAAGAACATTTTGTCATTTGTTTTGTTGTCTTTGTTAAAAATGTTCATTTGTTCTCTGTTACACACTGTCCACTAGATTTTGACAGTGTATGATTCTTTTCATGTTTTGATACATAATTAACTAGACCAACCAGTGCTTATATTATTGTGTTTTATCTCCCTGTATGAGTGTTATGAAAAACCTGTATTTTTGGTTGACCAAATGCAAACTGCCTAAATTATAAAAACCAAGAATGTACCCGTACCGGGTATTATAAATATAGTGTTGTGTACATTCATTTTGGTCACAGGACTAGAGGATAGTGCAAAAAGTAATTTCTCTTGACCTATTCAAGTGTATTTTTGTCATATAAGTAGCCTTCCTGGGCAGAATAGGTTCCTCACCAGGAGCCCTTTTTTATAAGCCATTTTTCAGCTTACAAAAAATAATTTGTGCAATTACATTTTTACTTTCATACAACTTCAAATGTTCTCATCCAGCATTTCAGGTTCCTGTCTGATCAGTATTTAAATATGCTCTCTATCTGTATAGAACATCATTGATGTTAATGTGTCTTGCCATACAGTTATAGTGGGTTAATATTTATAAGGCCTCATTACACGGAAGGCGGTAAGGGTTAACGGTCACCGGTAAGGGTACCGGTGACCGTTAACCCTTACCGCCTTACTACGAGGTCCCTTTGCAGGACCCGACCTTAACGCCTGGTGTAGACCAGCCGTTAAAGTTGGGACCCGCAAAGG